>NC_134402.1:12275527-12644277 GCF_038048845.1 Mixophyes fleayi
TATCTCTCCGATCCCCAGCGTTCCCCATCACTGGAATATCGCTCCGATCCCCAGCGTTCCCCATCACTGGAATATCTCTCCGATCCCCAGCGCTCCCCATCACTGGAATATCTCTCCGATCCCCAGCGCTCCCCATCACTGGAATATCTCTCCGATCCCCAGCGTTCCCCATCACTGGAATATCTCTCCGATCCCCAGCGTTCCCCATCACTGGAATATCTCTCCGATCCCCAGCGCTCCCCATCACTGGAATATCTCTCCGATCCCCAGCGCTCCCCATCACTGGAATATCTCTCCGATCCCCAGCGTTCCCTATCACTGGAATATCTCTCTGATCCCCAGCGCTCCCCATCACTGGAATATCTCTCCGATCCCCAGCGCTCCCCATCACTGGAATATCTCTCCGATCCCCAGCGCTCCCCATTACTGGAATATCTCTCCGATCCCCAGCGCTCCCCATCACTGGAATATCTCTCCGATCCCCAGCGTTCCCCATCACTGGAATATCTCTCCGATCCCCAGCGCCCCCCATCACTGGAATATCTCTCCGATTCCCAGCGCCCCCCATCACTGGAATATCTCTCTGATTCCCAGCGTTCCCCCATCACTGGAATACCTCCGATTACCAGCGTTCCCCATCACTGGAATACCTCCGATTCCCAGCGTTCCCCATCACTGGAATATCTCTCCGATTCCCAGCGTTCCCCATCACTGGAATATCTCTCCGATTCCCAGCGTTCCCCATCACTGGAATATCTCTCCGATTCCCAGCGTTCCCCATCACTGGAATATCTCTCCGATTCCCAGCATTCCCCATCACTGGAATATCTCTCCGATCCCCAGCGTTCCCCATCACTGGAATATCTCTCCGATTCCCAGCGTTCCCCATCACTGGAATATCTCACAGACTCCCAGCGTTCCCCATTACTGGAATCTCTCCGATTCCCAGCGTTCCCCATCACTGGAATATCTCACAGACTCCCAGCGTTCCCCATCACTGGAATATCTCACAGACTCCCAGCGTTCCCCATCACTGGAATACGCACTCCTCCTATTTCATGTACTACCTGCACATCACTGATATACACTATATGGACAAAAGTATTCGGACGCTTGACCATTACACCAACAAGGACTGTAAGGACATTGTATACATATACTTTTATATGAAGTTGGTCCCCCTTTTGCAGTGATAACAGCTTCCACTCTTCTTGGAAGGCTTTCCACAAGATGTTGGAGTATTTCTGTGGGAATTTGTGTGTATTTATTCTGTAGAACATTTATGACCCCGCTCTGTGATTTTACCTGATCTTCCGCTTCGTGGCTGAGTTGCTGTTGTTCCTAAACGCTTCGTCTTTCTAATAATATCACTTACAGATGACCGTGGAATATACAGCAGGGATGAAACCTCACGATCTGTCTTATTGTAAAGGTGGCATCTATCACAGTACCACGCTTGACGTCACTGAGCTCTTCAGAACGACCCCATTGTGTATCACAAATGCAGACTGCATGGGTAGGTGCTTGATTTATACACCTCTGGCAGTGGGTCTGATTGAAACACCTTAATTCAATAATTAACAGGTGTGGCCAAATACTTTCGACCGTTTAGTGTATCTTACTTACAAGTATTGGAATAATTTTTTTTTTTTTCTCATATATTTTTCAAGTGTTTCAATACATCCAGACTCCCTCACTGCATTTCCATATAACTGTGTTCTTGTAATTTGCTATACAACAATATAATACTCCTCCACTGGACGGTAGTAGCCAGAGGATCGTTTCACAGGACAAAACACAAGAGAATGTCAGAGGGAGTGAGCGCTCTGCTCTCCTGCAATCAGACATCTGTGTCATCCTATATTCAGTGTACAAGATCCCAGTATCACAGAATAACTGTGTTGGGACACCCTGGTTGGGGTATGTAGTGTGTAACAGATGTGCTACCACACCACAGAGGTACTCACACACACCTGCTAGCAGATGTAGTCTTGTTCCACGGCCATTTCAAGTTCAGCATTCAATGCTCCATTAACCCCGGGCTGACCCCCTTCGCCTCCTCTGCTTTCCCTTGTTAACCTTCCTGAGAAAGTTCAGAGTTTCCTGCGGCAGTCTGCGGCTGGCTGTGTGATAATGTGCAGCATCTTATTTACAGGTGCCTCAAGTCTGACCGCGGGCTGACCTCCTTCCCTTACAAAATATGAACTCCTGCTCCACAGATAAGGCGGCCCTGACAGGGGGTGACTGCAGGGTCGGTTTCACAAAAACAAGAATAATAAATACTGTAATGTTTATGCTAAATGTGGCTTTTTATCCACAGGACAAAAGTTCATATGGTGCTACTCGGAAGCAGCCGCTCTGATTATTATTATTAGAAGAATTTGGGAGGCTGGAGTCCAGTGCTCGTGCCCCAAAGCTTCCGCCGAGAAAACAAAAGACACCACTTCCTTTAGATGGCAAACAGGATTCGGCCCATCGCTCAGCGAAGGCCTTATCAGCAGGTCACGGGTCGGTCCAAGCGAGGGGAGCACAAGCGTGTGGGTCATTTTGTGACTGTACTTTCACACCCCCGAACTTGGAGCAGAACAAAGGAGGGAGTCGGAAGCACTGACCTATTCTCTGCATTTGGCAAAGGACAAAGGAGGAACGAGGCACAATAAGCACATTCCAAAACATTTCTCAGCCGCGGCACATTCTTCCTCCAAATAAACATACCAGTTACAATGAACATATGGCGGTGTGTACTTGCTGATTAAACACCATTCTTCTCCCCTTTGGGCACACTGAATATGAATTCATCTAACCTTCTTGGTACAAACATGACATGTCTGTCACCCCTAGCTAAACCCCCCCCCCCCCAGCCTTTCAATGGTAGTGCAACCTCAGCTAGCTTCCAGCTACCGCGGGTTAGCGACCCCCCGACCCTACAGGTCACACAGCACGCTGGACACTTGTAGGATCTGAGGTTATGCCACAAGACGACATATTATACACACACTGCACCTTACATCATTGTCTGCACTGTATCTGATCCAGAGACCATAGAATCATAGACGTTCTGCATTAGAATGAAGCAGGTCGAACAGAACAGCTGAACCAGCTCATGTGTAACAATGCACATGTACAGAGAAATGAGGAATTATGTACAGGACCTGCATCCATATGAATAATAAAATGGATAGAGACTTAAGCGAGGTACATTCGGTATACTTTTACCCTGGAGGGAGAGTACAAGCTGGGACATGACAGAAGGGGAAATACTACAGCAGAGTAAACAAAATATCCCCCGTATGATTTTAGTTTATTGGGAAATCTGAGCCCCGGAGACATCTTGCCCTGCGCCAGCAGGGTCTGGTGAGCGGGGGCTCCATCCAATATAACGTAGTACAGGACCAGCTAATATACTGCCAGCAGGGACCCAGGTGAGCGAGGGCTCCATCCAATATAACGTAGTACAGGGCCAGCTAATACACTGCCAGCAGGGTCTCTGGTGAGCGGGGGCTCCATCCAATATAACGTAGTACAGGACCAGCTAATATACTGCCAGCAGGGTCTGGTGAGCACGGGCTCCATCCACTATAACGTAGTACAGGACCAGCTAATACACTGCCAGCAGGGTCTCTGGTGAGCGGGGGCTCCATCCAATATAACGTAGTACAGGACCAGCTAATACACTGCCAGCAGGGTCTCTGGTGAGCGAGGGCTCCATCCAATATAACGTAGTACAGGACCAGCTAATACACTGCCAGCAGGGTCTCTGGTGAGCGAGGGCTCCATCCAATATAACGTAGTACAGGACCAGCTAATACACTGTCCGCAGGGTCTGGTGAGCACGGGCTCCATCCAATATAACGTAGTACAGGACCAGCTAATATACTGCCAGCAGGGTCTCTGGTGAGCGGGGGCTCCATCCAATATAACGTAGTACAGGACCAGCTAATATACTGCCAGCAGGGTCTCTGGTGAGCGGGGGCTCCATCCAATATAACGTAGTACAGGACCAGCTAATATACTGCCAGCAGGGTCTCTGGTGAGCGGGGGCTCCATCCAATATAACGTAGTACAGGGCCAGCTAATACACTGCCAGCAGGGTCTGGTGAGCACGGGCTCCATCCAATATAACGTAGTACAGGACCAGCTAATATACTGCCAGCAGGGTCTGGTGAGCGGGGGCTCCATCCAATATAACGTAGTACAGGACCAGCTAATACACTGCCAGCAGGGTCTGGTGAGCACGGGCTCCATCCAATATAACGTAGTACAGGGCCAGCTAATACACTGTCCGCAGGGTCTGGTGAGCACGGGCTCCATCCAATGGAGGAGACACAGTTAATACACTGTCAGGCAGGGTCGTTCGCCCATTATAACAGTATGTCTACAGAACATTGGAAGATTGTGGTGGTGGAGTTGCACAGTGTAATTTACAGTCAGTTATTACAAGAGCCGTGACTGGTCCACAATACGGCACCAAGCAGAGTTCAGTTGTTTCAGAGAGTGCACACAACTGCCAGAAAGACCAGGGGGTTCTTATGGGACATGAACCGTTGCCGACACACAGACAAAACAGAAGGTTTGATAGAAGAGTAAACCAAGCCTGCTGTCGCTCCAGCGAGAGGAGGAGAGACACCTGCCAAGGCTGTAGGTAAACTCCGAGAGACCCCTTTCCCTAGCTCCTGAATGACACCAGGACAAAAGGGAGGTACCCCAGCGTAAGCACGAGGGAACATTAGCAACCCAAACAAAAGCGGGAACAGACACGTCCTGGTGTCCGCTCCGTGATCCCCGACAGAGAAAACAAACTCAACGTCTCCTCGGCGTTCCAGAGAAAGGTAATGACATCCTAATGCTCATCAAACAAGTCTTTACTTTACATTTCTTGGAGGTTAAGAGTTTGGCATCTTATCAGAGCAATTATAGATCTCACTTAGGACAGGTTTTCCAATTATGACTACCAGTAAGAACGAGCTGCAGAAACACATCGTCTCTTTTGACCTTGCCAGTGGCATTATCTTTCTAGGATTTGCGTCAATGTTACTTGCCTGGTGCCCAGCGGTGGGCAGAGCCAGGGAGGAGACATAGCAGGATCTGTGAACCTACAAGCCAGATAAAAGGAGCGTTGCCATACTAAAGTAAAATCAAAATAAAATACATACCCGATAGTGAGATATCGCACATGACACACGCTGGTGGTCACTGTACCCATTTCAAGGTTTTAATGGACCACATAACATGTGTGGAACCAAAGTTAGTAGACAACATGTAACATTTATGAATATAATATATATATATGTGTTTATAGCTGAAAGCTCCCATACACTCACAGATGAGGTGGATGTGTCACCCAATGATCATCCATCTCAGAAAGACACATGAGGTATTGGTACTCCACAAATTTTTACAAATATAATATTTGTGAGTCTATTTTATAGCAAACAAATGTTTTTTTGGAAAACATGGCTTTGAAAAAGAAAGTAAAAATGATATATTCAGAGAGGGGCCGCTGTGCTCCCAGGAACTCACATGAGTCACTCAGGATTCCTGTTAGAGTCAGAAATCCCCAATTATAAATTAAAAGAATGTTCCACATGAAATCTGCTTCATCAATAGTGCTGGGGGCCGGGGATTGGTTTCATTCCTAAACTGTGATTCCCCGGTATGTACTGGAAGTACTGAAGTCTGATGGGTGAATGTCACCCACTTAGAAGGCTACACCTGTCTGAAATCTCCCACTTCTGACGTTGCCCCAGCCAGGGTATTGGGCACGAGAGGGTCTTGCACGTGGAATGTTAAATATCTGTAACAGTCAAGTAGTTATTGTTCTCTGTTATCAGCGAAGCAGGGGCTATATTGTGACTGTAATGAGTATAATAAAGAGTCACTGAGTGAACACACTGCATAAAGCCTGATAAGTTCATCAGATTTTTTACTTATCCAAGTTTGATCAGATTGTCGTTCTGAACAAATTCTCTTCAGCAGCTAAAGTTTTATATTCCAAACTTTAAACAGTATCTGTAATAAAGCCAATATTTGCCGGAGTAATGTGTCTGTATTTGGTTTTTATCACTTTGTTTACAGAATTAACCTTTTGTAGGAGCTTCTGTGAAGCACAGCAAGTAAAGCAGTCATGGCTGGGAAAAGCTCTGCAGTGACATCACAGAACCAGAAAACTACAGGTACCATCATGCATTGCACTGACTCCCTCTTCTCTGCAGTGACATCACAGAACCAGAAAACTACAGGTACCATCATGCATTGCACTGACTCCCTCTTCTCTGCAGTGACATCACAGAACCAGAAAACTACAGGTACCATCATGCATTGCACTGACTCCCTCTTCTCTGCAGTGACATCACAGAACCAGAAAACTACAGGTACCATCATGCATTGCACTGACTCCCTCTTCTCTGCAGTGACATCACAGAACCAGAAAACTACAGGTACCATCATGCATTGCACTGACTCCCTCTTCTCTGCAGTGACATCACAGAACCAGAAAACTACAGGTACCATCATGCATTGCACTGACTCCCTCTTCTCTGCAGTGACATCACAGAACCAGAAAACTACAGGTACCATCATGCATTGCACTACCTGACTCCCTCTTCTCTGCAGTGACATCACAGAACCAGAAAACTACAGGTACCATCATGCATTGCACTACCTGACTCCCTCTTCTCTGCAGTGACATCACAGAACCAGAAAACTACAGGTACCATCATGCATTGCACTGACTCCCTCTTCTCTGCAGTGACATCACAGAACCAGAAAACTACAGGTACCATCATGCATTGCACTGACTCCCTCTTCTCTGCAGTGACATCACAGAACCAGAAAACTACAGGTACCATCATGCATTGCACTGACTCCCTCTTCTCTGCAGTGACATCACAGAACCAGAAAACTACAGGTACCATCATGCATTGCACTGACTCCCTCTTCTCTGCAGTGACATCACAGAACCAGAAAACTACAGGTACCATCATGCATTGCACTGACTCCCTCTTCAGATATTATCACATAGTTGCATGTAGTCTGGTTGCATCAGTGGGAAAAGTTAGGACAGGCCATACCAAGACTGACAGTAGAGTTACCCAGAAACAATATTATTCCCCACAAGGACAGGCACCATGTTGTATTGACAATGAGATCCAACTGTTAGCACATGGGCAAGTAGTCAAATCACATCTAGGACATAGCATGTTACTGCACACACTGATCCATAGCTTATGCTACCACCATATTTACAGGCAGGATCAGACAGATTGTTAATGAGCATAAGGCTCTCTGTGGGGCCACACGTTGTAATTCGGGGCCAATTATCTGGTATCACAGACAAGGCAAGAGCTATGATCTGTGTGTGCGATATCATCACAGCCAACAATTAGCGCACTCACCAGCACGGTGTAGATGTGTAAGCAGCGGTATACCGGCGAGAAGTCCACTAATTCCTGTGTCCCCGGGGCCTGGAAGAGAAGGATTATAACTTTAACCACAGCCTTCAACTCTTTAGACTGTCTCTTAAAATCGATCTCTTTATTAGACATTACCCTACTCCGACCTATACTACTCACACTAATACACCCTCACAACTGTCAATCACCACGGAGCTACACTCGCTCCTCTCGTTTCAGCCGTTTCCTCCTCCAGTTAGAATGTAAACCCTCTCTTTTATATTATTGAAAAAAAACACACACACAGATATAAATCAAGCTGTGATACTCTTTAATCCTCACATCCCACCCTCTGTGTTTGAAAAATGACAGTACCTCCTCTTCTTCATCGTCATCTTCAACATCAAGGATCCCAGAGTCCTGCTCAGACATTGGGCTCGTCCCGTTCACCTCTGGACTTGGGCACATGTCCTTCCTGTATCTCTTTCCAGGAACCCCCTTGGTTTGTAGAGCCAGGATGTTGTCCAGGCTTCTCTGCTGTTGAGCCTACAAAGAAGAGGACATGTTTCACAGCATGTATGTGCTCGAAGGATAACACAGATCCATGTTATATGTACACAACAAACTGATTTGCAGAGTAGAACCGATTTGTTGCGGAGTTCAATGGGAGAGGAATGGACTCATCCCACACTATGAAAGCTTCAGATACTTGGAGAGGAAGACAAGGTTTAGGTTCTACTTCCCCTGAGATGTTGCTGTATGTATTGTAGAGTTGTGAAATCGTTACAGAAGCATTCATGGCCACCTCGGACACCACACACCCGATATTCCCACTCACTTCAACATTCAGCAAGGTGACAAAGCTCCTATAGGGGCCCCTTCATACTGCTTACTCTACAAAATGTTCTTCAAGTCTCTGGGATTCCTGTTGTGGCCGACACATGCAGGAGATCTCGTACTATCAGGAGCTCCTTTGCATAGTTTAATATAAATGCAGAAAGCAATATATGATGGTGTGTAAGACTTAGGACTGATAAAGTGCAGGAGCTGAGTTTTGCACAGAAGACTATTTCCCCCAGCAGCGGACACATTGAAGAGCAGGAACATTGACTATGTACAGTCCATGACACAGGTCACTGCTACATACACTCTCCTTAGACTCCATTCACCCACGTTTGTGTCTGCGGGAGATGGAGGTGTCTGTAACACCGGCCAAGGAGGTGTAAAACTACCTCCTTTTTAGGACTGGACGGGGCTTAAGTGCTGTACCCCTCCCCGCAGGCGAATGCCAAGAAACCTTTTAACCTGAACAAAGGGCAAACGTGCTGTCTGAAGCCCATGACAGGCCCTATAAGAGAGTGCTGGCTGAGAACAATCACAGGAGAGAAGGTCCAGAGCACAGGCCTGCGATCCTCTGCGGGGAGAGGGAGCATGGCAAGATCAAAGGTTGGAGAAACCTACGGAGCACAGCCTGGAAATGGTGTAAGCTGGAGGCTGTGGAGATAAAACAAAATCCCTAAGTGCTTACATACACCAGATCCAGAGTTACACCGGGGACACCAGCGATACCAGCCTGTATTAACCCTTCCCCTGCCAGAGCCATATAATCTGACCCCTAGTTACACCAGCAATACTAACCCATCCCCTGCCAGAGCCATATAATACAACCGGTAGTTACACCGGACACACCAGCAATACTAACCAGTATTAACCCTTCCCCTGCCAGAGCCATATAATACAACCCCTAGTTACACCGGACACACCAGCGATACTAACCAGCATTAACCCTTCCCCTGCCAGAGCCACATAATCTGACCCCTAGTTACACCAGCAATACTAACCAGTATTAACCCTTCCCCTGCCAGAGCCATATAATCTGACCCCTAGTTACACCAGCAATACTAACCAGTATTAACCCTTCCCCTGCCAGAGCCATATAATACAACCCCTAGTTACACCGGACACTAGTATTTTTGCACAGGTAAGCACCTCATAAAACTTGCCTGGAATAAATTACATTTACTACAAGTTCCTGTTACATTACAAGGCTGGAGTTGTTAGATGTGGATATTGGCTCAGTCCATCCCCAGAAAGACAATGCCCCTGGGTGACCGGAGAGCACTGCTACCGACATGTGGGAAATAATACATGGTGGTAGTAGAAGCCACCGATGAGAGCGCAGCGCAGATTAGTCTGTTCACCTGAACACGTTTTAAAGAGTACAACATTCTTAATTGTTTATTAAACACTTTTTTAACACGGAGCGGTCTAGTTCTTTGTGCCGTCCCCCAATATCCTGTCGCTGTCCGGCAGGTCTTACGTCTGTGTCACTGCGCTAGAGATGTCCCGTCTCATCGGCCGCTCGGCCTATGTACATGTAGGGTCAGATCTGACCAACCACTGGCCGGCCCCACTCACACACAAATACCGCTGTATACGGTAGGATTTGGTTCTTATTGTCAGATCACACGACTCATAGGACACAACAGGTTTGCCCTATTCACATATTTGGACTTTCTTAACCTGAAAGCACGATAAACCTGCAGTGAGGGACAAATAAGACTGTGCTTAGGAACAGCACATTATATGGGGAATGTGCAAAATTTATATATATATATATATATATATATATATATATATATATATATATATATATATATATATATATATATATATATAAATGCTTAGTGGCGTCTGTGTGTGTGTGTGGAAGAAAAAAAAAAGCAAGTTGCAGCGCCACCTGCTGGGCAGAGTTATACACTGACCTACTAAATTCTTAGTGTGTGTGGGGAAAAAAATTCAAAAAGGGCTGAAATTTGGTAGGGCTCAAACTCATTTTCGTGAGGTAATTTTACCTCATGAACACACATGTGTAGAGGTGTGTGTGTGTGTGTGTGTGTGTGTGTGTGTGTAAAAAACTATTTTCTCAGAAAGGGCTCATCCAATTGACCTGAAATTTGGTATACTGACATTATTTGACAAAAAAATTAGAATAGTCAAGTCAGTTAACTTCCGTCATCCCCCCTTCCCCCCGCGGGAGGGGTAGTAAAGGCTAAATTTACGAGTTGAGGGGTCAAACTCATTTTTGTGAGGTAATTTTACCTCATGAACACACATTAAAAAGGGCGCTTGCGTCGGGAAGTAACGCTCTTCCCCTGAGGAGGCCTGGGCTAGGCCCAAATGCATGACAAGAACCTTAACACCTTAAGTATCTTGATTTGACTAGAATGCATGAGTATCATGCACGGGTTAACTTGTGTGTGTGTATATATATATATATATATATATATATATATATATATATATATATATATATATATATATATATATATATATATATATATATATAATCTATCTCTCTGCAGGAGCCATTACTTATATGTGACACAGGGAATGAGACAAGGTGACCTCTAAAATGAATAATGATCTGAAAAACAAAAACAGAAGTAATAGCTAAACTCAACCTGTTAAGTAACAGCCAAATATATCCACCTGTTCCGACACACAGCACTGTACTTACATTGTGCCCCAGAGCTTACAATCTAATTTTGTATCAGATGCAAAGTTAGAAAGTGATTCACTTGAAGTCCGATTTCTACTGGATGGCTGCTAGTGTGCTCCACAATGCAGGCTGTACGGAGCTCGGAAGGTCAGACCCATTATACAACCTCCCAGGGGTAATTCATAAATTCCTCCAGAAAGCCATTTGCATTTCAACATACATAAAAAAAAAAACATTACGGAATTCTAGCAAACTATCCCCCGTCCCCACCCCCCTGAACAAATAAAAAAACAGTTTCGAAAAGTTAAAAAATGTAACGCGCTCTGTGTAGAATAGGCAATGACGACAATTATCAGATTACACACATACAATAGTGCAAACTGTTCAGCACAAAGTCTGTGTATTGTGTAGTGTCTCACACAAACTGCTTATGTATAAATGTCCAAAACACTAATATCATTTATCAAGCAGCAGAGAGCATTGCATGATTCTATTAGAAACAGGTCTCCTGATCATAAGACAATTAACATGGAATCACGTTTTAGAGCCTTCCCATCAGCTGTTGTAAATAACCCAGCACCTTTGGCAGTAAGTCCCAATAAAGAGACCGTTACTCAGCGCACTAAGCGGAGGGTACCCCTGGCAGTGCCCCCTCACTCAGAACAAGAAACTGGAGTGTACATAGGTATCAAATTATTTTGGACTAATTTGATGCATTGATTGGACAACAGAAAGTCGTCCTCTAGACATAGGATACCCCTACTTTATAGACGTGCATGCATGTACTCTGTAGGCCTGCAATACACATTGGCAACGCAGAAGCCTATAGAGACGACTGATATTTCAATTAAAAAACAAACAAACCATAAACCAATTCTAAAACATCTGCTGTAAATAAAGACAGCTTCAAAAAATGACGTCACAAGAAAACCCTAACTTTCACTGTAAGCCTCCCCAACACACCCGTAGCTCCTCTGATACAGCAGAGGCTGGGACCCATCACCAGCCAGTGATAAATGGGCTTAGGTGTAGCGTTACTTTCATGGCAGGACCTCCCAGGGGAAGTGTAAAATAAACCAGGGGCCCTGGCTGCAATGATTGTCCTAACTTTCACTTTACGTAACCCAGAAGGCCTTGCAGCAGCCTGTCAGACAGCCTCTCAGCACCACAGCAAAGCACCAGGTATAATCAGTGACTGATCAGTCTTCTCTAACTGCTAATCTGTTGCTTGGGAGCTTAAGCTCCTCTTTATGGATACAAATGGCTTGCCCTGTAACCTCCGTCCATGCCACTCATTTGTCTAATGCTCTCATTAGCTATCCAGACAGCACTTGGTGTGCAAAGATTGGTCACACAGCCCCCCCTACTGGACTGCACATAAAATACATGCTCTAGAAGCCGGATACATTAAGTATTAGTGCTCTGTTCTGTACATCACTGGAGAAGACCATAAATAATGAGGATTGAATGAACCCTGAACCCAAGAAGTGGCCGGCTGAACTGTACAAGTACAGATTAATATCTGTGTTGATTTAGTACTAGTTTATTCTTTAGCTAAAGTGTAAATGGGAGAGCACAGTGGTTAGCATTGCTGTCACCCACACTCCAAAATAATCTAATGAAGGGTTAATTGGTTTCTGACAAATGGACCCTAGCATGTGCCTCTGTTTGTGGTGTAGAGATTTAGATTGTAAGCTCCAATAGGACAGGGATGGATATGAATGATTATATATCCTCTGTATCATCATCACAGCGTAACTTGATTGGTGCTATATACATAAATAACCAGCATACTATTTGGTGATTATAACTAGCCGTCTGCCGTTCTACAGACACACACAGCGCTGCGTCTCAGGTCACACCAGTGCGTTAGATGAACGCATTACCGCAGCCGCAGTTTCCGTAACAAACACCGTTTAGTTGTCATATCTTAAACACAGCAAATTCACAGACATTTTTGGATGCATTATTGTAACAACAAAACCACAATTACATGCAATGAAGTATACAAAGAACAGAATCCCTGACAAACAAGAGAAGTCACACTCAGTACCAGGGAAAATACCCGACAAGGTGCCCACGTAAGACCAGAACTGTACAACGTGATCCGTCCATCCACATGGAAGCTGCCGGTGAACAGACACCGTAACATCCTATGTGTTGTCTGTCTATAAAGAGCTCTATGGGTCTGAGTCATTGAGGAAAGTAAGGCAAAAAAAAGGATTATGTTTTCTCCTGGACAAAACCATGTTACAATGCCAGGGGTGCAAATTATTTTTCTATTTTGCATTAAGTTAAATACTGGCACACAAATACTTCATTGCTTTATTTTTACACTGAAAGTTAAAGGTGATCTAGGACATGTCCTATCCCAACTATAAATCTGTGAACACATTTTAAATTTACCCCCCCCCCCCCCCCCTCCAATGCAACATGGTTTTACGAAGGTGCAAAATTACTCCTTTTTGCTTAACTTTCCTTAATGAATCAGGCCCTACATGTTTGTATTTAATTCAACAATGACCGCAGTGATTGCTAACCAGTATATCAGGACACACTGAAGTTACTCCACTAATATAATTCTGCCTTATAGTGCAATTTTATAACACTTTCGCAAACCACAATAACAAAATGAGTGCATGTTGGCAACACCAACAAGAGTTGTGAGGTCCTGCCGTACAGGGAATCAGAGATCACTGCCGATTGGTAACCTGGCATCCAGCACCCCTGAGCTGTACAGAGAGGCTCAGAGGGCCACTAAAGTAGCTGAGAACATATGAGAGCTTACTTAGGTGCTGCCGTTAATACACAGCAATCATGAGCCACGCGGGTGGGCAAATATGACATGCCCACAGGAAGACCCACACCAGGGGCAGAGAGCAGCTGTGCATGGGTCAGACATTATATAACATAATCTGAGCACTATTAGTGATTAACCAGGAGATATTCCTCCAACAACCGTCTGTGTACAAAATAACGTTACTGCCGGACGTCCCTATTGCGTGCAGCAAGGTGCTTCCGCCGTTACACCAACACTCACAATCATACTTGGTGGAGGCAACAGGCAAGGTAACGGGGAAAGCCTCATGCTCTCTCCCATGTGTAATGCTGCAGGACACCGTTCTTTAGGTTAGAGGACTGATCTCCCACTGCAGTTCTGCACCTTGATCATAGGCATCATTCTACTCTAGCGCCTCTACTCTCAGAATCCACTCTGCCATTATCCATATTGCCCCTGCGGTCCATGCAATCATCAGGAACACAAGTGTAGTGAATGTAAGATCTCAGAAGGAGCAGTGCCCACCTACACTGTAGTACACCGCCAGGCTACTATAGTGACTCCATCACCAGGACAGGAGAATGTATACACATCCTACATAAATACCTGGCACTACTGCAGAAACACAGTCATTATACCACAATGTTTCCTTCCCTTTATGCACCCAAACTGAACCAGTCTCTGCCCCGGGGAGCTCTAAATCTTTTCTGATAATTAAGAACAGAAGCTGCATTAAACATGAGCTCCGATTCCTAAAAGGAGGACACTGCCAAAGTATTAATGTCTCCAAACTCCTGAGCACAAGTCTGTTTTCCATTCCTCTTTCTCAGGAATGCTGTCCTGTAATCATCATCTCTCCTTTTATTCTGGACAAACAGAAACAAAGACCATGGTTCACTGATCACCGTATGTCTGAGAGTCCCGCCAACTCCTCCCGCGGTGTATGAAGATTCTGCCAACATACGGTCCCTCCAGTTATATGGGAACCTGCAGTCTGGTCTGGCTACACCTGACAGATCGGGCCGGCTGCTTTACGGGAAGATCCGTCCGTTCATAGTGAATGGTAGAATCAGTAATTGTTTGGCTACTTGTACAGTTGCCAAGTTGGACAGATCTGAGCCTTTGGTGATCCGGCAGTATGACATCTTCCTTTGGACCCCAGGAGCGGGCAACTAGTAAAATGGTCCACAAGGACCAATAATAGATCTTATTCTACTTAAAATAAACGAAAAGAAAAACATGGGATGAGGAACCTTTCATCAATCCCATACCTGTATTATCCAAATTCTATCCCAGGATAAAAAAAAAAAAAAAAAACACACCCACCTCATATATAGTTGGGGTGAACGATCCCAGGTCTCCTTACAGAGATATCACCGGCTCATCCCCACAATACAGGTAAATGGATGTTACACTACACATCAATGCTATGACAGGTGTTATTGCTCCATACTCTTATTATAGTACAAGATTCCGTTTTACTTCAGCAGCACAGACCATATGGTAGATATCACTTATGAAATACTGTGTATATATTTGTGACTAGTAGTATATCAAGAAAACCTTTCTATAGACACATAAAGGCACCTATGATAGGCAGGAAAACAGACCACAACGCAGCCATACCGGCTCATACGGAGAGTGAGGTGCAGGAGCATTGATGTGACAGAATGTACAGTATAGTGAGAAGGAAGCCGTTCCCGTGGTAACAGAACACTTGTGAACACATTCGTATCTAGGTCTGTTTTGCCTTCAGTAACTATCACTTTTAAAAGAACACTTGTGACACGAGTGTATATGAATAAATGGATCCAAATATCTGCACTTGTGCTCTATGCAAACGTGTACAATTGAGGGCACAAGTACCTGTACGATATGGGCTCATCAAACCAATTTAGTGTAGCTGTATTAATCAGTTTACACGGCCTAGACACAGGCTCATAGAGTGCTTGTCTGGCATAATGAACTTGTGAGAGATACAGTACGGTGTGCCCTGATCCACAGTAATCAATCAGCAATTAGCTCTTACCCGTTTAGAAGTGTCTTATTGATTGCTGTGATTCAGTGCACATTACATACCTAGCTGCGACGCTGGTAACAGAGCCTGAATGCATCACTCAGACAAAGCCTTGTCCTTTATTCTGGGGAGTCAGGACATGAAGAGGTTAATGCCCCCGCGATCCTCCTCCATTTATTGGCGCTGTATGTTTCTGCATGGCAGAATGTGTTTGTAATTTGAAGGAAAGCTGTGCTTTTAATGTTTCCTATTAGGAAAAGTCCCTCGGAAGACGCCTCTAGGGGAATTGGAAGCCAGCGCACCAAGACGGGTCACAGAGGCCTGGGGGTCCTATGACTGATCTGGTAAATACTTCAAAACATCCAACACAAATTAAAAACTGTGGGGGGGGGGGGGAGCGGGTTCTCTGTGTATACTACTGTACGAGTCCTAACCAGATGAGGCGGAGAACCTGCCTGTGTGAATGAGCAGTTACATGTCCCGTACATGGGCTCTCAGTTTATACTACTATATGTGTACTTGGTACCAGTAAATCGGGCAACAGGACACTAAAGTGCTTTACAGGAGAATCACTGGGTTACTGGTCTACTGCTGCCCACTAGTGGCAGCTTTGTGCAGCGCATAATCATATGGTTATTCAGAAGATGAACAGAGACAATGTCAGACGTTAAGTCAATACAAGAATATTTACCAAAATAAAACCAAGATTAATCTTGTCTTCCCAAACAATGGAAGCATTACCATGCGAAAGGTGCAGTAGACAGTATACCTGGGCTTCAAGCTCCAGACAGAACAGTGTCATCGTTTTATTCCTGTGTATTTGGTATTTTATGGTAAATAAAGCAGCCTCCATGTCCGTCCCTGCAGTGGAAAGTTGTTTTGGAAATGTCTTTATAATTCCTTATTAATAAGATCATTTCCTAACATTTTTCTGTATTTCGAGACCCCAGGCATTAAATTATTAAATGCTGACAGTGAAAGGGCGGCCAACGCCACTGTAATGCAGCAATTTATCCCAGCCGTAAATAAGTTCTTGACGGTATTAGACCATTAAATAATGCTCAGGATGTATTTCTATCACTCCAGCTACTTTCCTGCGTTGTCCTCACATAAACCCAGGACCGTCGGAAGACTGATCAGGATACATTAGCAGACATCATTTATGTCCTCTTCCCAGAAGTAGTAAAAGATCGGTCTTTGTAGACATTCCTACCGGCCATCACTGTGCTCTTAGCAGTGCCGGGCTGGTAACATACACGGCAGACACACAATCCCCCTCCCGCTGCATCAGAAGCAGGGGGGCACAGCTGGTTTATCATATATGTTTATTTTCATTGTCCCAGGACATAATAGAGTCCAGATTTTCTCTGTACACTGAACACATTGGTCACCAGGGTACTGTAATCATCATCACCATTTATTTAAATAGCGCCACCAATTCCGCAGCGCTGTACTAAGAATATTTGTTATTCCCATCAATCCCTGCCCCATTGGAGCTTACAGTCTAAATTCCCTAACATACACACACAGACAACTTAAGGAGAATTTTGTCAGCAGCCAATTAACCTACCAGTATGTTTTTGGAGTGTGGAACAAAACCAGAAACCCAACCAAACACAGGGCAGAAGTGCTAACTACTGAGCCACTGAGCTGCCCCAAGTAATGTACATGGAGCTAAATAAGAACCACCAACACTTAGTAACTTGCAATACATACGTCCGTAAACTATGAAATAATCTAAAAAAAAAAACAACAAAAACTAAATCTTTCTGATTTACAATGTTAAACCAGCAAATTACGTATGTCTGTTACAATGGTGGAGCTGTAATGATGGCAAATGAACTTCATTAACTCAGAAAGGTCAGAGACAGATCTATGACCAGAAAACCTGCTGTAAGAACTCTGAAGACCCAGTATAGAGGAATTTCTGTAACCTAATCCAGATAACGCCGCGCCCACCGGGAGACTGTCCAGATAGGTGGTCAGTATACGCTGTATCTGTGGAACAGAAACAAAGGCCTTCCTAAATGTGTGGGCCATACACAAGGTTTGTGCACTGAACCCCAGAAATGAATACATGAATGTCAATAAGGAGCCAGGAGCCAAAATGCCAGGACTGTGATTCAGACGGCTGTTTCCTACCAGATGAAGCAGTTACTCCAGGCACAGACTTGGCGTCTCTAGTTCTGTCTACATCTTACGGAGGGGCCCTGTCCTCTCCTTGTAAGGTCACCGAGAGGAACCCCACCAGCGATGGTCTTCTGAGCAGAGCAAGGAGCTTCCTCCTGTCTATCAGGCACACACTGCTGGCTGGTTGGCTACTTAGACTTATACTTATTAAAGCTACGACGGTAAATGTAATGACATGGTCAAACTCGCTCCTCTTTAAGAGATGCCGGGGAAAACGTATCAAGCCGAGAGTTTTTCGGCGGGTTTGAAAAGTGGAGATGTTGTCTATAGCAACCAATCAGATTCTAGATATCATTTTGTAGAATGTACTAAATAAATGATAGCTAGAATCCGATTGGTTTTTCAAACCCGCCGGAGAACTCTCCGCTTAATACATTTACCCCCTAGAATCTCCAGCACGGCACAGGGGGGGGGGGTCGCCCGGCTGCTCCCGGCACGGCACAGGGGGTCGCCCGGCTGCTCCCGGCACGGTTCTGCTGCAGGCTCACCATCTACTTAACGTCACATCTCTGTAAAGAAACACACTTATGGAGAAAGCAATTGTGCGATGATTGTGTTCATATATTAAGTGCACAATTGCTTCTAGCTGAAGGCCAGGATGCCGGCCGCACTATATACGACCTCCAGCTTTATCATCTGGCTGCCACACAGGGCTGGCCATCACCCGTCGTGTGTCTGAAGTTACATAATTGAGTTTGATTTGCATGTCAGGCAGATTGTCTGGATATTAATTAAAGCGATCTCTCCGCAGCTGCAGCACAAATGCTTGCCCCCGATACAGTGCTAATTATAGGGGCCCCACTGTCCCAATAACACAGGGTCCCAGGGCTCAGATTACTCGCTCGGAGCCAGCCGTAAACACCAGATTAACTCACATTTCAGGGGTATCAGTGCCGCTACATCCTGCACTAATCAGGCACCCTATTCACTCTGTGTGATCGCACAAACAAGACCACCCACCCGCCTGGTGTAACGTATACTGGAGGAGAACATGAAGATTAGAGGGAAGGGGGGACATTCATCAGCGACGTCACAGGATCTCTCCGTAACTGCACAGAATAAGGACTGGATATGCGTTGGGACAAATGCCATCTAAATCACACTGGAGAAACAGAGCAAGCTGTACTCTAAGGTTAGTGACCAATGCCAATCACAACGGTGCATTCTAACGTTTGAAAAGGCGCATTAAATGAGCCTTCTGGGAGCGATTTTATGTTGCCCTGTGATAGCGATCACCATAAGCTCTATCCCATGTAAGGTCGGTCAGTCTATCAGTCTGCTGGGAACCAGGACACTGCCTGACCTATATCATTCATGAGGGACTAGTTACCAGTGATTAAATATACAGCATCCTATCAAATATCAGTACAGCCCACACAATGTCTTACTTCACTGGGTGTAAGTGACAAATCCACTTTAAACACACATATTATATAAAGGGTACTCCACATGTGGGGGGGGACAAGTAAATTTACTGATCACATGTAGAAACAAGAAACTGTACTTATGAAATGGAGGCATCGCCCTGTAATTAGCACAATCATTCAAATCACAGATAAAACTCAGAATTGCATTCCCTAAAACATAAACACATTATAATCTGAGCTATGCAAATTTCATAGAAACACCTTGAAATTCAATGCTAAACAAAATAAACTCATATGCTGGAGCTATAATGTGAATGCACCACGGCAGAATGCTTTGCAGAGTACAAGTACACAAGCAGAACAGGTCCTGTGGGGTCATGAGAAGAGGGGGCACAGGCATCGGTACTCGGAAAGAGAACAGTGTGGTAGGTTAATTGGCTGCTGAAAAAAATTAGCACTAGTGTTTTAGCTTAATTTAGACGAAGCTCCAATGGGGCAGGGACTGATGTGAGTGACAGGGCTGCGAAATTGGTGGCGCTATATAAATAAATGATGAGGATGATGCTGTGATTACCACATGTACAGTATTAAAGCATCACTATGAGGAGCTCTCTGGGAATGTATTATAAATACTAGAAGGGAGGAGGACCCATCAGAGATCTGAACGTATGACTACATGACTGTACAATCACCAGTATACACCTGGGCCCTACACATCACTATCAGGAGCTCTCTGGGAATGTATTACATGTACTGGAAGGGAGAAGGACCCATCAGGGATCTGAACGTATGACTACATGACTGTACAATCACCAGTATACACCTGGGCCCTACACATCACTATCAGGAGCTCTCTGGGAATGTATTACATGTACTGGAAGGGAGAAGGACCCATCAGGGATCTGAACGTATGACTACATGACTGTACAATCACCAGTATACACCTGGGCCCTACACATCACTATCAGGAGCTCTCTGGGAATGTATTACATGTACTGGAAGGGAGAAGGACCCATCAGGGATCTGAACGTATGACTACATGACTGTACAATCACCAGTATACACCTGGGCCCTACACATCACTATCAGGAGCTCTCTGGGAATGTATTACATGTACTGGAAGGGAGAAGGACCCATCAGAGATCTGAACGTATGACTACATGACTGTACAATCACCAGTATACACCTGGGCCCTACACATCACTATCAGGAGCTCTCTGGGAATGTATTACATGTACTGGAAGGGAGAAGGACCCATCAGGGATCTGAACGTATGACTACATGACTGTACAATCACCAGTATACACCTGGGCCCTACACATCACTATCAGGAGCTCTCTGGGAATGTATTACATGTACTGAAAGGGAGAAGGACCCATCAGAGATCTGAACGTATGACTACATGACTGTACAATCACCAGTATACACCTGGGCCCTACACATCACTATCAGGAGCTCTCTGGGAATGTATTACAAGTACTAGAAGGGAGGAGGACCCATCAGGGATCTGAACGTATGACTACATGTCTGTACAATCACCAGTATACACCTGGGCCCTACACATCACTATCAGTAGTTTATAATCAGATGTTAAGTCAGTTAATACGCGGCTGCTACACATAACAGGTTTACTGTGACACAGCAGGAATATTAGAAGTTCTGCTGTAGGGTCCATTGCAGAATAATCACAGGATCACACACAATAAGTTTCCGTACGATGCTGTTGGATGAAAAGGTTTAATAATGATTTACACATCATTGGAGCAATACACACACTTACCTCTACCTACCTGTGGAACGAAACCAGAGCACCAGCACATGAACACGGGAACATACATACTGCACACAGATAGGGCCCTGGGAGGAATGGAACCCATGTCCCGTGTGCTGTGAGGCAGCAATGTTAAACACTGTGCCACCGTGTGGTTTATGTGCACCTTACTAGCGGATTAACAGGGGTAACAAAATGCACTGCAGACACCGGGAACTCAGAGCTTAAAGGGGACAGAGCTACAATAACCGGCAGCCAATCAGATTAACACCATGGCAATCTAAATCAAAAGGATAAATGTACTACTCTAATAATATCCGTAAGATTTGTACTAAGTCACAAATACAGACTATAGAACAGAGGGACAGATGGCGCACAAACTCGCGTCACGCCATCGAACCCAAGGACAACCCGAGCCGTTTATACTCAGCAGTACTGCGTGGGGGGGTGCATTACATGGAGCTGAAGCTCTGGAGTACTGGACAGTACTCCCTGTGCAGTCAACATGATGTACTCCTCGATTATAGCGCAGAATCTGTTAGATTAAAGCATCAGTATCATCGCACAACCACACAAAGATTAATAGAAAAGTCTGTATCTCATTACAGTAGTTACAAAGATATGATCAAAAGAAACGCAGCATGTTAGAGGTATATGTTTCCACTCCGTACCCCCCCAACGTTCCCTAAACGTAAATATATTTTATTGAAACAAAAAAGAGGTCTACGCGTACTATGGTATATGTAAATATATATATATATATATACACACACACACACACACAAGTTAACCCGCGCATGATACTCATGCATTCTAGTCAAATCAAGCTACTTAAGGTGTTAAAAAGGTTCTTGTCATGCATTTGGGCCTAGCCCAGGCCTCCTCAGAGGAAGAGCGTTACTTCCCGACGTAAGCGCCCTTTTTTAACGTGGTTTTGTCCACATGTCACCACCTCATCATTCTTCTCCATCACCTCATCCTTCATTTTCATCGCCACATCTATCCAGATGTCTATCCAGACACAGGGATCTCTCTCAGCGGTCCTGAGTATCACACTCCTCTCGCTCTATCACCCCCGGCAACCACCAACCACTCCCAACTGTCACCCCCGGCAACCACCAACCACTCCCAACTGTCACTTCTCCTTCAAGAAATATATATATATTTTTTTAAAATCTTTATAAACACTTTTAACAATTACCAAATTAAATTAGCAAATTAAAAACATCTTAGTATACCAAATTTCAGCCCTTTCTGAATTTTTTTTTCCACACACACTAAGAATTTAGTAGGTCAGTGTATAACTCCGCCCAGCAGGTGGCGCTGCAGCTTGGTTTTATTTTTACCACACACACACAGACAGACAGACTAACACACGCCACTAGACATTTATATATTAGATATATATATATGTGAACGCAATGCGTCACACATTCTCCAGCGTGTGGTCACAGCATCTATCACTGTCTTCCAGCTGCTGGATGGGGATGAAGGATGACACCAGTCCTGGCTATTGCTTCCATATGAGACACTTCTCTCCTTACATAAAGAGTCAGAAGAAGGGAAGCAGATGAGATTTACATGCATCCCCCCTCCCCCCCCCCCCCCCCCCACACACACACCCTGTACCAGCCCCCTCTGCTGTCTGCCAGTGTTCGGCCTCATGTCTCTTGCAGGCTCTGCCGGTTCACCCCCCGGCCCAAGCTTTTAATCAGCATAATGTACAGTTTAACACATGCTTGGACACTTGCACCATATACAGAATACATTGCTCCCGGTAGGCTGTGCGTGGACAGCCATACCATCCACCGCCACCCTCTCCTCATAATTATCTGTCAACTTTGGCTGAACCACTAGAGATGTCAACGCCACATCTCTGCCAACCAGGAAAGACATCCGACAGGCCGGAGATTGAATGTGACGGGACGATGCCGCCTGCGCGGCTGAGCGGTGGGTGGTAGAGGTGTCAGGATAACAATGCCTCTGGTGAAGGCAGGCTTATAACACACCATGGTGTCTGTGCAGAGATAGAGGAGGGGCATTATCCCTGGTTTATCAGCACCACCGTCACAGAAGGACTTATATAACAGACAATTATATATGTACCGGTTATGGGATAATTACCGCTGCAGAGACTGGAGACAAAGCTGGAGGGAGATTTCTCCAATGCAGCGCTGACTTCCTGCCTTTACACCTATACACATAACAGATTGCACATAGCTGTGCAGTACATAGAAACGTGAGGAAACATGTGACATTCTGTCCTAGCAGCAGAACTAACTTCAGCTTCGTCTATTTGTGAATGTTATTAGTGTAAGTAACTTGTATTTAGGTTCTGTGACCTATCAGCCTGTATAAAACACACACAGAGGACGACAACAGGCTACAATACTATAATAAAGCAGCTTGTACCATTTGTGACGTATTTACACTGTCCTCATGCCTGAGGCCATTCAGATACATGTCAAGGCTAAAATATGCAAAAATATGTGTTACACTGCAATGATCTAGCACAGCGCAGATAACGCATGGAATAGTGTAACGTTGTAGCTGCTGCAGGCGCAGATCACGTCACTACCGCCGTCACACCGCATGAGCCATACGTTATAGGTGAACAGGCCTGGATGTGAGAGACTTCCTCATAATAACCCACATGAGGTATATGTGATGTGACATCATGTGTATAGCACAGTATTATAACATATAGGCGAGAAAGAAGTGTGAGTAGATATATAGATATACATATGCATCATGTGTATAGCAGGATTTGGGCATAGGGTAAGTGCTGAATGACACTACATATGATTACTATGTGCTATTAAAATAAACTAATTTACAAAGGAGATTAGTGTAAATGATAAAAGAATTAGGTGGCACCAGTGTAAGATGGCACATTGATAAACACTGACAATATTAGCTACAGATACCTTATTAACAGACAGGATGCAGCTGGATTTGGGAAAATATTTATACTTAAAATTAAGAGGTAACAGAGCCATGGGAAGCTTAGGAATAAACAGGAATATTGCTACTGCCCCATGTGGTGACATCAAGGGCAACACATACCCCCGGAAAGGAATGCAGTATAAAATATAGCGCATATAAACATATGGGGCAGTAATGGGAATCCTGAGGTTTGGGGCTTGTTAACCCTCTGTAGCGCCTGCGCGGCAGTTCTGCGTGAACGCACATAATCCTGGCCAGTGACGGGAAAGCACACACTGCGCAGTGTGGCCTCCTGATTGCCGAGGCTGCCCGTAGCGTGTGTAGAGTAAAGCTGTAGGAATCGTGTGATCAGAACAGACACGGCCCCATTGGCTGTCCACACATGGGCCCTCTACAAGGGCTTTATTCGTTTCTCACATTTCCAACCTCTCTAAATGTAGTAAAACGTTAAATGACATAACCATGTGTCTGTAAGAGGTGATGCTGCCTTTCACGTAAGAGGATTATGAAATTGGTGTAAAGTAAAAAAAAAAAAAAAAACTGAGTTCTCGAAAATCACATAATAATGACCATAGAAATGTCAAATATCTGCAGCCTCTCAGTACTCCACTCCCCATCACAGGACACATCCAGGATAAGTTATGTCACCTATTTCTGGGACGCATAGAACACAGATGTATGGGGCAGAGGAAACCATGGATTCTGTCTTTGGAAACGCATTCAAAATTCTATTTCAAGCCACTTATACAAGGCCAAGAAACCTGACAGAGGGGAACAGGACGACCAATTTCTCTGGCAGGCGGCGCGGTTGTAGTACGGGCACAGTAACGTTTTGGACGCTCTCGAGCTGTCCTTTAACTAGACACCCAAGGGGCCAGGTATAAATTTGGGCCAGGGCTTCTGTTCTCATACAAAATACCAATGTGCTGTCACACCTGTTTACCCTGCTTGTTGCCTTTTTTTAAAAAAAACGCTATTTATATACAGACGGAGTACATGTGAGATAAACAATGTGTCCCCGACAGTTCCACCCACCCAATATAGTGCGACTATGGTGCGTCCGAGTGGGCTTGGCGTGACAGTTATATGGGCTCCATCTGACCTTTAAGTCCGTCGCAGGAGATTTTCCTACGGTCTGCATGTGCGGCTCCAACATCGGCTGCTTGGAGATCCCGCTCTCATTTATTAGTGACGTCTAGCACTCAAAACCTTATTCAAATATTAGGTCTCTTCGGCATGAAAACCACATACAAATCAGTAGTAAGAGTCAAAGGGATGGTCTCCGATTCGAACACCACACTACAAATTTTACAACACAGCAAAACATATTTCATGCGGTAACGTGTTGCCGATAACCGCGCGATGAGTGGAAAGTACGCGGAAATGGCAGCAAAAACGCATCATTATTTTCTTGTTAGATTTCATGTGTCTGTACCCATGTTTGCACAAGGCCTAAGCATATACCTGCTTACATTTGGACAGGACAGGCTGGAGGAAAATACGAGGAGTTAGTTCAGGTTTGCAATGAAAGAATCCTGTGGCATCTAATTCTCATTATCCTCTCCGCAGCCAGTATGTTATTGGTCATGAACTATTAACCTGCCTCTTGTCTATAACTAACGAGCACCAGAGCTTCCACCGCTGCCAACTATTTCACAAAATCGTTACCAAGTAGAGATCATGTTTTCATAAAAAGCCTTGGAAGCAACGATAATTTGTATTAATGTTTTAACAAAAGACGTTGGCAAGACAGAGCTTCGACTGATGAAAAACATTCCCGAAAAGTTCCTGACATACGTGGGACACCCTGAAATGCCATAAGACCCGCTGACAGGTGGGAGAACACAGGCTTCTGGATGGAAGACCCCCGTCAGCCCCAGGAAACCAGAGATCATTGGGTAAACATCAGATCTCAACACGAGACACAGCCAATTACCAGATTCATTTACACAGATTGCTATGTTCTTCGTTTCGCCCAGAACACTCAATCTCTTACTTCCACAGCACTTATATCTGAGCAAGAAAACCTTCTTCTCGGCCAACAAAAGTATGAGAAAGCTGGAACAATAAATACATGATAAGGCCGGGAACTCTGGGGCTTCCAGAAGATCGAGGTTAAGCCCACACCATGACAGGTTATGTCACGCGACTCTGGAAAGCCTAGAACGCAGCCTACTCTCTGTACAGCATCCGATAACGGGCTGGGTTATTCTTGGCATTCGGTGCAGACCTTTAATCTGATTCACACACCTAGTAGGTACGAGGCCCGTTATAGCTACCACCCAGCTAGAGATGAACTGCAGTGTGCCAGGGACTACAAATAAACGGGGCGGCGATGGGTTATCCGGTTACGGGCGGCAGAAAGTCATGAAGATTTTGCAATGATTTTGTCAGCCTATAAAAGCTACAGACACAGTGTTCTCTAATCATTAAAGGAAATATGTCAAAAATGTTCCCGCGATGAAAAAACAGAGCAGAGCCAGCCGCAGTGCATCCGAGGAAAGTCCCGGATGTAACTCCACCAACGCCCAGGCTGTGGGGTTATTCCAGGTGATCGGGGAGAGATAATGTATAGGTTCTATGTCGCTCTATCAAGTATTATAGTATATAACAAAGGACTTTATAAACAAGAGTATCCAGTAACTGGAATAAACACTATAAAATGTGTATTAATGTGATGAAGAGTATAATAACGTTCTAACCCTTCATTAGAACCAGACTTTTTAATGACGACAATGCTTGGGGAAAAAAAATTAATAATAAAATAAAATAAAAGATTGTCGTGCAGTAACCTGAGATTTAGTGACTAGTTTGCAGTCTCCTAGGTAACAGAAATCCAGAAGACAGGTATCTAAGCAGTGTTTGTTTTGCTCATGTAAACTGGCTCTGGATTGGATTTCTACAGAGATATAACAGAAATGTTCTATAAAAACAGGTGGCTGAACACAGGGGTGGTGGGATTAATGGGGATAAGGTACATGCTCTCTCTTGCCATCACACAGCCGTGTTGCACCGTTTGGCTGGAGGAAGGTCTCCATCACACAAAGCTTTTTACAACTCTGTATTAAGGACTCAAGATAAAAACATTTGTTAATCACAAAAACATGAATTTTGAATTTAGTGGTCCTCTAAGCTGTTGCCGTTTAAAGGGTAACTTCACACAAAAAGTGACTGTGTCTAACTAAACGCAATATCCTAGGTAATAAAAGTTTTTGCAGTAACTCCTGCTACTTGAAATAGGAGTAGCCTGAAATTGCCTGTTCAATCCTCAGAACATGTTGATGCTGCAATTTAACAAATATGTTGATGCTAAGAAAGGTCAGTGAGTTATTCACATCTTAAGAATATACATGTGTATTAAAATCTACTAGGAGGGGGGTTGGGGGGAAGAGGGGAGAGAGGGAGAGAGGGAGAGGGATTGCAACAGGTAATTCCAGGCAAAGTTCTATTCCAGGTAGCAGTACCGATTATATAAGCCAGCATAACAATATTAATTAAGCAAAGTCTTTTGGTTTTTTATTATAGTTTTGCATAATTTTCTACACATCTGGAACCTATAACAGCCCTGTGAGCTGGATATTTCAGCAATCAGGACTCAACACACTAAGTATTATTTCTAATCTTTCTACAACGTTCCTGCTAGAACACAACCCTATATTACACTACACAAAAGGGACGGGAACAGACAGGCTGTACCGAGAACTGGTCTGTAAATGGCTCTTCCATGTACCAGTAACGAGAGGCCATCTGAGAGGTACATCTTCCGGTGGTGCATGGTGTTGTCTCACCACATCGGTTAATGGGTTTCAACTTACAATGACAAACAAAAGACAGTCTTCCTCCTGCAGTAACCTGGGCTTAAGTCATTCAGTTCACTCAGCCCGGGCTCCTGCGTTTGGAAGATCAGTAGAGAAGATGGTTTGCTATGTCTACTGGAGAGCAGGCCGGCATCGTCCTTACCTGCTTCATGGCAAACTCCCCAATCCTCTCCGAGTGCTTGCGGATGCTCTCCAGGAAATCCTTCAGGTCGGACATGGAAACGTCTTTTATCTCCTCCCGGAGTTTGGGAATGTTGTCCACCATCACCTGGCAGAAGCGGTAGTGGCTGACCTGCGGCAGGTAAGTGTGTTCCAGCTGTTCCAAGGTCTTCAGTGCGGGGTAATGTCTGCAGAGAGCAGGAAGACCATAAAACGTCGGTGAACGTGGAAAACATTCTGGCTAGAAAACAAATCCACCTTTCTAAACACTAAACATCCTTCACATTCTAGGTTACATATTTAATACAGTGGTAGAAATAAGGGATGGGAGGGGAAAGGAGATGCGGGAAGGGGGGCAGGGTTTCGAGGAGGGAAAGGAGATGCGGGAAGGGGGGCTGGGTTTCGAGGAGGGGAAGGAGATGCGGGAAGGGGGGCTGGGTTTGGAGGAGGAGAAGGAGAGGCGGGAAGGGGGGGCTGGGTTTGGAGGAGGAGAAGGAGAGGCGGGAAGGGGGGGCTGGGTTTGGAGGAGGAGAGGTGGGAAGGGGGGCGGGGATTGGAGGAAGGGAAGGAGATGCGGGAAGGGGGGCACGGTTTGGAGGAAGGGAAGGAGATGCGGGAAGGGGGGCTGGGAGGAGGAGAAGGAGATGAGGGAAGGGGGGCTGGGTTTGGAGGAGGAGAAGGAGAGGCGGGAAGGGGGGCTGGGAGGAGTAGAAGGAGATGCGGGAATGGGGGCTGGGTTCGGAGGAGGAGAAGAAGGAGATGAGGGAAGGGGGGCTGGGAGGAGGAGAAGGAGATGAGGGAAGGGGGGCTGGGTTTGGAGGAGGAGAAGGAGAGGCGGGAAGGGGTGCTGGGTTTGGAGGAGGAGGAGGGGCGGGAAGGGGGGCTGGGTTTGGAGGAGGGGAAAGGAGATGCGAGAAGGGGGGCTGGGTTTGGAGGAGGAGAAGGAGATGCGGGAAGGGGGGCTGGGTTTGGAGGAGGAGAAGGAGAGGCGGGAAGGGGGGCTGGGTTTGGAGGAGGAGAAGGAGATGCGGGAAGGGGGGCTGGGTTTGGAGGAAGAAAAGGAGATGCGGGAAGGGGGGCTGGGTTTGGAGGAGGAAAAGGAGAGGCGGGAAGGGGGGCTGGGTTTGGAGGAGGGGAAAGGAGATGCGAGAAGGGGGGCAGGGTTTGGAGGAGTAGAAGGAGATGCGGGAAGGGGGGCTGGGTTTGGAGGAGGAGAAGGAGAGGCAGGAAGGGGGGCTGGGTTTGGAGGAAGAAAAGGAGAGGCGGAAAGGGGGGCTGGGTTTGGAGGAGGAAAAGGAGAGGCGGGAAGGTCGTCTGGGTTTGGAGGAGGAGAAGGGGAGGAGAAGAAGGAGAGGCGGGAAGGGGGGCTGGGTTTGGAGGAGGATGAGGACGAGATGAGGGAGGGGGGCTGGGAGGAGGAGGAGATGTTTAGAGTGTGCTGTGATTGGTGTAGTCTTTAAAAAGCATGGCCACATCTAAGACAGGGGTGCAGTGCTTTGGTGCTTGGCTTGCCATTTAGAGGATTATAATAACACTATCATTCAGCCGAGACAGGCAGAAAAACATTCGTCCTGAATTAGAAAATAAAAAAAAAATTGATCGTTTGTAAGCCACTCTGTTTCCTGATCTGGCTAAACGGCAATTCCTGGACAGTTTCAGTTTGTCTCATGCCAAAATGACTCACAAGACAACACATAGTACACGACACAAACGCTTGCTCACATTTCTCTAAATGTTGTCTGCACGTTTTCTTTTTACAATGTTTAAACCGCAATCTATGTACGTCAAGAAGCATTGGACGCACCAAAAGTTTTCATAGATCAAAACCCAATGCATCAATAAAAAAAAAGAAAGGCATATGTTTTTATTTCGTTTTTTACGTTGTCCAACTAAACTATTTGGTGCAAATCATTTAAAACACGCGATAAGTTTTCAATTCCTGTAAACAAGCCAAACACGGCAGGAGCAGATGGTGACGGCCAAGCAAGGACGGGGTTAACATGTAAAACCAGAGACTTTTTCTATTTCACTTAAATAGCTTAATTATTTGTTTTGGATTATGTGGTTGGATGGAGTTTTTTCTCTTTAAATGGTCAGAAATAACATTTGGGCTCTGTTTGCACGAGACTTGCCCTTCAATAGGAAACGGGTTTATTTAAAGATCACGGAGCGGCCACGGCTCCGAGCTGCAGGACAAGAACGTTGCAGGGGATTGTGGGAGCCGCGAGCGGCCCTCGGAGCAGCCATGTGTAAATAAACCTCCGGGTGCTGAAAGAATCTGGACCAGCCGTGAATGAAAGGCTTTTGGCATGGGGTGTCCCTTACAGTAGCCTAAAACCATTTGGAATGTAAATATCGCAGCGAGCTGCCTGACAGGGCAGAGTAGGTGTGATCTGATTACACAGGTTTTAAACATTGACTTCAAAACCGCAAAACTCCATTCAAGGGTTCCACTGCGTGAACATTATTGTTTGATTTGGCAGGGGCTGCGTTTGCTGAAGGATTTCAATGGATGGGATGTTTTGATACAAAAGGCGCTGGGTCCAAAAACTGGAAGTGGGAGCAGATAACAGCGCTGGGCTTGTCGGAGAGATTCCTGTGATCAGCGGCGCCGTAGGCTTCCATGCGACACCACCTATTGCTTACTACAGACAAACGCTCGTTACCGGTGTATCAGACACCTCCGCACAGACGGACAAAGAGTCTTGTAACAAGCCAAATCCATTATTGGCTAACTTGTACTAGATCGATGAAAGCTAATCACTGATTGGTCGCGGGGGAGCCAGCATTTTTGCCCTGTGTCTTAAATAATGCTCGTTCCAGCAGCTGATGCAGAACTACATATACCAATGTTACCTATAGCCCCAGAGAAACTAGTGATACTAAGGGAGACGTGTAGAATATTCATGTTATAGGACTGCTCTATATGATGGTGCTGGTAAGTCTGCCACCATTCAGAGCAGTAGACATGACTTGCCTCCCGTTACCCATAATCCCTTTAGAGACTTCTGGAGCTCTCCTGACAATCTTACCAAGGTCTGATAATCCTCCCATAATGCATTAGCTTGGGTATGTAGGACAAGGGAAAGGCACATCCTACTATAGCTGTCCATAAATGGCTTTGTTGCATATTCTCAGAAACATCATACAAGAATTAACAAATCTACTACAAATGTGGACGCCTCGGATTTCGCATACCTTTTAGTTTTCATTTGCACCCGTAACTTAGTGTACATTTCCAGAACTGAGAAGAGAAAAATAAAAGTAAAAAATAGTTACAACTAAATCAGTCCAAAACTTTCTATAATGTGTCTTTGTAACGTTAAATACTTTTGTGTCAAAAAACACAAACCTATTATAGGAGTGATACATTTTTGATTAGCTAATAAAGGTATTATATGTGCTAGCTTTCAGAGCACTGAGGCCCCTTCACCAGGCAAGTATACGAATAGAAAAAAATAAAAAAAATAAATAAATAATAATAATAATAATAATAATAATAATAATAATAATAATAATAATAATAATAATAATAATAATAAATATATATATATATATATATATATATATATATTTTGCTACACATTTTTATAATGTGTGAATCTGGCACTGACTATATTTATGTGTGTGCACCGAATCCTACAACGCTGGGGAGACTGTGTGCATGTTGTCTATTCAATGAAACTATAGTGTATAATGACACCTATAGACCTGTCCTGTACACACAGTGTAATGTCAGAGCAGCCTATAGACCTGTCCTGTACACACAGTATAATGTCAGAGCAGCCTATAGACCTGTCCTGTACACACACAGTGTAATGTCAGAGCAGCCTATAGACCTGTCCTGTACACACAGTGTAATGTCAGAGCAGTCTATAGACCTGTCCTGTACACACAGTGTAATGTCAGAGCAGTCTATAGACCTGTCCTGTACACACAGTGTAATGTCAGAGCAGTCTATAGACCTGTCCTGTACACACACAGTGTAATGTCATAGCAGTCTATAGACCTGTCCTGTACACACAGTGTAATGTCAGGGCAGCCTATAGACCTGTCCTGTACACACACAGTGTAATGTCAGAGCAGCCTATAGACCTGTCCTGTACACACAGTGTAATGTCAGAGCAGCCTATAGACCTGTCCTGTACACACAGTGTAATGTCAGAGCAGCTTATAGACCTGTCCTGTACACACACTGTAATGTCAGAGCAGCCTATAGACCTGTCCTATACACACAGTGCAATGTCAGAGCAGCCTATAGACCTGTCCTGTACACACAGTGTAATGTCAGGGCAGCCTATAGACCTGTCCTATACACACAGTGTAATGTCAGAGCAGCCTATAGACCTGTCCTGTACACACAGTATAATGTCAGGGCAGCCTATAGACCTGTCCTGTACACACACAGTGTAATGTCAGAGCAGCCTATAGACCTGTCCTGTACACAGTGTAATGTCAGAGCAACCTATAGACCTGTCCTATACACACAGTGTAATGTCAGAGCAGCCTATAGAGCTGTCCTGTACACACAGTGTAATGTCAGAGCAGCCTATAGACCTGTCCTGTACACACAGTGTAATGTCAGAGCAGTCTATAGACCTGTCCTGTACACACACAGTGTAATGTCAGAGCAGCCTACAGACCTGTCCTATACACACAGTGTAATGTCAGAGCAGCCTATAGACCTGTCCTGTACACACACAGTGTAATGTCAGAGCAGCCTATAGACCTGTCCTGTACACACACAGTGTAATGTCAGAGCAGCCTATAGACCTGTCCTATACACACAGTGTAATGTCAGGGCAGCCTATAGACCTGTCCTGTACACACAGTGTAATGTCAGGGCAGCCTATAGACCTGTCCTGTACACACAGTGTAATGTCAGGGCAGCCTATAGACCTGTCCTGTACACACACACTGTAATGTCAGAGCAGCCTATAGACCTGTCCTGTACACAGTGTAATGTCAGGGCAGCCTATAGACCTGTCCTGTACACACAGTATAATGTCAGAGCAGCCTATAGACCTGTCCTGTACACACACTAATGTCAGAGCAGCCTATAGACCTGTCCTGTACACACACTAATGTCAGAGCAGCCTATAGACCTGTCCTGTACACACACTAATGTCAGAGCAGCCTATAGACCTGTCCTGTACACACACTGTAATGTCAGAGCAGCCTATAGACCTGTCCTGTACACACAATAGCGTCAGAGCAGCCTATAAATCTGTCCTGTACACACAGTATAATGTCACCAGCCTATACATCCTTTATACACTGTACCACTAGTAAAAGTAACGTATGGCTTAGTATTCCAGGGGTTTTCTACTTTATATATGAAGTTGGATTTTATTACAGCCTCTGAGCCAGATCTCTCCTGTCCTGGGGGTAATAGTCAGAGGTAGCAGGTATTTGGGCTTGTAGAGATCCTAGTAAATGTAATAAATGCTGTGGTGCCCCAGGTAGGGACACCCTCCAAAGAACTACTACAGGGAACGGGAGCACCCGGAGACCCTCTCTTAGGAGACAGGAACGGTTGGCACTCACCGGGCAGGCACAGGTTCAGCTTCTCCACAGTGGCAGCGATGTTCCTCTGCTGAATCCGACACTGCTGGAGCTCCTTCATTGTAGATAATAACTAGAGCAGAATATCACGGGACTCATGGTTACTAAGCTCTATGCAATCACATCCATGTATTACAAGTAATATAAAACTATACATATTTAGAAAATGTAATACAAAGCCTTTATTAATCAGCAACACCAACCAGTGACCTAGTCAGCTGGCACTAACCCTGTACGCGCCAGCCAGGCGGCACTAACCCTGTACGCGCTACCCTGACCAGTGACCTTGTGAGCCGGTGCTAACCCTGTACGCGCCAGCCAGGCGGCACTAACCCTGTACGCGCCAGCCAGGCGGCACTAACCCTGTACGCGCCAGCCAGGCGGCACTAACCCTGTACGCGCCAGCCAGGCGGCACTAACCCTGTACGCGCCAGCCAGGCGGCACTAACCCTGTACGCGCCAGCCAGGCGGCACTAACCCTGTACGCGCCAGCCAGGCGGCACTAACACTGTACGCGCCAGCCAGGCGGCACTAACCACGTACGCGCCAGCCAGGCGGCACTAACCACGTACGCGCCAGCCAGCGCTACCCTGACCAGTGACCTCGCCAGCCGGTTGAATGACATCTCTCTCTGTTTGGGCCCTTTAAGTAACGGACAGATCTTTGTAAGCATTAAATCTGTTCACACGACCTCTATACACTATAATACTACATCTCTGGGATATTACCTCTGCCCCCTCCAGCTGCAGGGTCCTGTTAGTGTCCGTCACCTTGTTCTGGAACAGAAAGAAAACACTATTTACCATCATGTAATCATGCAGAGGTCTCTGCTCTCGCACGGCAATGGGTCACATGACTGGGGTATCAACTGTGCAATATCAAGGAAATACTGAAAACATGGCCTACAGTAAGCAGCCCAGAGGGGATAAACTATAGCATGTGATACAAGTCTGCAAACATTACATAGATTACCGCAAACAGGAACAAAGGACAAAAACTTTTATTTTAAAGGCAAAGCTGCCAACACCTGCAGCGATATGACGACTTTTACTCATATTTGATAGTCATTATTCTTACACCCAAGAGCTTGGACATCGGCGCATCCCGCGCTATGACTGCGCACACGCAGTGCAGGTCTCCCAATCACACTGAATGAAAGAGACACAAGTACATTTTGTGGACTGAATCAAACAAAACGGTTCCGTGTTTGGGCAGCTTAAGCAGTCACTGTACACACTCCCGTTGAGATGTAAGATTTTCCATAGGGCTATACTGGCAGATTAACATCGTTATAGAGAATCTGAAATTTAAGCAGAACTAAGTAGACATCTAATAGAAGAAAGCAGCCATGTGTTACCTTTCCTGTGTACCGAAGCCACAAACACGACGGCAAGAATCAGAGTTATGGAACGTAAGCTCTGAAACCACAGCGGATAAACAGATCCTGGTTTTCCAGCATTCCAACACAACAATAGCACGTTGTTCCAAATCAGCAATGTGTGTACTAAAATAAGCAGCAAGTAACAGAAATAGCTGGGGAGCCACAAGGCATGCAGGCCAGAAGTTGCCCCCCGTCTATTTACCCCAGAATAGAGCAGGAGGATGTGGATTTTACCTAATTGCTCAAAAGGATAATGAGTCTCTCCATTACCGTCAGTCTGCAGTGTCACTGTGGTTCATCCGCTACGTCCTAACCTACAGCCAGAGGAACGATGGCTGCAGGGGGGACCAGACTTCCTATTACTTCCTACTACTCAGCGCACACAGGACATGATCCATTACATTGGTCTCTTATATTAAACAACCAAGCGCGTTACTTATCTTACATAGTATTCGATTAGAAAAACATCATAAATGTATTCACTGGTATGAATCCAGGATATCGGGCATATTGTAGCACCAGTAACACTTAAATGCCCATTTCCTATCTGCCACAGGGTCAGATAAGTCATGGAGGACCAGATTAGTAAACACTCCGGTTATCCCTCAATTACGTGCCCTTGGGCGACGGCAGGAGAGCTGCACCCTGAACACTATATACTTCCCAGCACCGGACTGACAAGACCTCAGTAACAATGTTACCGCAGGCCTCTCCTTACCTTCAGATTCTCAGCTTCCCCCCTCACTTTCAGTAGCTCCGTGATGGAATCCACAAATCCCTGATAGTGGAAGTTACACATCTTCTCAATCTCACGGTCATGGTTCCGGATCCGGGCCTCCAGCTTCTCCATAAAGTGGCTGTGCTCTTCCCCATCGTATACCGACCTACAGAGACAAGTGGGGGAGGTGTTAGCAGCAGTCACAGGGTGTATATTACACGGAGATGCACGCCACACTTCTCACACTAGGCACAGATACAGTAGAATCTTTTATATTTTTATTATATATATTTTTAGTCAGTAAACAGTTTCTGAGCACTGTAAAACCGTGTTTGTATCGGTGGTAATCGGTATCCCGATGCTTGGGACACAGAGACCCATTATACCTACGGGGAAAAAAAAACATGGACACTTCAATAACAATATAATTAAAATGTACACTTACCTTTACAGCGACGGCGGAGATTAGCGAAAGTACTGGTATGTGACCGCGGCTGAATCCGAACATGTCGTAAGCCAGCGCTTCATTTTTACATCACCGAAGGCGGCGACATCTATATAAAGAGGTATGTTAAGGTTAGGGTGAGCGGAACGTCGGGAACTTACGTCACGTCAAAACCAAGCAACGGCATCCAGCATCGTCTGAATTACCAGCGGTCACATACCAGTACTTTCGCTAATCTCCGCCGTCGCTGTAAAGGGAAGTGTACATTTTACTTATGTTGCTATTGAAGTGTTGGTGTTTTTTTGTAGGTATCCTGGGTGTCAGTACCCCAAGCATCGGGATACCGTACCCAACCCCTATCTGTAAAGGTCTTGCTTAGTATTGCTGCATAGGATCACAGATCTCTCAACAGACTGGTAGACAATCACATCCAGCCAGAGCCATTAAAAACTATTAAAAAGTGCAAGTAAATGTGAATAAAAAAGGGTTGTTGTAGATATTCCCAGCTGTATACACAGAACGGTAAGCTGTATAATAGTGTCATCTGAGCGCCACCTGCTGGCAAATTAAACAAACATATGATTTTCCTCACAAAAGATCCAGGAGACTAAACTGCAGTGACAGATACAGAGGAGGGAGGTACCTCCCCAGAAACCTGTTACCCCAAAACTTCCAAAAACCAGAAAGGCAAAAAAAAAAAAAAAAAGATGCTTTAAAAAAAATAAAATATATATATCTCCTTTTCCGTAATAATGGCACACATACAAACATTGTTACCAGCTGCTAAACCATTTAAAATGGAGGGTAGTGTGAGGCAACAAAGGCGTAATTTTAAAATGTAATTTAGAGTATTTTAGGCAACGTGCGCCAAAATACAGTAAAACGCATTTACCCAGAAGAACCAAGAATTCCACATGATAGATCCTATACCTGTACGAGCATTTGACACACTACACACTGACATGGAGCTATACTTTATGATGATTAACTCACCACACTGAGCTGTGGCAACAGCCAAGCATGCTGGGTAATTATATGCAATCCCACAGAATAGATCTTAAGCTGAGTACACACTACACTGTTTTCGTCCAATAATCGTCTCAAACAGCCGACATACGACCGCTCGTTCAAAAGTTCGGTCAGTGTGTACAGTGACACGATGGTCGAAAGTCTGCCCAAATGGACGATTATCGCCTCATTTGGTTGGTCGTACCGTTTAATATTTTCGTTCCAATCTCGTTTCCGCTGTGTAGTGTGTATAAACTTCCGACCGATCCACAACAGTGTGTACGAAATTACAGTCATTGCTCACGACAACATGGCTGTAAAAAGTCGCCAACGGGACGTCCGCTCTTCCCTTTATCGTCCTAAACAATTCTAGTGTGTATGCAGTCCATGGACCGAGCGATCGGACCGTCGGTCGGATGTAAAATCGCTTGCATACAAAGTTGGTCGAAATTTCTGTAGTGTGTACCCAGCTTAAGTCTGCATAACAAGAACGAGAACAGAGGAGGATCTAGGGTAAACTTATTACTTGACGTGTCTACAGGGAGTGTTAAGAAGTGACTAGCGTACCACAGTGTTTAACGTCTTAGTGACCATGGGCAGTCACACTGCTGTTTCTCCCCAAACAACACGATATAGACAGTATATAATACGTGGCTTAGCGCCATACTGTAGAAATGTAATACACAATAATCTATACAATATATTATCTCCAGGAGCTGAGTGTGTGGGTCATGTTGTAATGTAAAGCTACGACGAGCGGCTAGTAAAGAGTTCTTGTCTGTTTGGGAGGAGACATTTTTTTGGGGTAGGCATAGAGGCACTTGTATTGTCAGGAGGTGTCTCAAACAAATGTTACTGAAGTACAACATATCCATCCACATTCGACATGTCTATAAGTGTAACTAAAGCCAGAACCTAAAGATTGTTCCTTTTAATCAGGCAATAATTACAAGTTCTAAGTTCTAGGAAGACACAACAATGGGCTATATTATTCATGACGAAACAGATACCAGGGCCCTGAATGAGGGATATGTTATTCATGATGAAACAGATATCAGGGCACTGAATGGGGGATATGTTATTCATGATGAAACAGATATCAGGGCACTGAATGGGGGATATGTTATTCATGATGAAACAGATATCAGGGCACTGAATGGGGGATATGTTATTCATGATGAAACAGATATCAGGGCACTGAATGGGGGCTATTTTATGCAGCTTATCTTATATTTGGTAAAACAACTTAAAGTTAAGCAATACAATGTAAACAATTTGGTAGCTAAGGTGTCAATTAACTTTAACTGCCTCACGTCACTGGATTCACAATATATAAAAATAACCTGGATTGTTTTCTCATATAACATGCCATGCTATGAAAACTCACATTAGACGAGGACACATCGTTCCATCATGCAATAGATAATCGGCAATCACAGATGACGACAATATGATGATACCTGACAGAGCCTCTAATGCAATTTACCCAAAAAAAGGCTTGTAATATTAAACGATATATTCCGTGATTATCTAAAAATCCTTGTGGGTGGGGCGCATTAATGTGGTGCATAATGTAACCAGCAAACTTCCTCTAGTTTCTGTTTTCCGTTAAAGAACAAACAATATATTTACTGGAAGTAGAAACTAGTGAGTAATCGGCATAGTGGACACGGTTTTTATTAAAAAAAGATCTCGGTAAGGGCTTTATTAAACCGATTTGCCCGCCTAGCACATGAGATTACTGTTGCCCCAGTGGTGACCGGTCCTTCTTGAGATTAATATGCTTGCCTCTACAGTATTAAGTACATCAGGACAGCATCTGTCCCATTTCCCAGATCAGAATTCAGGTTAAGAAGATGTGCAGTCCTACTATAACTGACACTGCTAGGAGATTTGAGAACTGCAGATTCCTAAATCTTAGGTAATATCAAAGAGGTGAGGAGCATCCTAATAAGGTTTGGGGGTCATGGGTTTCATTCCAACCAGGGTCCTATCTGTGTGGAGTTTGTATGTTCCCCCCATGTTTGCGTGGCTTTCCTCTGGGTGCTCCGGTTTCTTCCCATACACCAAAGACATACTGGTAATGTTAATGTGCTTCTGACTAAGTAAACCTTAGTATGTGTGTGTCAGTGCGGTAGAGAATATAAAATGTAAGCTCCACAGGGGCAGAGACAGATATCAATGAATATTCTCTGCACAGAGCTATGCAATATGTAGGTACAATCTGAATACATTTTAATAAATAATTGTTGAGAAACTCCGGAAAAATAAATTTCCAGCAGATGTGCTTATAAACAGTCCAATGACTTAAACCTGCTTGTAATAAACACAGGTCTCTTCTGTTCAGGGTAACCCAATAAGGGGAAAAATGCACAAATGAACCCAACTCTCTGAGGAACAATCTATGTTTCTATGCTGTGTTTTGGAAAGGTTTGACACAAACTGGCAGTCCTTCACCACTGGTTTTCAGTATGTCAGTGGAGGTAGAGAATGATGTGTATTTTTCCCAACAAGGACGTGTTGGAAAGTCCAGGTAACGAACTGGGCAATCCAACAGGCCCTCTCTATTTGGGCAGGTGAACAAAGGTTATCGCATAGAGATCCTTGATCCCAACGAAGAGACACCGGTTGTTTTGGAAATATGGATGGAGGAACAAGAACAGGGATGTGTCAATCTCCATGCACTTCCTACTATCCTCTGTTCAGCTGTCAAAACACAGACGCAGATAAAGAACATTTCTGTATGTACAGCCCAAGTCTGAGCAGCAAATTTCACCTTTGACCTCCAAAGGTGGAAATCGATTAGCCACTAAGTATCTCATGGACGTTCTGGAGACAATTCGCGGCAGAGATGTAAAAAATGTTACCGTAATTGCTGGCAATGTTCGAGCACATCTCCGGCAATTGAATTCCCCCCCCCTAAATATCAAAAGTCTAACTACATGTATGTTTAATGAGCTTTTATACGTACAGTAAAGTCAGTGAAAGATGAACAAAACCTCATACATCTGCTGATGGTAGTGAGAATCATCAATACAGAAGACACTTGTACATGATTATCAGGATGTGCCACTAACTACTGTTGGGTTAGAATTCACACATCTGGGTAAACAATTCATGAATTCTATCTCCACTGACAGAGAAAACTAATATTGCGATCTTGCGATTTTATTTAGCTAACATTTTAGTCCAGGTCCGCCGATGTAGATCACTAACGTAATAATTTGCTGCAGCGGCCAGTCATAACTCGCATGTGTGTTAGCAGCAGTTTTACCACTTGTTGTACATCTCTCCCGTATTGTGAAACCTTTACAACTAATTGACAAGCATTAAGAATATAACCATGAGCCTAGTTATATACGATCTTTGTGAGGTATAGAGTAATGTGGACATATATACACCAGGGAGGGGCTCACAGAAGCTAAACGTCTTCAGACCGTTCTGGGAACAAAGTCCACCTCGGCTCTCCTAGAAAACCAACATTAAAGCCACCAACTGGACAATCTACGATGTTTAAGACCACCATACCTGCACAGACTATGTCAGCCAAGTTGGACAATATTAACAATTGAACAAAAACGAACAGGCGACAATGCTGCTAAATTGACAGTATCAACACCATTAATGAAGGAGCAAGATAACCAAAAATGAATGTCACTCTTTCTCCATAAGAGATCCACACTTCCATCGCCAGGCTTTCAGGGGAAAGTTCTTGGTGGTGCCAACAAGTTTTGGGAGCGCCAGAATTCAAGGGTACTAATCAAAGTTGACAGATTACAGGTCTGAAAGACAACATGACCAACAAACAAGCCCACCTTATTCCAAAATGAAGACAATGTTATCCTATGATGAAAGCAGACTGGTTCACGGCTATTGTTTTGTGTTCATCCGTCTTTTGTTCATGTTTAAAACTCAGTTTGTCTGAAGGTTCACAGCAGCACAGATCACTTCAGTATACTGCATGTGCTGATATTCTGGGGAACAGTGACTAGTAAGGACAGGGGCAGTGACATGATGTGAGGAGGGGAATGGAGGCAGCAGGAAGTCACAGACTGAGAGTTATATAGTGGAAGGAGCAGGGTCCCCCAGCAGCACAGAGTATATCAGGATATGAGTGATGTGTTAGTGAGGACAGGGCTGCATGTGACAGGGGCAGTGACATGATGTGAGGAGGGGAATGGAGGCAGCAGGAAGTCACAGACTGAGAGTTATATAGTGGAAGGAGCAGGGTCCCCCAGCAGCACAGAGTATATCAGGAGATGAGTGATGTGTTAGTGAGGACAGGGCTGCATGTGACAGGGCAGTGACATGATGTGAGGAGGGGAATGGAGGCAGCAGGAAGTCACAGACAGAGTTATATAGTGGAAGGAGCAGGGTCCTCAGCAGCACAGACCAGTGATATGAAGGCTCCTGTCACAATGAAGGCAAGACACTGGCATCCAAAAATACCTTTTTCTAAAACAAAGTTCATATAAAGATGTTCATTATCATTATCATTAAACGGTGGGGCACATTAAACTAGACATCATCAATACCAATATCTGTAGTGACCTTTTCACCCTTAACAAGGTTCTCATTGTACTAGAAAAACAAGGTCATAAAAAGTGACAAATAAACAGGAAGAACTTAAGAGCTGGCTTGGGCGCTGGTGTAGAGCGCGATCCTTTTGGCAAACGCAACAGAATTAAATTGTAAAATCTCTCCATGGAAATGTTTAGTTTTTGTTTTTTTTGATCAAAACAAAATGCAAATACAGTGACCGGGGTAAAGAGGTTCTGGGCCCACGTGCCAAACCGCCAAAGCTATTAGGACCCCCGTGAAAAAAAACTATTTAGCAGCAGAACAAAATCCAAGACACTAAATAAAATAAATCAGCTGGAACAGTACAAGGCTCTTTTTGGTGGTAATGAAACAAAAGATTCTTGTATTTTTGTTTTCAATTATATAAAAGCTGTTGGTTTCAATTAAAGAGAAACAGAAGAGGGAGGGAGACAGTTTGAATAACGGGGAACAACTTCTGAATGGTTTTCGTCTGGATGACTTTGTGGGGTTACTGATGACTGAAGCCATCTTCCTCTCGTTAAGAGACATAACAACTTTAATCCTGTTTATTCCCAGAGTTAAAAATAAACAGTCGCAGATGAAAGGGGATATTGATTGCAGCATGTGAGAATTCAGCCCGTCACTGGAGGGTATTATCGGTCCTGCCACGTCTCACATGTGGTCATTCAGTAGGAATTGAGGGACAGGCAGTGAATGTGTTTTCGGAATCATCGCTACCCACTTGGCATATTTTGGATGCCAGCTACCAGAGCCAACCATGTGGCAGTTTCTCCGTAATTTCCTTGTGATCAAAGCTGGGCAGACGGCATGAAACCAATGGGTCAACGACGACCCATCTCAACGACTAGTCTAGAACACACAACTCACCTCTGGTCTTCATTCACCATCACACCTATTTGAGCTCATTTAGTTATTCATCTGCCCAGCGGCATAACTTAAAATTTAACATACGAAATGGAAGAGCCACCAGTGGTCCATGATAAAAGCTAGTATTGAAAACATGTCCTAGTCCTCAGTAGCTACACAGGGCAGGATTTTGGAACGCAGCCTATTTAGAGTTCAACTTGGCTGAAAAAGTAAAGTTTACTTTTCTCGTTTAGAACGTAGCTTAGAATCTGGCTCAATCGATATAGAAACCCACACGGCATCTGCAGATTTGAAGACAATATTAACTTTACTCAAAGCTTAGAGAAATGGTAGCAGTATCTTAGACGACAAAAATCAAAAAGTACAGTGAGAAATGAATTTGCAATAAATAATGCTGCCAAAGACTAAAAAAACAGCAATCATTCACCCTCGTTTTGTGGACACATTTTCAGACTATCCAGGCGGCCCTGAGCAACAGAAGAGCATAAACTACAAATACTGAATTAAACAGCCAAATGGTACCTGCCAGTATAATATATATTAACAAACATACACTGCAACATATGAGCACAAGTTATGGTCAACCGTTCCACGAAATCCCTGAACAATCTTATGGGGCGTTCTACTAAAGCGGACACACAGAGGGAGAAAGGTTTATGGACTGAACCAATATTCAGTCTGTACTTTAATCATTGGCATCAACAAAATGGCCGCCTCCACTGAGAGTAACATTTCTGCTTCTAACAGAGACGGATGCAGCTCTCCTCTTCTCCATGGGATGGGAAACACTGGTTAATCCAGTATGTTTCTGTGGTGCTAGAAACATGAGAGGGTCTGGTTTGGACTTTCATGACTATTCAAGAGGAAATGGTATCGTGCAATTAACACTTTGGTAATGGATACGGATCTGAGAGTCAATGTGCCCCTGCTACCACACTTATCAGGGAGTGTGCCCAGTCAGTGACTTGTGAAGCATGAGGGAGGGAATGAGCCACTGTTGGCACAACACACGGTAAACCAGAGAAATACAAGGATGAGAACAAGTATCTGGTCTAGCTGCCCTCAATAGCGCCATCTAGGGTGTGATCCACAGCCTGCAGACAGAGGCCAGACTACAGATCCCCAGAACTAAGAGGGATTATCCATTCCTCTGAAGAGCCATACCACACAGTACAGCAATCATGTGCAATCAAACCTAATTAGTAAACAATACAAACAGCACAAATGAAGAAAATTATTTGATTGCTGCAAGGAATTCAGCTACAAGCCCATCATTTAATCAAAGGGACGAAGGAATTCATGTTAACGGTTCCATGTATCAGTGCATCTATGCCGGTCTGTATACAGAACACTGGGAGAAGAAAAACAATCACAAAAAGAAATAGCGCACAATTACCTCCTGTAATCAGTGAAAGGGGATCATTTCTTTTCCTAAAATAAACTTAATGTAATGTTCCATGAAAGCGTTCCAAGAAAGAGATATAAGTGACCCTCCTGTCACAGAGGGCTTATTTAACAACACATGTTGGGGCCCGGAGTCGCTGCACATATGAACTTTATTTCACATAAAGGGACGTCAGACACCAAAACACGCCCTACACCAGGTCCTCGGGCTGCCATAGAAGCATGAATATGGGTTTTTCACAAAAAGTAAAATGAAATATGTCCGACATGGGGGAGTGCAGCATAAAATGACGGCCCTCACATCCGGCTGCCTCCTCCGTCACGTATATACCTCTCAGTAACCACAGTACCAGTATCCTCCCTGGATCTCGCTGAGCAGGGACAGGGGACAACCGAACTAGAATGTAACACCACTATACATAGCTTGTCTACACTCATATGTATGAGAGGAGCGCAGACTGTAGTGGTTTAAAGTACTATTTAAGAGACCACACTACGGCATATGCTCTAGAATATAACATTATAGTGAGGGTCTGTAACCATTAGTGATGTGGGGTAACCACTGCTTGCTAAATGACCACTGATGGAGGTCAATTATAATCCGACAGTATGATGTGAAATAAGAAAGTGAGCATCACTGGGGCAAGGTATTACGTATGCATGCAAGACCCTGGATCAGGGGAAAGGAGACCACACAGCAGCTGGGTAATTACTGGTCACCATAGCGATGGCCCGACACAGACACTGCGGTAGCCCGTCACCGTACCCATGGCCCGTCGCCCGTCGCCGTACCCATGGCCCGTCGCCGTACCCATGGCCCGTCGCCCGTCGCCGTACCCATGGCCCGTCGCCGTACCCATGGCCCGTCGCCATACCTATGGCCCGTCGCCGTACCCATGGCCTGTCGCCGGTCACCATAGCAATGGCCCGCCACTTCAGTCACTGGTCACCGTACCAATGGCCCGTCACCGACACTGCAGTCACTGGTCACCATAGCGGTGGCCCGTCACAGACACTGCCATCACTGGTCACCATAGCGGTGGCCCGTCACAGACACTGCCATCACTGGTCACCATAGCGGTGGCCCATCACCGACACTACAGTAACTGGCCACCATAGCGATGGCCTGTCACAGACACTGCGGTATCACATCGCTGGACAGCTACTGGCACAACACTGGGAAGCTATCAGTACTGTGATAGCCTATTACTCAGCCCCATTACTGCAGCTGACATATTGCAGGATGCTTCTACTACAGAATAACTGACTATATGGGCAGCTAAAGACTTCTTTCCACATCCTATAACAAAGTAACCACAGTAAATAACTGTGTACAAGCCAAGCTGCTCTAGTCCCATCTACAAAGCCGCCGTGCCACAGGACACCAGTTCTTTTGGAACTAAAATAATCATTTTAATTATACCAAAAGGTTACATTTCAAACCTCAACATATGTGTTCCCAAAGAGAAAATAATCTCATTATAGAAAATGCTGAAGAACTTTGGTTGGTTCCAATAAACATGAAATATTTTCTGTATTTTATGGGAGCAGGAATAACAAAAATCCTTTAATATTCTTTATTGCACAAGTCATTCAGAAAATATAATAAAAACAGCTTAAACCAGATCTGTCATTTGTCTTGTAAAAGGTCTTCATTAACAATGGAATTATTCTAATAACTTATCCTGCTGAGCAGGACCCCTCACAGCTAAAACCATCCGCATTGGATGTTTCTGCTCAAATTAAAATAAGTCAAATTCTAAAGCAACCACAACTATTCCAGAGATGCACAAATACTGTGTTATATAGAGTTATGCTGCTTCATATAAACTGACCCCGATCAGAAGAAATCCAGCCACTCGGCAGATGTATGAACCGTGAATTAGACATATGGATGACGTTACCAATACATGAGGTTATACCAATGGCTACCAGGACGAGCCATACAGACTGGCGAGATATGGGCAACGGAAGTCAGAACGTTTGAGCATTTCTTAACCGGTGCAGCTCTCAATCAAATCTTCTCTCTCTCTCGGTGAAAGTTATTAGCCGACAACCCAAGGGCGGAACAGCATGTTCTCCCAAACTTACCTATACTCTCTCCCATAATCTGCTAATAGCTCCCAATAAAACTATCTTGCTTATAAAACCTCTAAAGGTTTTTATCTTCTGTCTGTGACATGTTCGTCTTCCACAGCCCTAGAAACGTAGGCAAGCAGGGACCTGTAACAAGTATATAAAATGAGCTCTTTAACAGGTATTCTACCTTCTTATTCTGACGATAATAAGAAAGGGCCACTTCCACTGTGTTAACACCCGATCTTCATGTGACTCTCAACACCTGATCTTGGCAATACTTCTTATCTTGGCTCTAAGAAGCAGCCGGGTGGGGCCAATGTAATACTTTGCAATAGTATTGAATAATGTTGCCCACACTTGCCAGGACTGGTGGTCAGTGGCCTAACACACACTGCTGGCTGTAGTGCTCACATAGTGCCTGTTCTAGTAGGATAAACAATGGTTTATTCTATTATAAGACTGTAGGGTTCCAGGAGCCGGGAGGCAACTAAACCCAGTCAGGTGAAGCACCTGGGAAATAGGTGCTGGGGAGAACACCGTCAGTGTATTTGTGGTGGTTGGCGTTATCTGAACAGATCCCAACCTTCTACTCTTCTGCCGCCAACTCAAATCTAAGGTCCTGGGTCACCACCAATGTACTGAAGGCTGGACGCAAGAATCTAGAGCAGGTGTCAGCAACCCCGGCAAGTGTGCCAGACGTGTCATGTGAAGCTGTTCTCACTGGTCCTCAGGCCACATCCAGATATTAAGTGGGAACACTGTTTTCGGGAGCTCCGTGCTTCCGCAGCCAGTCTGCAGCGCAGCATCTAGCTTACGGATGTGTGCCCGCCCCAACCTGGACTTCCCTCTTCTCCTCCTTATTGGCCGTGCCGGATATAATGTGAGTGTCTTTCTCACAGTGCACAGTAACAGAGGCACCTGCTGCAAATAAGTCAGGTCTCCTATCTGCATTCCATCCCTGCCTTTTCCCAGCCCGCGTACACCTCTGTCCCAGCCTAGCTGCATGCAAACTGTTTGTGTGCATCTGTCTCCGCCCTATGGCTTCCTGTCTCTTTCGCTCTCCGTGTGTGCAATGACTCCCTTGGCCCCCCCCCCCATCCCATCTGTTCCTCCCATCTACCCCCACAACACACTGCTCTTTTGAACAACATACCCCTTGTCTTACACTTCTCTTTTCACACCATTTTTAGATGTTGTAGGCAGCGTTGGTGGCTTCTGATCAGGAGAGACTTGGACAATCAGGGAAAGAACTGTGTCCAACACCACATAACTGAACCGGAGGACGGCAGATAAATACAACTTGCCTTTAATAAATCAAATGGGCTTTTTCTTCAGAGTTTCACTGCGGGGAATAATGCTGACATCATTGGCGTTAACCCCTACAGGCGGTAATATTGCCTTTGCATGGGAAAATCTACACACACCGGAGGCCAACATTCTCTTGACTGAACCAATACTCAGCCAAGAAATCCACTAGGCACTAGTGACATCCCAGAGACAAGGAGGCCTCTGCCTCACGGATGTTCCAAGTTCCACTAAGTTGGCTGTGTTCTCACTAATACTGCCTCCATTGTCTGTAGGTGACCATTACACTTTAAACACAGTAACATGGGGAAAGGTCCACAAACACCCAGGATTACACATATAAACGACCATATGAGCTTATGATTCCCGTCCACCGTCTAGATTAATGGTGGCGCCTTCTGCACCATAAGACTGGAAATAACGTAGTGCGTTGGATGCAACCATCACACAGACACACACAAGTGGCTTCAATATAAACTAAATAAAGATTAAAAAGCAAATTAAACTTTGTTTCCGTAAAATGTTTCTTAAACCAGCAGCATTCCAGACCCCAAACTGTTCTGGTTAGCCAGAATAAATGCTTAGCAGGCCTCTGGCTGAACAGAGGACAGGGGGGCTTTGTGTGCAGGTGCTGTCCTGGATTCCTGCTATTTTACTGGGCCCATCTGTGGAGCTCATGGGACATTTCAAAAAAAATGGTTTCGCAAGCAGCGTGCTACAGGGAACATGCAAAAGACCTAGCACTTATTACTAGGCATCCAAGTTCAGTTCATCAAAGCTACATAATGAGTGGGACACTGCAAGAGGCCAAGTCCTACTCCCACGTTTCCGTCCCCCCGTACAGAGCTCAAGATGATGTTTTTCATCTGTCTCTTCCATTAACATGTTCCTTATGACGCTCTCCGTATCGTGTAAGAGTGCAGCCGGGGGCGCGGCCGCACGGTTCTGATCCGAGAGCAGAGTCAGCGGAAAATACAAACACAATGCACTTTGCAGCATCTTATTTAAATGATCATCCTCATTACATATCTCAAGGAGCCTACAGAACTAGAAACCGCGGCGTTAACCAGATAGCAATAAGACTTATCGTATGGCAATTCCAAAATGTTCAACAAATGCAATCTCATTTTCAGACTGAGGTTAACAGAGAGCACTGCTAAAAGTCAATGTTATAGGAAGTTTCTTAAAACGTTTTACCTAAGCCGTTCTTCCCACCAGCTATTAGCCGGAATATAATGTGACGAGCCTCACCTCTAAAACATGAGTTTATGTTTGAACCTCTTAAGGCTGAGCCCCAAGAATCAACCCAGTGATCCTGGGTATGGGAAAAAAGTTCATAAACTTGTCTTTTTAAGTTGTCTTTAAGGGAGACGTGTAGTTAAAGTTGTTTGTATGAATTAAATGAGTGTCACACATATGAAAGCTGCCTCGTTTGCAGTCTGTTCTTCTAAGCTTTGTGTTGAGAAGGCTGTAATGATCTGACAAGCTATAGCGGTCTAGTGGTCGCAGTGCACCGTTGGGATATCGATCTTGTGGCCAATAATCCAATTATTATTGGACATGCCCATGTAGGGGAATGGGGTTATCTTGACCACCACATACTTTACACTTATGGCGTAAGGGGAGGCTACTGTTGGAAATTATCCCAAATGGCAAACCAAACCTGTGTAGACATATACAATTATTAAGGAATCACAGAACTAAGCAAAATCAATGTTATTTCCAATTTTAAACAACCCACTGTTCCCTGTGCCCAGAGCTACACCGAATACCAACCATTAATGCTGTGTTGAAAGCTTTTTGGTTAGTGAGAGGTCTGTCCTCATTACTAGTGTAGCCTACCCTCTAAGCAGATTTTCCACATGCTCCCGTCATTCACTAGGATTGGTGAAGTATTTCAAGTGCTTAGGGGGTGAAACCACTTTTGGCTCCATGTAAAGCGCACATGTTGTGTCCGCTTCATGGGTACATCCATTACCTTTAAGAGGTAAGGGTTACGGACCAAGAAACATCACTATGCTCTAATCCTCAAAGACATCTATGCCTGTTGTATTCCTGTGACCTACATATAAGAACACTAGACCATCCCTGGATGCCCTGTGTTAGACTCAGGAATTGCGGGGTACCAGCTTCCTGAGTAAGTGGTCGTGAAGAATCAACCACAGGGACCAAAGAGATGCTGCAGTAGCCACACGCACCAACCAGAAGCGGTGTCAGATGCCAATGAAGGAGCCTGGCGGTGGCAGAAGGCTACTTCCCTACAACTGGGGGGCACCACAGTGGTGTGCAGTTGGCACTTACAGTCTTAGTATCTAGAGGTCAAGTAGCACCAGTAGGAGCAGTTAGGATTAGTAAACTCCCGTTACTAAGACAAATCTGTGAAACCCACCAGCGGCATTAGGGTGGCAGAGCACCCATCCTGCCATGGTCTGTCTGTGTGGTCAGGTACAGGTATCAGTTTTGCTGGAAACAATACAGTGGAAGTCTCCAAGTTGACCACCTACATGTATGATCCTGTTTTATGGCAAGCGGTCCGCAAGTCAGGATCGACCCATGTGTGACCAGTTTTCCCCTGTGAATGTTCTACCGCTCTGGTTACGTACAGGTTTGTTTTGTCAAGTCCTATAAACACAGGCATCACTGAAGTGAACACAATATGCAATCACAACCCAGGTACAGACACCAGAAAGTGTATTGTTGCTCAAGTAATAGCATTAGATTGATTGCACAGCTAAATACAGAATACACAGCCATCAAGTTAATTGTGAGCTGACGGGCAGTCTTCCACCTGCGCTTCTCTCTGGTGTAAGGAGCAGACATAAAGCAGGCGGACAATGGCATTGGCCACAATGAGCATGTTAATTACCAGAGCAATGGAACCTCTCTCTAGAACAAGGGGGAAGGAGAGGACTTCCGTGACAGGTTCGTTTTAAGACCATAGGTAAGGAAATGGACCTTTTCTAACAAAATTTAAAAAAAAAAAAAAAAAAGACCCCCTCCTTATGGGCCCAAATCTATAAAAACAGATTTATCTGTAAATCTACTATAAAAGGATAGAGATAGAAGATGTGCTTCAGTAGTATATTACTCTTGATCTTCAGAACAAGATGGCGCAGTGAGCAGTGTAAGTGACACAGCGCGCACCCTTTAGGGGTCAGGAAAGGGACAGAGTTTAGCTGAGCCCAAAAGTACAGCCAAAGTGTGTTTGCAAAGCACTAGCTCCCCCCTGCCAAATCTCCCATGTTGAAGATGACATGCGAGAGGGGAGAGAGAGGTCACTTCAGTTTTCTTCTCAACGTCGATGGAATCAATTAATACAAAAGAATGAAACTTGACGGTTTGATTATCTGTGCATGGAGCCTGCAAGTGGTATTAATCTGTGGGTGTACTGGAGGCCAAGCCCTCCCGCCCCTTTCTGGTAAGTATACAGTGAGTTTGTTAACACTGTGAGGACATCCTTAATATAGAAGATTCAATAACAGTGAAAAGTACTTATTAGTCTAATAATGCGTAGCAGATGATGTACTAATACAAGCCTTGTTTCATGCCTTCTGATAAACACTCGCAGGAAAAGTCTAGCACTTACGAAGCACTGAATGAGCTGCCGTCAGTGGGAAAATATGGATTCTGCTCTACAATGTATAATAAACAGAAGGGTTATGAATGGCAGGAGGTGTGTATGGAAATAACTCCTTATCACATGGGTGAGAGAAGGGGAGTAATTTGTCATAAGAGCGCAGAAGAGCTCGCCCAATCCTCGCTGGAGAGGGTCAGGTCACTGACAGTCTACCACACATTAGGACGTAATAGTGTAGCCAATCCGTCAAATCCAACAAAGCCACTTGACATTTTTCTTACTGCAATAGCCCTCCGCTCCATAATACAACTACAAGGCGCAGGACCCTGTAATTCAGGCGCACATCACTACTGACCACACATGCAGTCCTTTGAAGATCCAGGGTTCATGGTCTGAGATTAGCTATAACAAAAACATACAGGCTTGATTTTCTTCCAAAGTCTGGGACTCCCATGTTCTGGACCCCTGGGTAATGCTTCATAGGCGGACCATTGGCTTTTTCCTTCCTAATGTCAGGTTACAGCCTCTCGTACTTTAATTTCATTTTAAAGTGTTGCTTTCAGCAGCCCTACTGAAATAATAGCGGTCTTAACGTTTCTATCATATCACATGTACCTCATTGCTCTGAAAACACACAGACTGTCCTTCTCAATATAGCAGGTGCCGGGAGGATGCCGTGAACATGTGATTAAAGCTGTCAAAAATGGCACGAAGATAAACGTCCCTGGATTTGTTTCTGGCTTTCTAATAACGGTATTGGGGTAATCATGGGGTGGGTGAGGGTCCGGCTTTGGTTGGAGGAGAGGTAATAATATGGACTTGTTTCAAGTATGGTGATAGGACTGGAGAAGTAAAGGTGGTTTCCTATTATAAGCTGTATTCAGAAAGATCAGCAATACAAATCCTACGCAACTACAACTGTAAAGAGTAGAATTTAACGTGTGTGTGGCGGATGCAAGACCATTGTGTGGCTGGGGTTGGTAAATTGGCACTACGCATAATACAACATCTTACCCATGCCAACCACAGAGTAACCTTAGAGAGAATTTTCAGTACACACACACACACAGGAGGCTGCTGCTCCTTATATGAGAGAAAGGCAGCTCGGAGCCAGGAGATATGTTATATATCCTCCACGGAGCACACAGCAAGGTCCTGAAAGACGTACAGTGTCGTGAAAAAGTTTTTGCCGCCTTCCTGATTTCTTCTATTCTTCAGATTTGTCATGCTTAATTGTATCAGATCTTTAAATAAAAGTGAAGACAGAGACAACCTGAGTAAACATGCAGTTTTTAAATTGTCATTTCATTTATTGATGGGAAATATTTACACCTATATCACCCATGTGAAATACCTGGAGATCAGTCTTCCACAGCGCTGTAGAGGTATTTTGGCACACTCTTTGCAAAATTGCTTTAATGCGGCCACACTGGATGGTTTGGAGCACAAACTGACCGCTTAAGATTCTGCCACAGCATCTCAATTGGATTCCAGTCAGGACTTTGACTAGGCCACTCTAAAACCTTAATTTTGCTTCTTTTGAGCCATTCAGAGGTAGACTGTTGTCTTGCTACATAACCCAATTGCACTTGAGCTTCAGATCACGGACTGATGATCTGATGATATTCTCCCTGAGAATTTTCTGGTAGAGGGAAGATTCCGTCAACTATGGCAAGACGCCCAGATAATGAAGTAACCCCATGCCATCAGACTACCACCACCATGCTTGACTGCCAGTATGATATTACTTGTGGAATAATTGAAGCCAGATGTAACAGAACCCATGTCTTCCAAAAAGTTCCATTTTGGACAATCGTCCAAAAGGCTTGGGAGTCCATGTGTTTTTTGACAAGACTTTATGTTCCTCTTGGTTTTCACCTTGCAACCCTCCCATGGATACCATTTCTGCCCAGTCTCTTTCTTATGCTCAAATCATGAACACTGACATTAACGAGGCAAGGACAGAAATTCCTTAGATATTTGTCGAAGTTCTTTTGGGACTTCCTGGATGAGTCGTCGATGCGCTCTTGGAGGAATTTTGGTAGAAAAGCCACTCCTGAGAAGATCCATCACTGTTCCAAGTTCGCAGACAATAGATCTCACTGCGGTTTACTGGAGTCCAAGCCTTAAGCTGGGTACACACTACAGAAATTTCAAAAAACTTTTTATGCCGAGCGATTTTACATGCGATCGATGGTCCGATCGCTCGGTCCATGGACTGCATACACACTAGCCTTGTTTAGGACAATAAAGGGAAAAGCGGACGTCCCTTTAGCGACTTTTTACAGCCATCTTGTCGTGAGCAATAATTGTAATTTCGTACACACTGAAGCATCATTTGTGGGGCATGCAACGATATACCAAAGACATTAGCCTAAAGGGGCAGAGCTTTCACTATAGTGAACACCCAAAGGTTCATACACTGTCTCTTCATTCATTCATATTTAATAGAAGTTTAGTAACATACATAAAATTTAGAAAAACATTAAACTGCTAAAGTGCAATGCAAAGATTATTCCCTAATAAAATCCCTGTGTATGTAATGGAATGCTCCATTCTCGGCGTGCATCATCGCCGATTGGTCCACAGCAGAAACGAACGCCCATGTCTGAGTGTATAAAATGACAGAGGAACCTGTTTGGCGCCGGGGAGCGTGAGAAGATGGCGAGTGAGAAGGTGTCAGTGGGGGTTGCGGGTGAGGAGAAGGTGTCAGTGGGGGTTGCGGGTGAGGAGAAGGTGTCAGTGGGGGTTGCGGGTGAGGAGAAGGTGTCAGTGGGGGTTGCGGGTGAGGAGAAGGTGTCAGTGGGGGTTGCGGGTGAGGAGAAGGTGTCAGTGGGGGTTGAGGGTGAGGAGAAGGTGTCAGTGGGGGTTGCGGGTGAGGAGAAGGTGTCAGTGGGGGTTGCGGGTGAGGAGAAGGTGTCAGTGGGGGTTGCGGGTGAGGAGAAGGTGTCAGTGGGGGTTGCGGGTGAGGAGAAGGTGTCAGTGGGGGTTGCGGGTGAGGAGAAGGTGTCAGTGGGGGTTGCGGGTGAGGAGAAGGTGTCAGTGGGGGTTGCGGGTGAGGAGAAGGTGTCAGTGGGGGTTGCGGGTGAGGAGAAGGTGTCAGTGGGGGTTGCGGGTGAGGAGAAGGTGTCAGTGGGGGTTGCAGCTATGGAGACGGAGACAGTCAGAGATGGTGCTGGAAGGGCCAAAAAATGTTGGACAAGTTAAGGTGGCGGATGGAGATACTCAAGAAGAGCAAAGAGCAAATCCAATGAGCCCAAGAGAGGTGGAGATGATGGTCAAAGTATTGGACCAGGACGACGACGACATTAAAAAAGGTCAGTAGCACATGTAGTGTACCTGCTTGAAGGACTTTATTTCATTCTAGTGTCACATAAAGCAATGTAAACGCCTAATTTGTAAACTAATTTTTTTATGTCAGAACGAAGAATTAACGGTGAGAAGGCCTGTTTAGATACCACTAATGTTACACCTGTTATCAAACAAGAAAAAATTGAAAAAGACAAATATGTAAAAGAAGTTCGACAAGAAGGTATTTCAGTGAACATGTGTAGACAGCTAAATGCTTTGGGCACATACCTGTACCATTATAATAACAAAATGGCGCCTGTTTTCCAGAACGTATGGAGGTTAAGCCCGCTATTATTGCGATTGCGCCACAGGGACCAAAATATAAACTGATCTCGAGCAGGGTGAAAGGTGAGAAAATTAGAGTATTTATGTCGTTGAATATAAATTACCGATATAGAAGTTAAATGGTAAACATTTTTTATTTCCTTGTTTCGTAGATAAAGAAATCAAAGGGGATAGAAACCCAAGCGACATCAAGACCTCTTCTGCCACAAACCAGTAGCACCTTTAAAAATACAAAAAACTAAAAATAATGCTCTGCAGTGCTCTGCGCTCCGATTGGTTCTCTGAGCACGTATGGGAGCGCTCACGTCTCATGCGGATCTTTTCAGACAGACACCTGCGTGTTTAAAAATTGTTGTACATTTTTTTTCCTGCAATAAAAATGTTGCATGAACACTGTGTGGTTTATTCTGGGTATTTCACAAATATTAGTTAATAATGGTTAATATAACTTTAATAGACTATAAAGGTTAAAGTTTATAAAGGGTAAATATGAATACATTGCCAACATAGGACGCAAAGGGTAATAACACACGTGCTTTATACAAGTGTAATGGTCTGCAGCCAGACAGGTGCAATATACATCTACACAAAACATGTACTGAGACAGACATCAAAAATTTACATACACACGCCCCCCCAGGTCAAAGAAGTATTGGAGGATCGTCGTGGATCGGTCGGAAGTTTATACACACTACACAACGGAAACGAGATTGGAACGAAAATATTAGACGGTACGACCAACCAAATGAGGCGACAATTGTCCATTTGGGCAGACTTTCGACCATTGTGTCATTACACACACTGACCCGACTTTTGAACGAACGGTCGTATGTCGCCTGATTGAGCCCATTATTGGACGAAAACCGTGTTTCCAGACTGATAGCTCAATAACTTTCTTAGCTCTCCTGGAATTTCTTTTGATCACTGCACACTGTGCTGCTTGTTGAGACCTTTTAGTCAACTTCCCATTGCTGGAAAAGGTTCCATTTAAGTGATGTTTAGATTCAACAGGTGTGGCAGTGCATCCAGTCTATTTGAACCCAATAATTCAACCTATGAACCGAATTGATGAGTAACCAAAGGGGCAATTACTATTTCACACAAGTTCAGTTAGTGTTGGATAACTTAATCTTTCAACAAATTAAACAGCCATTTAAAAACTGCATTTTGTGCTTAGCCACATTGTCTTCGTATTCTATTTAATTGTGTTTGAAGATCTGAAACAATTAGGTGTGACAAATATGCAAAAATAGAATAAATCAGGAAGGGGCAAAAACTTTGTCCCACAACTGTATTTTGGTAAATGTCCGTACAATATATAAATCTGACCCATGAATTTAATCTTCTACACGAACAGTTACTTACATATGTTAAGCTGGCCACGCACAGCACAATCAGGCAACTGGCTCCAAAACGAGCTGGATGGCTGCGACAGATCAGACATGATTATCAGGCGTGTTGGAAAATGTGGTTGTAAGAGCCACTGTAAGCTTGTGAATATTGTTAATCTAAACTGCACTAACAGCGACACCGACCTTAAGATGTTTCATTTAGAGAAATCGGACACTGATCCGGTTGTCTGACACCAATTAAAGTGTGGAAGCATCAACCTGGGTGTAGTTAGAATTAGCCATTTGTAATTATTTCCGCCCCCTCTCATATTTCCTCCCTCTTTCCATTACTGGTAGCTGAAGACGTTCTAGAAGTAGGTAGAAGTAGCTTGAATTATATTTAGAACAATCCACAGGTTGACCACAATGTTGCTTTTGGGGTTAGTGTAAACCTTGTGGTAGGCAGCACAGTTGAACAGGCTAACAGAGGGGTGGTCACCGCCGTTGAAGGACATGATGGACAGAAATGGTGTATTCTGAATCACTCTGTAGAGTGAACAGAACAGGCAGATTCCAAATCTTATTGGTCCATCTCCTCCTCTCGTTCCAGCCCACAGAACCAGCATCACACATTATGAATCAGTGGTCAACGTAGTAATTCAGCAGCATCTCAGCAATCAGACACAAATCTTGAAAAGAAAATGAAAGGCCAAGAAACGTTTTATTGGATTCCTGAGCACAGTCCAAAAACAGTGGTAGATTAATTGCTTCTGACATAATGAACTGTAGTGTGTTAGTGTGTGGTAGAGTCTAGAATGTAAGCTCACATGGCGCAGGGACTGATGTGAATAATTGCGCACCACAATATGTTGGATATTAATAGTGATCATTGCTCTCAAAGTGATTTTTTTAACGACTATGAAATTTTCCAGTTGAATGCAATGAAGAGATTAAAGCATTTCAAAGGAGAGCCTAATTTTCTGTATATTTGCAATACAATCATAAAAACTTAGTGGTGTCAGTGGTCTCTTATTATAATCTCTTGATATTACTTTATCTCACGACATATAAACAGTATAGACACACAATAGGGGTAAGGACATTTCTGTATGGTCATTATGTTGTGCCAAGTCTATAAACCAGGAATAGTCTGCTCCCCATGTAGGCTGTATCCCAGCTCCCTTACCGCTGGGATTGTCAGCAGCCACGACACCAGTCCGCTGCTGCCACACTATGTCCGCGCGTCTCTCTGTATATATCTGTTTGTGCAAACTGGGGTTATCATCTGAGATTCAGTTTGCATTGAACAATCTTATTGAATTCACTGTGAGCTACAAGTTACATTGATATTTGTATTAAATAAAACATTGCCGCTTGTGCACACTAATAGCAACATAGATTACATCCAATGCAGACACCGAGCTTCATCATACTAACACAAAGTATGTGTCTGTGGGAGCTGGTCTACGCTGACCCTTTAACACACAGCAACAATACTGATGGATACTAGATGATAAGTAAGGAATAAAGGTGTTCCCAGGGATGGTTAGAGTACAGATCAGTAGAATAAATCATTTTACAGCAGCAGCTCCAGGGATGAGGACTTTCTACATATGGTAAGGGGGTCGATTTGTAACTTCTGACTCCCAGGTAACAAAGCTGACCTACATGTGCTTGGCCTCGCTACCTTCCCGGCTATTCATTTTCTACTGATTGAGATATATGGAACGGGTGACGCATCATAGTCTCCTTTATTTTCCTACTGTGACAGGATAGACCGCCTATGCCACCCTGTCTGCTGCTGCTGGGAACCGGCTGGGCTTACTTTGCCACCGTTCCCTTTCGTTATCCTAAAAGTGCCCTCTCACCGCAGTAGGAGGGGCTTACAATGCTGCCATCACTGGACTCCTTTACGGCATCCAGAACCGGGTTTCTTCTGGGTAACCGACGTTGCTAGTGTACCCGGTTACTGGTGTACCTGGGCTGGTACCCCTGACCTCTTCCTATGGATCAGGGTTGCTGTGACTGGATCCCCCCCATACCTATCACAGTGGTCAGAGCTGCTGGGTAGTGGCAAAGCGGTGGTGCTGGGAAGCTGGGTCTAAGAAACAGCCGGGAACGGATTAGATTTTGAGTCTAATCTGCAGGTCACAGGATTTTCAGCATGGAAGACGTTTTCAAGCAGGTCTTTGCAAATAAACATCACTTGCTTCAGTCACACGGATTGAAGGTATCAGTGATCAGGTTGGATGGAACAATTTTCAATACAAGACAGTGCTTTTTATACAGATTTGAACACAGCCTCACATGGTAAACCAGCCCACTGTAGTCAGAGCTATTTTTAGAATCAGGATGCAATTTGTTTACCCAATCATGGATTTACATGCAAGGCAAAGCTATCAATATTTATACTTCTCTGTGATATCCTAAAACAGTGGTTCCCAAACTTTTTCAGTTTGAGGCACCCTTAGGGTCACAATAATCTTTCCAAGGCACCGCTAAGCCAAAATAATTACCGGGTAGTCCAGTTTCACTGCGCCCCTTCACCATATTACTCTGCCCCCTCTTCGCCATCTCTCTCTCTGGCCCCCTCCTTTAGCGGGTCTCTCTCTGCCCCCCCCCCCCTTCAGCGGGTCTCTCTCTCTGGCCCCCTTCAGCGGGTCTCTCTCTCTGGCCCCCTTCAGCGGGTCTCTCTCTCTGGCCCCCTTCAGCGGGTCTCTCTCTCTGGCCCCCTTCAGCGGGTCTCTCTCTCTGGCCCCCTTCAGCGGGTCTCTCTCTCTGGCCCCCTTCAGCGGGTCTCTCTCTCTGGCCCCCTTCAGCGGGTCTCTCTCTCTGGCCCCCTTCAGCGGGTCTCTCTCTCTGGCCCCCTTCAGCGGGTCTCTCTCTCTGGCCCCCTTCAGCGGGTCTCTCTCTCTGGCCCCCTTCAGCGGGTCTCTCTCTCTGGCCCCCTTCAGCGGGTCTCTCTCTCTGGCCCCCTTCAGCGGGTCTCTCTCTCTGGCCCCCTTCAGCGGGTCTCTCTGGCCCCCTTCAGCGGGTCTCTCTGGCCCCCTTCAGCGGGTCTCTCTGGCCCCCTTCACTTTCTTTACTTACCTTCTTTCCTGACGTCCTCTCTGCTGCTGCTCCTCCTCCTCACTGAGGCTGACGGACGTGAGGACGTCATGCCCGGCAGTCAGTGAGGAACAGGATCCGGCGCTGGATGATTGGCAAGTTTTTTTTTGTTTTTTCTTTTTTTTCCTAGGGCAATCGCTGCACCCCAGGGAGCCACGGCGCACACTTTGGGAACCGCTGTCCTAAAACTTACTCTGATTTCCTGCATCTTGTGCTGCGTACAATGTTCAGACAGGTTCTAACACTCTGGACAAAAGGCCACACAGTAACGACCCCCTTCCAGGCATTCTGCCAGAGCAGGCATTTGACACTTCATCTCAAAACACTTAAGCTGGGTACACACTACAGAATTTTCCACCAACTTTTTATGCCGAGCGATTTTACATGTGATCGATGGTCCGATTGCTCAGTCCATGGACTGCATACACACTAGCCTTATTTAGGACGATAAAGGGAAGAGCGGACGTCCCTTTAGCAATTTTTTACAGCCATCTTGTCTTGAGCAATAATTTTAATTTTGTACACACTGAAGCATCATTTGCGGGGGAGGTGCTTTATACAAGTGTAATGGTCTGCAGGCAGACAGGTGCAATACACATCTATACAAAACACAAGCCTGTGATGTGCGGATACCGCACCACGTGGGACTGGGACAGACATCAAAAATTTACATACACACGCCCCCCAGGTCGAGGAAGTATCTGAGGATTGTCGTGGATTGAACAGAAGTTTATACACACTACACAACGGAAACGAGATTTGAACGAAAATATTAAACGGTATGACCAAAAAAAATGAGGCGACAATCGTCCATTTGGGCAGACTTTCGACCATCGTGTCACTGCACACACTGACCCGACTTTTGAACGAGCGGTCATATGTCGGCTGATTGAGCCAATTATTGGATGAAAACCGTGTAGTGTGTACCTAGCTTAAGTTAGCTTTACCTGCTATCAGACTCTCTCCCTACATATGCCTAATTGGAGTTTTCCTCTAGCCACCTTAAAACAAAAATCTATTTCTGAGACCAGGGGAGAAAAGATATTTCCTTTCCCAAAATACACACAATATCAAAAACAAGTACATTTGCAATTATATAAATAAGCGCTCTGCGCCATTTCCTTTAAATACATTTACATCATAAGTTATTTAGAAGTGATCCACTTACACTCTTCTGACCCCTGGTACCAAAGCTGTCCTATGTTCTACATGTGCTAGGCCTTGCTACTTTCCCAGCTATTCATTTTCTACAGATTAGGATATATGGAACAAGCGACACATCATAGTCTCCTTGATTTTCCTACCTTGCTGTACATTGCTGCAGATATAAGCAACATAACCTCACTGACTTATCTGCATTAGCTCATCATCACCAGGGATTCAATTTTAATTTTAGTTTGTATTTCAAGGTGAATTTTACTTTGCCATAGATCAACCGTTGTATTTTAGATGTTCCAATAATCTTATTTATTTATACTTTACAATTATAGTATTTTGCACCAAATAAAAAAAATAAAAAAACGTTCATTTACTAACATTTATTATTTGAGAACTTTCTTAAAACCCTTCTTCATCTGAGCTAGAAAATGCCTTCATAGCCCACTAGGTGGCAGCATCTTCTATCAAAAGAAAGGAATGCTCATTCTACAATATGCAAATGATACATCTAATTTATATCCAATAACCATGATCCATATAAACAAAAAAAATCCAAATTTACCTGCGCACCCACCACCTGCAGCAGGAACACACTATTAAAATGTCACGTCACCCTAAACCATTACACAATGAATCTAATTAAAACAAAAACAAGAAAACTTGTATTGGAAATTTACAACACCTTGTGAGCCATTAATGTCGGAGGAACAAGGAGCGAGATCTCAGCTCATGACACTATAAATAAGGAGATATTGGTTATATCACAATCTCTCAAAAGATTTTAAAAAAATATTAGTACATCATAGATATTAGCTATATAGGGTAAAGAGTAATGTGACTTTTTTAGAGAAACAGCAGATCCACATTTATCCTGTTTAGATTACTAGTAGGAGTGAAGACACCTGATAATCATGTACTTTTGATATGGGTCACACTATGTTTCTCTATTTTGGGTTTTTTCCCATGTTAAACTGGAGCAACAACAAATAAATAAAACCTTCACGCTTAGGGGGTCGATTCAATTCTGCCATGAATAACGCGGCGTTAGCAGTATTACCGTTATTACGGTAACACTGCGCATAATTACCTTTAATACGGTAATTTCAACGCTGGATTTTTACTGGCGGCTCCCTGAGCTACGAGATGAAATCCAGGGTAAAATTACCGTATTAAAGGTAATACTGCCAACGCCGCGTTATTCACGGTGGAATTAAAATCAGCCCTTAATAAACCAGAAGATACTTTTGAAAGACTCTTTATGATCACTATACGTTGGATAGTTTATTGACAATTTTTTATTGTGTTTAACACCAGCGCAGAGAGTTGCACTATTGTTTTGTTTTGAATATGATCCATATAAGTGGTTGTAAGAGTAAATTAACCAACATGTCCTGTTTTAATGGCTATGGTCCGTCCAAAATTGTAATGTATTTAGATCAATTTTAACATTTCATGGAAGTTGGGTGTGTGATCTTTACTTCACAGAGAAGGACATTTGATAGCATAATTGCCCTGCACTAGTTTGATAACAGCTTCACAACACTATTCTGTGCTGCTGGGGAACCCTGCTCCTTCCACTATATAACGGTCCGTCTGTGGCTTCCTGCTGCCTCCATTCCCCTCCTCACATCATGTCACTGCCCCTGTCACATACAGCCCTGTCCTCACTAACACATCACTCATATCCTGATATACAATATATGGACAAAAGTATTTGGCCACACCTGTTAATTATTGAATTAAGGCATTTCAGTCAGACTCGTTGCCAGTGGTATATAAAATCAAGCACCTAGCCATGCAATCTCAATTTGCAAATATTTGCGATACAAATTGGGTCGTTCTTAAGAGCTCAGCGACTTCAAGCGTGGTACTGTGATTGGATGCCACCTTTGAAATAAGACAGTTTGTGAAGTTTCATCCCTGCTGGATATTCCATTGTCTACTGTAAGTAATATCATAAGAAAGTGGAAACATTTAGGAACAACAGCAACTCAGCCACAAAGTGGAAGACCGCGTAAAATCACAGAGCAGGGTCAGCGACTACCAAGGCTCATGGTGCGTAAAAGTCACCAACGCTCTGCTGATTCCATAGCTGAAGAGTTCTGAACTTCCACTGGCATTAATGTAAGCACTAAAACTGTGCAGCAGGAGCTTAATGGAATGGGTTTCCATGGCTGAGCAGATTCATGCAAGCCTCACATCACCAAGACCAATGCCAAGCGTCAGATGGAGTAGTGTACAGCGCACCGACACTGGACTGTGGAGCAGTGGAAATGTGTTCTGTGGAGTGATGAATCACACTTCTCTGTTTAGCAGTCAGATAGGTGAGTCTGGGTTTGGAGGATGCCGAGAGAACGTTACCTGTCTGACTGCATTATGTCAATTGTGAAGTTTGGTGGAGGAGGGATAATGTTTTGGGGATGTTTTTCAGGGTTTGGGCTAGGCCCTTTATCTCCAGTGAAGGGCAATCTTAATGCTTCAGCATACCAAGTCATTTTAGACAATGCTATGCTTCCAACTTTGTGGCAATAGTTTGGGGAAAGCCCTTTTCTATTCCAACATGACTGTGCCCCAGTAAACAAACCAAGGACTACAAAGACATGATTTGATGAGTTCTGTCTGTAAGAACTTGACTGATCCACACAGCGCCCCGACCTCAACCCCAGTGAACACCTTTGGGATGAACTGGAACGGACATTGTGAGCCAGGTCTTCTCCTCCAACATCAGTGCCTGACCTCATAAATGCTCTACAGAATGAATGGGCACAAATTCCCACATAAACACTCCAACATCTTGTGGAAATCCTTCCAAGAAGAGTGGAAGCTGTTATCACTGCAAAGGGGGACAAATTCCATATTAAAGTATATGTATTTGGATACAATGTAATTACAGTCCCTGTTAAACTAGTGTAATGGTCAAGTGGCCAAATACTTTTGTCCATATAATGCACTCTGTGCTGCTGGTGAACCCTGCTCCTTTCACTATATAACTGTGTATTGCACTTCCTGCTTGTGTCCATTCAAATGTAACCATGGACCTCGTTCTCGCAGAGTTTGTTCAAGGAGAGAAACCCAAATAATGCAGATAAAAGGGAACAGGGGGGGGGGGGGTTGGAGAAAAGTTTAAAAAATGTTAACATAATGGTCGAATTATCCTATAGGACATGAAAAATTATTCTAAAGCCTGTGTGAAACAAAACGAAAGTTGTCAGTGCTTATCCTTTACACTGCATATCTGTGCGTGTCTAGCAAAATGAAAACATGAGGTATTAGTTCATATGTTTTCATTTTGCTAGACACACACAGATACGCAGTGTAAAGGATAAGCGCTGACAACTTTCGTTTTGTTTTGTATACATATATGGGCATTTATATTGCCACGCAGCTGGTACCATATATAATGTGGGCAATACCGAGCGCGGGCTTATTGCCAAGCAGGTGGTACCATATATAATGTGGGCAATACCGAGCGCGGGCTTATTGCCAAGCAGGTGGTACCATATATAATGTGGGCAATACCGAGCGCGGGCTTATTGCCAAGCAGGTGGTACCATATATAATGTGGGCAATACCGAGCGCGGGCTTATTGCCAAGCAGGTGGTACCATATATAATATGGGATATACTGAGCGCTGGCTTATTGCCAAGCAGGTGGTACCATATATAATGTGGGCAATACCGAGCGCGGGCTTATTGCCAAGCAGCTGGTACCATATGTAATGTGGGCTATACCGAGCGCGGGCTTATTTTTCTCTGGTTTTGTTTCAAAATAAAGCCTGTGTGAAACCACAAAACCAGGACACCAGCTGGCATACATCAGATAGGTGCCCCTTATAACGTCACCTGGCAGTCCCACACAGACTTTCCTACCCCCAGTGTACCCGGTTCTCTATTACCAGGGTCAGAGCCGGTAATTGCTCCTCTAAGGAACCCCCAATGCTGCGTCACCAGAGTTTCCAGCAACAGCGGCTCTGAACATAGTGACATCAGCTGACAATGCTGAGCCCCGTCTCTGTGAACACGAATTGTCAATCAATCCTATATTGTAGACTGTGCACTGGTCTATCAGCCAACACAAATTAAGCACAATGCTTGATTCATTGGTAAATTACACAGTTTTCTGAAGTTGGAGTGCAAAACAAATGTATATAGTGCGCTCATCCCTTTACTTGTAGTAGTATAAATATTAACTGCAAAAAAATAAAAAATAAAAACCCACACATTGAAGAGCCTTAATCTACAAAGTAAAAAAACCCTGGTCTTAAAATGCATCTGTCCCTTACACATAGTGAAAACAGCCGTCTTGTGGATTGAACCAATTTTCATACAGCCTATACCTTTCACTAGGAACCAGTGACATCACTGAGAGTGCAGCCTATCCTGTCACTAGGAACCAGTGACACCACTGAGAGGGCAGCCTATCCTGTCACTATGAACCAGTGACACCACTGAGAGGGCAGCCTATCCTGTCACTAGGAACCAGTGACATCACTGAGAGTGCAGCCTATCCAGTCACTAGGAACCAGTGACATCACTGAGAATGCAGCCTATCCAGTCACTAGGAACCAGTGACACCACTGAGAGGGCAGCCTATCCTGTCACTAGGAACCAGTGACATCACTGAGAGGGCAGCCTATCCTGTCACTAGGAACCAGTGACATCACTGAGTGCAGCCTATCCAGTCACATCACTGAGAGTGCAGGCTATCCTGTCACTAGGAACCAGTGACATCACTGAGAGTGCAGCCTATCCAGTCACATCACTGAGAGTGCAGGCTATCCTGTCACTAGGAACCAGTGACATCACTGAGAGTGCAGCCTATCAGTCACTAAGAACCAGTGACATCACTGAGAGTGCAGCCTATCCTGTCACTAGGAACCAGTGACATCACTGAGAGTGCAGCCTATCCAGTCACTAGGAACCAGTGACGTCACTGAACCCCAATAATGTTCCATGATGTCACTAGGAGCTACAAAATTCATAGGCTGAATAGTGGGTCAGTCAGGAAAACGTCCACCTCCACTGTGAGTAGTGGATGGGCCCACTTTAAAACAAACAAATCAGGCGAAGGTCCCAGCTACACAATGCCCAACAAGTTTTGAGTTGCCGACAGGAGAAGCGAGATGGACATTGGGCAAAAACTTTCAGAAACCATCCTGAGAATGTATCATTTGTAAATGCTTCTAATAATATGTGTGTGCGCCTTTCCTCTTAGGTGTAGTTGTTCCTTTTATTGTAAATATTAGATATGTCACGTTTTACTGGATAGGGAACGCATTTGCACTTGCATCTTTATGATGGAAAAGCAATGCTAGCAGGTAACCAGCCTAAATGACAGATACTAAGCTTGATATGTAGAACACATCTAAATTAACAGATAAGATTATTGTAAATATAAATAAATGCTGTTCCCTTAGACAAGACAACATTAACTATCAGTACTAACAGAAGAGCGCCCCGAGTGGTGGAATTGTGCAAAACAGATAATTTAATAAATCCCTTCAGAGACCGTTAGAGATGGACTCTACATATAGTATTTTTACAATTACTATGTTTCCGTATAATGTCAATAAAACTGCAATTTCCCTTCAAAGAAATGATCACAAAACAGCAACATTGTAACACCATAAAAAGTATACAACACACAAGATCCTAATCTGACCTCACACTCCAAGCGTAGCGGGTGAGGAGAGCTGGAAATAACTTGTACAGGAAAAAAACTTTCCTGTATGGAACAGAGCAGACATAAAACCTCTAGTTACTCAGGATATCTTAAAATAGTAAAGTGCATCACAATACACTGGACACTTCTGCCGGCAGACTGTTCATAGAGCAGTACAGCATCAGACACCAATGTAGTCACCAAATGGGATGAATCAAGCCTGTTAATGCGGGCGTAAGCGGACCAATGGTGGTCACCTTCAGACCGCTTTTACCAACATGCCTTGTTATGATATTTATCAGCACTTTTAAGACTTATATAAGAAAATTCCACAAAAATTGCTTAAACCACCCCCCCCTCCCAAAAACAAAAAAAAAAAAAAAAGCTTTTAACCCATAATTACATTTTATAAAATATGGTGCTAATTTTAGTGCATCTTACAATTTGCCCATATCTCGCATGGCTTCTACTGAATAGTCCTCAGACCTGCAGCAGATTTCAGAAACGTAGTTGCTGGGAGTGCAGAGGAAGTGTGTTAAACACACTCAAAGATCACCAGCAGGAAAGTGTTTTCAGAATTCAAATTAATATTCAATAGACAGTTCTTTACAATGGAAATGCAACAGAATTCTAATATATCCCAATACCAAAATTAATATCGAAAAGTGCACTTTATTATGGTACATACTGCAGAAATCTTGGCATTGTGCAGTCACAAGGCAATCCAAAGAATATCTGGTGACAAAACCAATACTCCAACTGAAATCACACAGGTTAGAAACGTGATCGAAGAGGACTCTGACATATACACAGTTATCCTCTAACAGGTCCTAGAGAAGCAGAAGTAACCTGGCGGCTTGGCCCATGGGCAGACAGGCTGGACCACATCCAAAATAGCCACTGTGACCGGAAGGGATTAGTTTACCACCCAAGTCTGTAGGGGATAGAGGTACGGAGGGATGTTTATCCTGCACAGTTTTATCTTGGTTTCCTTCTCACCGCCAGTGACCGACTGTTTCCGACCACTCTTACTGGTGTCATCTTGCCACCAGTCGCTGACCACGAATGCCAACTGTGCACTAGTTGTAGGAGAATTTGCTGCCATCACTGGACTCCTTTGCGGCGTCCAGAACTGCAGGCTTCTGGGGTGGCTGCTATAGCTGCTGCAGCGCCTCTTTGCTGTGGGATGGATAGTACCTCCTGACTGCTTACCATGGATCAGGGTTGCTGGGTAGCGGGCAGAGCGTTGACACAGACGCTGGGTTCAACACAGGACAGTCGTGGAATGGATTACAGTGCAAGCTCTTATCTGTTGGTCACAGGATACAGCAGGTAATTGACTGAAGCAGTGATGTTTTATTGCTCAAGAGTCCTCACAAGGACATGTACACACAAGTTTGAGGTACTGGTGATCATGCAGAAGTTACAGATGGAATTATACATTACATGAAAAAAAAAAAAAAGTCCTCTTTTTATACAGAGTCTGACACGTGTCGCCACAGGGTAGCCCAGCCCCCTGATCCTCACTGGCACCAAAACGTCTAAGATATTACATCAGATAATTTAATATCAGGATGCGATGTTTCTCTAGACTTGGAGTTAACGCAAATTTTAAACTTTAACAAAGTTTACATCAATTTCCTAAATTAATTGCTGGTTACATTATTTATGTAGTTTGTCTATATTTTTAACAAGACAGGACGATAGGTAACAAACTCCTACTGGGTATTCAGGCTAAAGCAAGTATGTCACTACTGAGATGAAAAGATTTACTTAGCATTTCCTGTCTTCAGCAAAAGAGATATCCTTTAACCTGGCATAATATATTAGAAATAAATTTTGCATACATGAATACAAACTCCTATACAGAAATAAAACAAAACGAAAAAACCCAGTAAATTTGCAATGATATACAGCGGTGCACTGTACCCCTATTTAAAATAAATATCTGCAATAAGTTATTTCCATGTGATCCAGCCACAGCCAACTACATGTGCGGAGAAACTGGACAGGGAGGACAGCAGAGTGTGTATCCCGCAATACTCTGCAGCATAAGGATTAAGAAGAACTGAACTGATTCTGTTTACCCTCCCTTAGGATGTAAGCTCGTATGAGCAGGGCCCATCTTCCCTCCTGTCTCCATACCTGTTCTTCCGCTCCGTCTCTACTGTATCTGCCTGCCTGGAGTTTCTGAAGTACTGGTACTTTGTGTTTATTGTTCTGTACTGTCTTACCCTGTATAGTCTACTGTTTGTACCATGTACGGCGCTGCGGAAACCTTGTGGCGCCTTACAAATAAACGATAATAATAATAACGATAATAACTGAAGTCCATGAATGATATCACTTGGAACAACGCTGGCATGAATACAGTTGTCTACACTGAAGGCAGGGTGTGTACTTTTGCGCAAAAATAAATCCAGCTACTACTCCAGTTCCTGTCCACTTATATCCTATTCCCCAGTGTACAGAGACATGGACTAGTAATTACAGAAATAAATCAGCAGTTATGGGTGGTGTAATGTCTATCACCAGCATGTTAATATTCTAAACTCTGTGAATGTTTATAGCCCCGGAGATACATTAGCCGAATGTGCGACTGTGAAAAATCTCACTTGTGTTGTAATTAGCTGTTAGGACACAAACCCTCTATGGTGAGGACTCCCAAATCTACTTCTCTTCTCCTGCCCTCTCCCACTCCACCCTCAGTAACGTGTCCTGCTGCCTCTCTGCCATTTCCTCCTGGATGTCCCAACATTTCCTCAAATTCAACATGGCCAAATCTGAACTCATAATCCCCCCCCCCCCCCTCTACCTCTAGAGACTACTCCCCTCCGGCTCTCTCAATCACCATTGCCTCTATCATAATCTCCTCTTCACCCCAAGTTCACTGCCAACACATACTATCCCTTGCACAATCCTGCTGCTTCCATCTCCACAATATAGACCACATCAGCCCCTTCCTCTCCACTGATGCCACCAAAGCTCCAAAGCTCTCAACCATCCTTTGATCATCTCTCACCTGGATTACTGCATCCGTTTCCTCACTGGCCTCCCCAGCACCCATCTCATTCCTCTTCAGTCCGTACTAAGCACTGCAACCCACCTTATGTCCACCTCCTGCCGGTCCTCATCTGCCTCCTCCTCTGCTTCAGAATCATCTTCAAACTCCTCTACCTCACCAATAAAGCTCTCTTTAACTCCACTGCTCCCTATGTCTCCAACCTCATCTCTACCTCACCCTCTACGGCAGCGGTAGGGAACCTGCGGCTCTCCAGGTGTTGTAAAACTACAAGTCCCAGCATGCTTTGCCAGTAGATAAACTGCAGATAGGTGGCAAGGCATGCTGGGATTTGTAGTTTCACAACACCTGGAGAGCCACAGGTTGCCTACCCCTGCTCTACGGTCTTCAACAACCGCCGCCTCATGTCCCATCTGATTACCATTTCTCACTCCCGCTTTCAAGACTTCTCCTGTGCTGCCCCCCTTCTCTGGAACTCCCCTATTCTATCAGGCTACGAAACTTCAAACACCTTTCCTCCATCTAACCCTGTCCTCCTCTAACCCTCTTTACTCACCATACTCTATCTCCAAATCAGTCTTCCTCCATTCCTACTTACTCACGTTCATCTCTTCCCTTAGACTTCTCATTCCCTCACCCTATCTTCCCTCTTCTTGTCTCCTGTCAGACTCCCAGTCACCTTTAAATTGTAAGCTCCTCATGACCTCTTCCTCCTGTTTACCTTTGCCCCCGACTCCCCACCCTCCTCTCTGTCATTTGACCCTGCTGTTGTCTCTCCTCTTCTCCCTTGCCTTTGGATCACCTTCTTTGCCTTAACCCTGTTAGTGGTGCCCACTCTTTGCCGATGCAGCTGCTCTCTGCCGAGATAGTAATTTTGGTACTTATTGCACCTTATTTGTACATTTTGTACTAATTGCACTTTATTTTTGTACTGCCTGTATGCTGTGTACCGTTACCCTGTACTGTTGTCCCATGCACTACGGATCATTTCTGGCACCTCATAAATAAAAGAGAAGACACACTGATTACATGTGTCTTACTGGTGTTCTAACCTGTAACCAGGTCCGATACTATAAAACATTGTTTTCAGTGTCACCATATCCACTATTACTATTACAATCGCTTGGTAGCGGTGCGGCAGCGTTCAGTTTGCATTATGGTTTTAGGAATACATTGTTCTATTTTCAGCTTTTACCATGGGTTAGTGTATTGGAGAACCTTGCTCCCATACGTCCACTGACACCTTCTCCACTTCACTCATCTATCTTCCTCCAGTAACATAGGATCATCTTCTCCATCCCTCAGCTCGCACCCAAACCCCCAGCCCACCTCCCTGTCTGAACCGACTCTCATCTCCCCAACACCTCTCCATCTACCTGCCCACTCCAACTGTCACACCGCCTGCCCCAAGTGTCACACCGCCTGCCCCAAGTGTCTCCCTGACTGGCCACCCCATCAACTGTCTCCTCACCACCTCTCCATCCACCTGCCAAATACAACTGTCACACTGCCTGCCCCAACTGCCCACTCCAGCTGCCCACCAACTGTCACACCGCCCGCCCCAACTGCCCACCTCAGCTGCCCACACCAACTGTCACACCGCCTGCCCCAACTGGCACACCGCCTTCCCCAACTGCCCACCTCAGCTGCCCACACCAACTGTCACACCGCCCGCCCCAACTGCCCACCTCAGCTGCCCACACCAACTGTCACACCGCCTGCCCCAACTGGCACACCGCCTTCCCCAACTGCCCACCTCAGCTGCCCACACCAACTGTCACACCGCCTGCCCCAACTGCCCATCCCAGCTGCCCACACCAACTGTCACACCGCCTGCCCCAACTGCCCATCCCAGCTGCCCACACCAACTGTCACACCGCCTGCCCCAACTGCCCACAACAACTGTCACACCGCCTGCCCCAACTGGCACACCGCCTTCCCCAACTGCCCACCTCAGCTGCCCACACCAACTGTCACACCGCCTGCCCCAACTGCCCATCCCAGCTGCCCACACCAACTGTCACACCGCCTGCCCCAGCTGCCCACACCAACTGTCACACCGCCTGCCCCAACTGGCACACCGCCTTCCCCAACTGCCCACCTCAGCTGCCCACACCAACTGTCACACCGCCTGCCCCAACTGGCACACCGCCTTCCCCAACTGCCCACCTCAGCTGCCCACACCAACTGTCACACCGCCTGCCCCAACTGCCCATCCCAGCTGCCCACACCAACTGTCACACCGCCTGCCCCAGCTGCCCACACCAACTGTCACACCGCCTGCCCCAACTGGCACACCGCCTTCCCCAACTGCCCACCTCAGCTGCCCACACCAACTGTCACACCGCCTGCCCCAACTGCCCATCCCAGCTGCCCACACCAACTGTCACACCGCCTGCCCCAACTGCCCATCCCAGCTGCCCACACCAACTGTCACACCGCCTGCCCCAACTGCCCACCCCAGCTGCCCACACCAACTGTCACACCGCCTGCCCCAACTGCCCACAACAACTGTCACACCGCCTGCCCCAGCTGCCCACACCAACTGTCACACCGCCTGCCCCAACTGCCCACCCCAGCTGCCCACACCAACTGTCACACCGCCTGCCCCAACAGCCCACCCCAGCTGCCCACACCAACTGTCACACCGCCTGCCCCAACTGCCCACCCCAGCTGCCCACACCAACTGTCACACCGCCTGCCCCAACTGCCCACCCCAGCTGCCCACACCAACTGTCACACCGCCTGCCCCAACTGCCCACCCCAGCTGCCCACACCAACTGTCACACCGCCTGCCCCAACTGCCCACCCCAGCTGCCCACACCAACTGTCACACCGCCTGCCCCAACTGCCCACCCCAGCTGCCCACACCAACTGTCACACCGCCTGCCCCAACAGCCCACCCCAGCTGCCCACACCAACTGTCACACCGCCTGCCCCAACTGCCCACCCCAGCTGCCCACACCAACTGTCACACCGCCTGCCCCAACAGCCCACCCCAGCTGCCCGCTAACTGCCCCCCTGACTGGCCACCTCATCAACTGTCTCCACCCCCCCAGACTACCTGTCAGCCCCCCAATTGTTTCCGCCCCCCTCAGACGTCTCCCCTCCTGCAGCCTTCTCCAAATGTCTCACCCCCAACACTGTCCCCCCGCCTCCACCAACTGTCCCCCTCCTGTCACTCAGCTCCCCCCAATCCCCCAACTGTCTCCCCAGCAGCTCTCACCCCTCCCCGGACAGCCGGCGTCACATACCGCAGTGTGGGCCCGATACAGGCGGTCTCCGTGCTCTCTATCTCCCGCAGGATCCGCTCATGTTCTGACGCTGTCTCCAACTCCGCCATGTCTGCGGTGTCCCCGCCCCCTCTCCTGCGTCACCACGCACGTTACACGCCGCGTGCGGCACCTGCGCGCTGCCTGCCGGGAGTTGTAGTCTTCTCCTGACTGACATTATCCCAGGGAATATATGGGGGATGTGTACGTGTTACAGGGGGAGGAGCTGCTCTATAACTGTGAAGATTAATTCCCATTGTCGTCTCCCCATCTGTATTATCTGGTGTTCATCAGGAACTACACTCCAGGACTCTCAGCTCAGTACCATCCTGGACCCATCATCGCTCTCCTCTGTAGATCCACCAGCTACCAGCCAATGGAATCCAGGGGTGCACGCAGGATTCCCCCCCCAAAAAAAGAAAAAAAAGCGAGAGCTGCTGCGCATGCACCCGCCCAATGCGAGAGCTCCTGCGCATGCGCAGCAGCTCCGTTTCGGCAGCACTGCACTATCCAGCAGCAGCGGCGCTGTCATAGAAGCGTAGATTACGTAGATTAGATCAAAGATGCTTCTTTGACAGCGCCGCGGCTGCTGGATAGTACAGGGGCACCTCTTTAGCGGAGGGGAGGGGTTTCCTGGAGACCCAGAAACCCCCCCCATCCCTGTGTGTGCTACTGGAATACAACCCCCGGAGACAATCAACAGAGTTTGTTTTCTTATGTTACTGTGACAATAACTAACCTGTCTGGTCCAATCCCATAGAAGAGCTACTGTAGCACAATTTGCTGAACAAGTTAACGCTGGATGTGATAGAAAGGTGTCGGGACACACAGTGCATCTCCGCTTGTGTATGGGGCTGCATCGCCGCAGACCGGTCAGAGTGCCCCTGCTGACCCCGGTCCACCGCCGAAAGCACCTACAAGTGGGCACGTGAGCGCCGCATCCAATTGTAAAGCACTACGGAATTTGCTGGCGCTCTATAAATAAATGCTGATGATCATGTACCGTGGTGGCCTGCTCTGATCGATCACGATTTCTTTTACAAACCCCGATATGCCAGTATATAGCTTCATATGTCCCCATATATCCTCATCGGGAATTTCCATTTTTTTCCACTACAATGAGTAATATGGAAATTTTTCAAAAAAAGTTAATTTTGGAACCCACAATTATAAAGGTATAAATGATCCATTAGCACTTTTTCATACATAAGTGCTCATAAAATTGGTCAAATCTAAAATGCACTTTAGACACTTTAGTGATGCATTTATAACTCGCTTTGACAAAAAGGTCCTAAATAAAAATAAAGGCCTTTTTGCCACATTCACCACACTCCTCTCCCGCCGTTATCCTACTCCCCCTCTCTACTACAAACTTCGCCTCCTTTTTCTCCACCAAAATTGAGGCCATCAGACTTGACACCACCTCACTCGCTAACTACCGCCCCATTTCACTTATCCCCTTTGCCTCTAAACTACTTGAGAGCATTGTCTGCAACCGCCTCACCAGGCAGCTCTCGGACAATTCCCTCCTTGACCCTCTACAATTAGGTTTCTGCCTCCTCCATTCCACTAAAACCGCCCCAGCCAAAGTAACCAATGATCTTCTCTATGCTAAATCCAGGGGTCACCTCCCTGCTCATGCTTCTGGACCTCTCCGCGGCCTTTGACACTGTCCTCACTTGGTTCACCTCTTACCTTGCCAACCGCTCCTTCTCTGTTTCCGCTCCCGACTCATCCTCTCCACCCTTCCGCTGTCCCTCAGGGCTCTATTCTCAGCCCTCTTCTTTATTCACTGTACGCTACCTCCCTGGGCAATCTCATCTCTTCCTTTGGTCTCCAGTATCACCTCTACGCTGATGACATTCAACTCTTCTCCTGACCTCCCCCCTCCTGCTTCTCTCTCATGTATCTGACTGCCTCTCCGACATCTTCTCCTGGATGTCTTCACGTTTTCTCAAAATCAACATTGCTAAAACTGAACTCATTGGGGGGTATTCAATTGTCAGCGAGTTGGTTTTTTTTGACCGTGTTAAGTCATTTTAATGCTTTTTTTGTTATAATTTTCGAGCTGGTTAACCTTACCCGCATTTCAATTCCATTTTTAACGCCCAGTTTTTTTCAATGAAACGGTCCTCTCGCGCTCCAGTAGGAGGTCTATTGAGAATATAGGGTCTGCGAGAGGCAGCCGCATTAAAAGTTATTCAATTGTTTTTTAATGCAGCGCGTTAAACAGAAAAAAATATGCTGTTTTATCTCGCACCTCTTTGGGGTGTGTTAAAAATTAAAAACCTCTGAAAAGTATTTGAAATCATGTAATAATGTGGAAAAAAAAGTTAAACTTATGGTTATCACTAATGCCTAACTTGTGTAAGTTGATTTTCTTGTGAAAAAATAATGAAATAAAATAAACATAAAAAAAAATAAAATCACTACCGTATATACTCGAGTATAAGTCGACCCGAATATAAGCCGAGGCACCTAATTTTACCACAAAAAAATGGGAAAACTTATTGACTCGAGTATAAGCCTAGGGTGGGAAATGCTGCAGCTACTGATCAATACACGATGAAATTAAGTTATTAAATTGTAAGCATACTTGTTTTCTGTTTTGAAATTATTTATCCCTGTGTATTTATCTACCTATATATGTATATACTCAGCCACTTAATTTTGTTCAGCTTTTGTCAAGTAAACATTTGTATATTTAGCAGAAACAAACAGAAGTTGAGCGTAAGTGGCTGAGTGTGACAATGGGCATTTCTTGTCGGTACAATTATCGCAGGAACACACTGTGCCTCTTTCTGTCATCTATATAGCATGCAAAGCTTTTTCCACTTGTGATTGGTTGATTAAAAAGAAGAAAATTAAATAGGAAACATTCCAGTTTGGAAAAAAAGAGAATGGGAAACTATTATGAAGTGCTTATTTTCTATGCTTACACCTTAGTAAAAAGAAAAACATACAAAAACTATTTATAGCCCCACAACCCAAAAATAATGCAATTGTTTTGTCAAATTATATGCTGTAAATGCAAATGATACAAACACAGATGCAGAGGTTTATAATCTCTAAGTTATCACCCACCTGGCTCTTTCATAGCTGTCCACTGTTAATATGGGTTTTGTATCCACTAACGACAGAAAAGCACATTAATAATAGGATGCATGTTTTCAAAAGAGCTCCTTCTCTCCATTTAATTGGTAACTTCTGCAGCGGAACGCATATGCGTGTGCGTTCCACTGACAGGAAGTTTGGCAGTTGGAACGCAAGTTTGCGTTCCAAATGCCGGACTTCCTGTCAGTGGAACGCATATGCGTTCCATTGCGGAAGTTAACAGCGGCGGGATCGGAGAGCAAGTCGGAGAGATCGGCGGGATCAGGTAAGTCACTCGAGTATAAGCCGAGGAGGGCTTTTTCAGCACAAGAGTATACTCGAGTATATACGGTAATTATATTTATGTATGTTTTTGGTACAAATATGAACGTAGCAATGTGTTTTGACATGGTATACATGATTCTATGGCAAAAAGAAGTTCAATTAAAAAATATGCTAAAGAAAGTCCTGTAATGTAGATATTATCAATGTGTAATACAATCTAATGTATGGAAATATATGCAAAACTTTTTTTTTGTGTTATACATGACCATGTTAAAACTCCCCTAAAAACTCACAAACACAATGTTTAACACGCAGGGGCAGCGTTCCCTCTTTTTCAATTGAATTGCACAAGTTTTTCCACTGCGCTAACTCAAAACGGTCGCTATTGCCGTCAAAAATCTGCGGGAGATTTATTATTTTTAACGCTGCGGGGAAAAAAAAACTTGCTGACAATTGAATACCCCACAATAATTCTCCTCCTTCTAAATCTCCACCCCACATTGATATTTCTATCACCGTTAATAACACCACCATCTCTCCTGTTCCTCAACTCCGCTGCCTGGGTGTCACCCTTGACTCCTCCCTGTTTTTCCCCCACCTTCAATCTCTTTCCCAATCCTGTAGTTTCCAACTTTGGAATATTGCCCGCATTTGACCCTTCCTTTCTCAGGATGCCGCCAAAACCGTTATCCACGCTCTCATAATTTCCCACCTCGATTACTGCAACCTTCCCCTCACCTTGCCCCTCTGCTCTATTCTCAATGAAGACTCCTCTTTCTTTCATGCCGCTCTTCCTCTGCATCCACTCTCTGCCCTGCCCTACACTGGCTCCCTTTCCTCTACAGACTCCTTTTTAAACTCCTCACCGTCACCTACAAGCTCCCATTTCACTGCCCCTTATATCTCTAACCTCCTCTCTATTCAGACTCCTGCCCGTTCCCTGCGTTCGGCCAACGTCGCTTCTCCTACACTCTGATTACCTCATCCCAAGCCAGAATTCAAGACTTCTCCCGTCCTGCCCCCCTTCACTGGAACGACCTCCCTCGCTCCTTCCGTCTGTCTCCTAATCTGAGCACCTTCAAACGGGCTTTCAAAACCCATCTGTTCCTTTAAAGCCTATCGGCCATCCACCTACCTTTCACCACCTGTGTTCTCCCTATCTCCCACTTCCCGGTCTCCTCTTGCGCTTGATCCCCTCCACGGACTCCTCTCATGCCTGCTGTCTGTTTTCCATTCCTTTAGTATGTAAGCTCTTATTAGCAAGGCCCTCTTCTCCCCTGTCTCAATACCATTTCTTCTCCAACGTCACGGTACTTGCTATGTTTGGAGCGTGGTTTTATTCGTTTTGCTCTGTACTTTTATACTCTGTACTGTTTTGGACTATTGTTATTGTATCTTGTATGGCGCTACGAAAACCTTGTGGCACCATATAAATAAAGAATAATAAAAAAAAACAACAGACAGGCAGCTGTTTCATAGGGCGTCACTAGATGGCGCTGCTGGGTGTAGATACAATATAATTTACCATTCCACTAATATTGTGACCTCTTCTGTTCGAGAAGATGTTGCACAGCAAATATACATTAATATATTATTCTTATTGCTTTTATTTTAGGAGAAAAAAAAGAGTCATATTAAAATAGAAAACTGAACCACATGTAGTGGGATTCACAAAGCTATTTTTTTATGAACATTTATGTATATAGCGCCAGCATAATCTGCAGGGTTTTACAAGTGGGAACAAACACGATAATAAAACATTAACAAACAGACAGACTCTTGTTGTACAGAGTGGTTGCAGCCTGTAACCGGAAACTGGAGCAAATAATGAATGTGGGTGAGAGGTGCAGGTCATGTTCAGGGTGGAGGGGTTAAGTTGGGGATATATTGAGACGCAGGAGGAGATGTATGTTCATGCAGTTTGTTAATGGTCTTATATGTTACTAGAAGTAATTTATGCGTATATTTCATGTAGCTATTAACAATTAATTACATTCAAAATAGATGGTGCATTTTATTTGTTTAGAAATGAACTCTTTGAAAATGGGTGTGGGCAAATTATATAGTGTTTATTAAAATATTCTTTATTTACACCTGAAATCATTTTCTTTGCTTTGTTATTGCGGATGTCAACATTATTATATCAATGTGCATATACAAGCCTTTATAATAGTAAGCCTGGAGGAAAACGATAGAGGGTGAAACGCGTTGCTTGTAACCCAGTGGTGGAACAAACTATGACCAGGATCCTGGGACCTTATCTAGAGACTGACATCTCTCTACATGCTGTATGATCCATTCACGTCTGTCCATGGCATGAAACATTCAACCATTGGACCAAGGAAGCAGTGATACACATCTCTCAAAGTTTCATTGATAAACAGTGTAAAAGATGGAGATCTAGCAAGTAACCACCAGAGGATCACTGGTGTCAGGCGCCATCCCGTGGTCTCTCTGGGAAGGTCGCCTGTACTGTCCCCTCGTGGCAACCAGATGCTGCACTTCCGTCTACGCATGCGCGTCCCGTTGCTAGGCAGTGGGACGCTGCTCTTCATTCTTGGCAGCAGCTGATGACAGCGCCGCCTCCCACCAGCTCCCCATTGGCTGCTCCATCTTTATAAGGCACTTCCTGGCTACCTTTCAGTGCCAGAGTATCAGGTCCACTTACCTGCCTCCAGCGTTCCTGTATCCAGTTTCCTCTTCTGACTCTTCTGCCTGCCTGTGACCCTTTGACCCGGACCATTTTGACTACCCCTTTTGGATTTCCCTGTTGTACTGCATCTCCAGAATATTACCGACCCGGCTTGTCTCACCATCCCTCCGAATACTCCTTGTCTACTTCTATTTGATAGCACCGTTACCGACCCGGCTTGTCTGACCATTCTCACGTGCCTCGCTATCCGACTTGGGGAAGGACCGCGGCCTGCGTGTCTCCTGCGGCGGAGTCCATACCTCCTTGCGGGGGTTCCTGGTGAATACCAGGGGCACGTTAGATTCCGCACCTTATAAATAATGGATCACTTATAAATAACTTATTTGTGGCTGGATCATGTAGAAATAAATTATTGTAGAAATGTATTTCAATTTGTAGTACAGGCACCAATGTATATAATTGCAAATGCACTTATCGTGTTACATTGGGATGTGTTTTGTATGGAAGTGTCATTATTTGGGTTTGTAACTTTGCTAGAAGAAGTCTGTTTGCTAATAGCAGGAAATGCTAAGTAAGTATTTTTGTGTGGTGACAAACACCTGTTTAGCCTGTATACCCAGCAGGGGCCCGCTGCCTTTCTGTCTGGCGTGGCTGCATCGCAGATAATGCAAGCATCAAGTTTTAGCACATAACAGAGTAGTGTAAATATTGTTAGCTTTGCATTGCATGTAAATCCATGTTTGGGAAAACATATCCTATCCGATACTAAAAATAGCTCAGACGTTGCGGAACCATCTTGGATCAGGTGGCTGGCATACCCCCTGTCAGGAGTTATGTCAGAACTGTGTAAAGAGCAAGCTGTTTGAGCATGTAATCTATCATTCTTGTACCATCTATACTTCTGGAAAGATCACTAGTACCCAGAGCCGGATTTAGGCCTCATAGGGCCCTAGGCAAGATACTGGTTTGGGCCCCCCCCCCCCCCAGTGAAACAATCCATAGGAATGCATTTTTTATTTTTTTTAAAGCATAGATTATATTAACTGTTAATACCTACTAGAGAAGATAGTGCAGACAATGATATACCAATAAATATTAACTTTTAATTGAATCCTTACATAAAACAGAGCACAAATAATGTTATACATAGCTTTAATTAATTACATTTAAATAATAGGAGTTTTTTCAATAATCTGTTAAAATGATTACTTTTCATTACTCACGTTTGCTGATGAAAAGAAAGGTTATTTCAGTCCCAGACAGTTGATATTATTGGTCCAACTCTGCGCACTGTACCTTGATCCTCTGTATGATGTCACTTCAGTGCCTGCACGCCCAGTCCAAGCACACTGGGCCTGTGTAAGCTCTCACAGCTCCCTCCAACAAAAAATGTATTTGGCCAAATAAGTTGAAGTACAGAAGAGAAAAAAATGTCCCCTACTTCATCACTTTGATCACTTTTGCTCCTCCTTCACACTGTTTCCCCTTTAGTACACTGTACTCCCTTCATCATCACACTGTGCCCTACATATTTTTGCTCCCCTTGTTTATTTCCACATTTGTGCCATCATGCCCCTCTGCTACATATTTTTGCCATTATGCCCCCTCATGCCCCTCTGATACTTATTATTGCCATCATGCCCCTCTGATACTTATTATTGCCATCATGCCCCCTCATGCCCCTCTGATACTTATTATTATTGCCATCATGCCCCCCATATACATATCATTGCCATCATGCCCCCATATACATATTATTGCCATCATGCCCCCCATATACATATTATTGCCATCATGCCCCCCATATACATATTATTGCCATCATGCCCCTCATATACTCCCTTAATACCTCTGACATTGCCCCTACTTTAGTTAACTTACCTTCTATTCTGCTTGTTTACTTCTCCGTTCGATGGCGCGCTGCCGCTACTCCTCCTCTCTGCTCAGTCAGTGCTCCTCGCCACTTCTTACTGAAAATCACGTCGGGAGTGACGTCATCACGCCCGGCGTCATTTTCAGTAAGAGAGGAGAGGACACTCCCGACGAGCGGTCAGCTGACTTCTTTTTTTTTTTCACTTCTTTCTTTTCGGCATTATGCCGGTGGACAGAGGGGGATGGCAGGCGGAGGGGAGCGCCCCTCTGCCTTGCCTGCCCCGCTCACCGTCGGCTCTGACAGGGCCCTCTAGGTACCGCTGGGCCCTAGGCAGTCGCCTAGGGTGCCTAGCGGGAAATCCGGCCCTGCTAGTACCACAGACTGGCGTGTGAACTGTCTTTGTTAGGACTACTTGAGCTAATAAACCATATTTTGCTTCAAGAACCTGCTTTGATGACTACTTACCCTGCTCTAAATCCCTGTGACCTACAGATTAGACCCAAATCTAATCCATTCTCCGGTTGATCTGAGATGGACCCAGCATTCCAGTACCAACGTTTTGCCCACTACCTGCAGCTCTGGCCAGTGTGATAGGCCAGGGGGGAACCATCCACAGCAACCCTGATCTGAAGGCAGGAGGTCAGGTATACCAGCCCAGGTGTACCCTAGCAGTGAGAGTTACCCAGAAAGAAGCAGTTCTAAGTGCCGGTGTAGGAGCCTAGTGGTGGCAGCAGGCTCCTCCTATTGCGACAGGAGGGGCGTATTTGGGCTAAAAAAAATGGAAAACAAGACTACAGCGATGTTTTAGTGCAAATGGGGAGTATATTAAAGGGGACAAACATTAAATTTGCAATACCAAATAATAAAGGTGAGTTATTTTATCAGTCTCGTTATTTAATAGACATACCCCGTATACGGGACAAATGCCTAGAAACAGACATATCAGTGGCATAAATTGGCAGAGAGATTAGTGTACAAGGTAGAATTAAAGGAAATAAAGGAACAGGTGTGCAGCATGGACCTTGTAACAGGGGAATGGTTTCAATCAGATTCTTACTGACATTTTTAGCAGAGAAATGGAGGAACGCATCCCAAGACCATTTACAGTAAATCCACGCTGTTTGTCTCACTGCTCGGTAAGACCTGTGATCTGGTAAATCACATTGATTGTCTGTTTTGCTTTGTATGTTTCACATGTGATGAATGTGATTTAGTGGGAGACATTGCAGACAATGTTAATGGCATGGATGAATGTAGTTTAGAAGTGAACGGGGTGTGGAGAATGGAATGTACCCCTCCCTTTCTGTATGAGGATTTTAGCGTGTTGAGGGAGGAAGGAGGGGCTACAGTACCTGCGGGCGAAAATCTTTCCCTCACACTGAAAGAAATCTTGGGGAAAAAACTATGTTTTGTTTATCTGACATTGCATGTATAATTAAAAAAAAAAAAAAAGTTTTTAGAGTATGCTTCAATAATTCAAGAATAATAAAAATGTCTTTGCAGTGGTAACAACACATTGAAGCTGATCTGTATTTGGTTTAATGCTGGGACTTGTAACTCCACAGGCTGTAAGATATCAGTTAATTTTTCTTCCTCTTGTGAGTGTCTTTATATTTGTTTTGTGCTGTATTACTAGAAGGATAACCTTTGCAATATGCTTTGTCATTGTATATATGTATAGGCTGAAAGATGTAATTGTTTACCTTCTAAACTTGAATGAGTATTGTGACAAGATGGACAGCCTATGCCACCCTGTCTGTTGCTGCTGGAAACCGGCTGGGCTTACTCTGCCACCGTTCCCTTTTGTTATCCCAAATGCGCCCTCTAACCGCAGTAGGAGGAGCTTACAAATGCTGCCACCACGGGACTCCTTCACAGCATCCAGAACAGCGTTCCTTCTCGGTAACTGTCACTGCTAGGGTAACCCCTTGCTGGTGTACTTGGGCTGGTACCCCTGACCTCTTCCTATAGATCAGGGTTGCTGTGGATGGATCCTCTCTGGTCTATCACACTGGCCAGAGCTGCTTGGCAGTGGGCAGAGCGGTGGCGCCGGAAATCTGGGTCCAAACCTCAGTACAGCCGGGAACGGATTAGAGTTGGGTCTAATCTGTTGGTCACAGGAATTTCAGCGTGGAAGAAGTTGTCAAGCAGGTCTTTAAAGCAAGTGATGTTTATTAGCTTTCACACTGGTTTAAGGTACCAGTAATCAAGAGGTCAGAAGAAACAAGAATGATACATTTCAGGACAAAACAGTGCTGTTTTATACAGTTTTGGACACAGCCTCGCAGGGGGTAAGTCATCCCCCTGAAGTCTGAGTTATTTTTAGTATCAGGATGCAATGTGTTTCCCCAAACATGGATTTAAATGTAATTTATACTTACCAAAATTTGCAGTAATCTGTGATATCCTAAATCACATTGATCAGAGATTTACTTTTACTTTAACTAGGATACAGGTAACGTCTCCCTGCTGGCCTTCAGGCCAGAGCAGGCATTTGACACTTCACATCAAAAAAAACTTAGCATTTCCTGCTATCAGCCAAACAGACTCCCTCCCCACATATGCATATTTGAAGATTTCCTCTAACAAAGTTACAAAACCCCAAACAAGAAATTTCCTAAACCAAAATATGCACAATATTAAAAATAAGTACATTCTCAATTATATATAATAAGCGCACTGCGCTACTTCCTTTAAATAAATTTATACCTTAAGTTATTTATAAGTCATACAGCCACAAGTATAATTTTAATACATTTCTGGATATCAATATGAAGATTTCACGGAATAGCGGGACTTGTTTAGCAAGTGAATACATTTGTACTTTTGTTAGGGAAACATAAAACTCCAAAGGGATGCATGAATATATGTTAAAATGCAATTCTGTTGGGAAAATGTTATGTGAACCCTTGTGAGTGATTTAGTGCAAACACTAAGTGAGGTGTGTAACAAGGGTACTCTGGGTTATGAGAGGAGCAGTGTTGCTTTCGAAATTATTGAATGCTTGAGGAGTGTGTAGGGGGTTGTTCGTGAACAAATTATTTAGAAATAGGAAGGAAAATCAGAGTCTTTCAAAGGGGCTGTACTGGGTGATGATGAAATAGGAGTGGCTACAAAAACACACACAGATCACTGCTTTTTTGATTTCAAGTGCTGTTTTTGTTTAAAGTGTGGAGTTGGTTCCAGTAAGGATTGCTGTGCTGTGCTGAGAGAGTGATATTGCTTGGGGAATTATTCTGTGTGTTTATTGAACGGGATTCGTTTTTCTGTGTGTTTATTAAGTGTCTTTTTTTTTTTCTTTTTTTCCCTTCTCTCTGTTAGAGCTAGTGGGTGTGGTTTAATTGCATAGTTGATACAGCTGGTTAGTGCAAGCTCTATTTAACAGGAGGTAGCAAGCGATTTCATTGAGCTTGTGATTTCACTGCTTTTTTGATTTCAAGTGCTGTTTTTGTTTAAAGTGTGAAGTTGGTTCCAGTAAGGAGTTGAATCCAGGAAGGGGTTTAATCTGGTAAGTGGCTAGGAAAGGCTAGTACTAAAGTTCACTGTAGGCTATAAGAAGTTAGGTTAGCCATAATAAGATGAGTAGTAGCAGGCTTGATGATCTCACTCAATGCATATCTTGTCATATGTATGCACACTTGGAGAAAGTGTTCCAAGGTTTATACCTCTGTGAGAAATGTGAGCAATTGGTCTCTTTGGAAGCCCAGGTAACTGATCTAAAGCAGACCATTGCAACATTGAGAGACATTGCCAACCTGGAGCAGAGTTTACAGCTCACCGTTGATGCGTTATCTGAGCAGGGTGGAGCAGAGACAGAGGAGGATGCACAGGTAGGCAGCTGGGTAACAGTTACTAGGGGTAGCAGAGGGAGGAAGAGGCAGGCCAGTTCTGAGCTAGGCAATCCCAGCAGATTTGCCAGATTGGATGAAGATACTGTGGAAGGCAGTTCAGAATTGGTAGAGTTGGATGACACTGCTTCCTCTAGCAACCAGGGGAATGGTCTCTCCAGCACAGAAGGGACCAAAGTTACTCAGGGACCCAGGCAGATTGTGGTGGTAGGGGATTCAATTATTAGGAAGGTAGATAGGGCAATCTGTTACCGGGACCGTGCATGCCGAACAGTGTGTTGTCTCCCGGGTGCTCGGGCTCGGCATATTGCGGATCGGGTGGACAGATTGTTGGGAGGGGCTGGGAATGACCCAGTGGTTTTGGTGCATGTTGGCACCAATGACCGAGTTAGAGGAAGAAGGGGTGTCCTAAAGAATGATTTCAGGGACATAGGTCGCAAACTTAAGGCAAGGACATCCAAGGTAGTATTTTCGGAAATACTACCTGTGCCACGCGCTTGTCCAGGGAGGCAGCGGGAGATTAGGGAGGTTAATGCGTGGCTAAAAGATTGGTGTAGGAAGGAGGGTTTTGGATTCTTAGAGCACTGGGCTGATTTCTCGGTCAGTTGCCATCTTTATTGTCGTGATGGATTGCACCTGAATGAGGAGGGGGCTGCAGTGCTAGGGGAGAGGATGGTTAGAAGGTTGGAGGAGATTTTAAACTAGGCTCCGGGGGGAGGGGCAAGCAAGTATTTATGGGATAGACATTGAGAGTAGTAAGGAGGAATTTAACAAGAGTAAAGGGGGTGGAGAGGGGGGAAAGGGAAGCATAGCCGATAAGGAGCGGCCCTTTTTAAAGCAAAAAGAAATACCTAAGGGAGGCAATAGACTTAAGTGTATGCTTGCAAATGCAAGAAGCCCGACAGGTAAAATGGGGGAGTTAGAACTAGTAGCAATGAATGAGCAGTATGATATTATAGGTATTACTGAGACCTGGTGGGATGATACACATGACTGGGCAGTCAACTTGGAAGGCTATTCTCTCTTCAGGAGGGATAGGGTAAATAAAAGGGGAGGAGGAGTATGTCTTTATATTAAGCCAGAATTAAAACCAAGTATTCAGGAAGTTATATACGAGAATATTGGTGATAATATAGAGGCATTGTGGGTGGAAATATCCAGCGGAGGAAAAAGTTCAGAGAAGTTTCTGATAGGGATATGCTATAAACCGCCAGATATTAGTACGATTGAGGAAGCCCAACTTCTACAGCAAATTGAAAAGGCTACACAACTAGGTCAAATTTTAATTATGGGGGATTTTAATTATCCGGACATTGATTGGAGTACTGAGACCTGCGGTACAGCTAGGGGAAATAGGTTTCTGAGCACGCTAAAAGATCATTACATGTCCCAATTAGTTGAGGAACCAACTAGGAACCGGACTATACTGGACCTAGTAATAACAAACAATGTAGACGTAATATCAAATATTCAAGTAAAGGAGCACTTGGGAAACAGTGATCATAATATGGTCTCATTTGAAATTAGTTTCCAGAAACAACAGTATAAGGGATCAACTAGGACTTTAAACTTTAAAAAGGCAAATTTTAATATGCTAAAGGAGTCTATAAAGAGCATAGACTGGGACAAAGCCTTTGAAGGAAAAAATACGGAAGAAATGTGGGCTGTCTTTAAAATGTTGTTGGAAACATACACGTATAAGTTCATTCCTATGGGAAATAAATGTAAAAGAATTAAGTCTAAACCAATGTGGCTAAATAAAAAGGTAAGGGAAGAAATGCAAAGGAAGAAGCGTGCATTTAAATTGTTTAAGTCTGAAGGGTCAGAGGAGTCCTTCCATAGGTACAAGGAATGTAATAAAACATGCAAAAAGGAAATTAGATTGGCTAAATTAGAAAATGAAAGGCACGTTGCAAAAGAAAGTAAGACAAACCCCAAAAAGTTTTTTAAGTATATAAATGGCAAAAGGATTAAAAAAGATAATATAGGACCCCTAAGAAGTGAGATTAGTGAATTGATAAATGATACTAAGGAAAAAGCAGAGATATTAAACACGTTCTTTTCTTCAGTATTTACCAGAGAGGAACAAATGGCAGGAGTAATACATAAAAATGGAAATGAAACCATGCCATTAATTAATACTTGGTTGTCAGAGGAAGAAGTCCAAAGGCGACTGAAGAATATTAAGATAAATAAAGCTCCAGGTCCAGATGGCATACACCCAAGGGTCCTTATGGAGTTAAACTCGGAAATAGCTAGACCGCTATTCTTAATTTTCAGAGATTCAATCTCATCAGGCTCAGTACCAAGGGATTGGCGAATAGCAGATGTGGTGCCGTTGTTTAAAAAGGGGACGAGATCACAACCAGAGAATTATAGACCTGTAAGCCTGACATCAATAGTGGGGAAACTACTGGAAGGTATTTTAAGGGACAGTATTCAGGATTACTTGGTACGCAATAAAATTATTAGTGGGAATCAACATGGATTTGTGAGGGATAGGTCATGTCAAACTAATCTAATTAGTTTCTACGAGGAAGTTAGTGGGAACTTAGACCAGGGCAGGACAGTAGATGTGGTCTACTTAGATTTTGCAAAGGCCTTTGATACAGTGCCACACAAGAGGTTGGTTTACAAAATAAGGGAACTGGGTCTAGAAATTAAAATTTGTACTTGGATCGAAAACTGGTTAGAGAATAGGGAACAGAGAGTTGTGATAAATGGAACATTTTCTAATTGGTCAAAGGTCTTAAGTGGAGTACCTCAAGGTTCCGTGCTGGGACCACTCCTTTTTAATATATTTATTAATGACCTTGGTGATGGTTTAGAGAGTAAAGTTTCTATTTTTGCAGATGACACTAAACTCTGTAAGGTAATAAAATCAGAGCACGATGTAGCTTCTCTACAGAGGGACTTAAATAAACTGGAGGATTGGGCGGCTAAATGGAATATGAGGTTTAACACAGATAAATGTAAGGTTATGCATTCAGGGATCAAAAACAAGAACGCATCTATAAATTAAATGGAATTAATTTGGGAGAATCTATAATGGAAAAGGATTTGGGAGTGCTCGTAGACAGTAGACTTAGCAATAGTGCTCAATGTCAAGCAGCAGCTGCAAGGGCTAACAAAGTATTGGCATGCATAAAAAGGGGCATAGATGCAAGGGAAGACAGTGTAATTTTGCCACTGTATAAATCATTGGTAAGACCTCATCTTGAATATGCAGTACAGTTCTGGGCACCACTCTATAAAAAAGATAATTTGGAACTAGAAAGGGTTCTGGGAAGGGTGACAAAATTGATAAAGGGTATGGAGTCATTAAGTTATGAGGAAAGGTTAGCCAGTTTAGGCATGTTTACTTTAGAAAAGAGGCGTCTAAGGGGAGATATGATTACTATGTACAAATACATTAGGGGTCAATACAGAGAGCTTTCATGGGAACTTTTTACCCCAAGGACCATACACAGGACACGTGGTCATCCCCTAAGGTTAGAGGAGAGGAAATTTCACAACCAGCAAAGGAAGGGGTTCTTTACAGTAAGGGCAGTCAAGATATGGAATTCATTGCCAGGGAAGGTTGTGATGGCAGATTCAATAGATATGTTTAAGAAAGGGTTAGACAAATTTTTAGCGGAAAGGTGTATCCAGGGATACGACCGTTAATTTAAAATAAAGGATAGTAGTGGATATAGGGTAAAATTGGATTGCAATATTGAGTCTGGGGGGATTTTCAAAATTGAAACAGATGGGCGGTTGCCTACTCTGGATTAATTTCAAATATAAGTGCAGGATCGCAGGAGATCCAAAATAGGTTGAACTTGATGGACTGGTGTCTTTTTTCAACCTCATCAACTATGTTACTATGTTACTCTTACACTCCCTGCTTGTAAGACTGGGAACTGCCTCTATGAGGAAATCACTTTTACATGGCATGGAACGCATACCATTACTGATAGGTTTAACAAAGAAACACTGCATGAAATGTTCACTGGTTAACTGATAATGGTGTGAAGGATGGGTGAAAACATATTGATACTGATTAGCATGTTGCACACTCCAAAGCATAATGAACATGCAATAACATACACACTGATTGGGGAATTGTCTAATTCCAGAGCTGACAAAGTAGCAAAGTCAGCAGCAGAAAAAGGGGTAAAAGAACAAACGTGAAAAAATGACAGTTATCGTAATCCCTATTGAGTGAATACCAATCTCTATGCAAAAAGATTGTTCTTCACGGGAGGTCTCCAGCTGACAGAGGGAGAATGTGAACCAGACCACACAGGATTATGGCACAGAAATATTGGTAAGCTTTCTGCACCCAAAAAGTTTGCACCCTGTTTTGGCACAGCTTAGTTGTGGTTTAACACACTTATCAAAGACTGCTATGTCTCAATTGATAAAATCCTAATGGTACTGGGATTCTTTACCTAGCGGCAAAATTCTGTGCTAGCTGTTTAACCTGTTTACAGGCAAATCCTGGATGCCCTGTTCCCACAGAACCAGCACCCCCCCAGCTACAGAGGGACCCTTCCAGGTAATCCAGACTGATTTTATTCAACTCTCAATGAGTAGAAGTTTGCAATATGTTTTGGTTAGTGTGAGGCCACAGCCACAGCAAACATAAGTAGACACTAGAAAGATTTAAGTCATATAGACTCTGCTGAGTAATGACTACTGTGCTTTAGAAAAAAAGGCTTAAGACTTTATAGGCTATTATCCATGCTCCCGCACTATCACTCCTGTCAACTGCAGGACGCACAAAATTTGAGATAGCTTTACTTACACCTTCCAAAACCACCATCAAAAGATGTACAGTTTTGGACCCAGTGGCAACAGTATCTTATCACTGGGTCCACAACAGGAAAATACTGTAGGAAAATGAAATGATACTCAATTACTCAATATTTTTCAGAATGTCTTCATGGTTGCCTTGAACTAATGAAATCTGAAACACCTGAAATTTTAATACAGGAAGCATTACCAGCCAGCAGCTCAGCGCAAAAAGCAGAACTGCGAGCTCTGGCAGCAGCCTGTATATATGCTGAAGGACAGACAGTCAACATTTACACAGATTCCTGTTTTGCATTTGTTGTAGCACATGACTATGGCCCTATTTGGAAGAGCAGGGAATTTATGGGGTCCTCAAGGAAACTAATCAAACATGCTGATTGTATTTGGTCGCTATTTGCTGCTCTGCGGGCAGGTGGCTGTGGTGAGGATGAGGGCACCCACCTGAGACAATGCTCTAGAGGTTAAAAGAAATGCACTTACAGACCAGGCAGCCAAGGAAGCAGCCTTGAGGCCCTGTACTGTTAATACACTAACTGTGACAGTTGAGGCATTTGATTTTGACATACTAAAGCAGATGCAGAAACAGGCGTCTGTAAAAGAGAAGAGCGGATAGAGTATGGGTAGGAGCTCATCGCTGCTGCCTGTCTCGTTCACTCTACCCAGTAATAGCCCAAATCTTGCCTGGAAAATTGCACGTTTCAAGGGTCATGATGGTAAATGCCTTATAAAAGTACTGGATAGCACCAGGCTTCACCCAGGCTCACACAACCTTATACTACATGCTGTACAATATTAGCTTTGCATAATCCTGGCAAAACTGTCCCAGTGCCTGCTAAAACCATGCCTAAAGCTCATTATCCATTGCAAAGATTACAACTTGCTTTTATACAGCTACCTAAAGTTGCAGGATACGAGTATGTTCTGGTGTGTCGGAACCTCTTTTCTCTGGTTGGCCCAAAGCCTGGCCCTGCAGGACAGCAAATACCAGAACCATAGGAAAGAAATTGATGTCAGAAGTAGTTTGCAGATATGGTGTCCTGGAGGTAATAGAAAGTAATAGGGAAACACATCTCACTGGAGAAGTGTTAGGACACGTATTAGCTGATCTAGACATCTCTCAAGCTCTCTAAGTAGTGGCAAGGTAAAAAGACTAAATGGTACGATTAAATTGAAGTTGCAGAAATTAATGTCTGGAACTCTGAAAAACTGGTTAGAATTCCTTCCATTGGATCTCATTTCAATAAGAAATAGTCCTAGTAAAAAGCATGTCTTAACTCCATATGAAATTCAGTTTGGAACCCCTGCTAGGACAGGATCATCATCAACATTTATTTGTATAGTGCCAGCAAATTCCGTAGCGCTTTACAATTGGGAACAAACATTAATAAAACAATACTGGGTAATACATACAGACAGAGAGGTAAGAGGGCCCTGCTCGCAAGCTTACAATCTATGGGCTGTTATTTTCCTCAGCAATTACAGCATGAACATGCAGATTTAACTCAATATGCGAAATGATTGCAACAAGAACTAACTCAAATACACCACAGGGTATATGTTTCTATTCCAGATTCGAACTTGTCTGATGACACTTATAACCCCCACCCAGGAGACTGGGTGTGCATAAAAAATGCATGTGAGAAAAGAACTGGACTCCCATATCAGATCATTCTCACCACCCCAACATTAGTAAAGGTGGCAAATAAGGGGAGTAATTAGGACTGTTATTATTGTGTTTGTTTTAAAATTACAGAGATCATTACATGATGACAGGGCAATACACTCTTTTAGGCCTTCGACCAATTAAGGTAATATGGATATGTGCCTTAGGAAGTAACATGTATGGGTATCACATTCTATGAACAGGGTATGGGACCTGTTCATAGATCCTTATAAACAGGAAAAGGATCTAGATGAGAAATTGATGTATCGCAATTGTAGCATAAGAGAGCTACATAAACATTTGAAGGAGGCATGGGACAATAAGTTTGTGAATATATATTATATGTACACTGAAGCATTGGGTAATGTCAGTGATTGCTGGATATGTACTGATTCTCCAATATTATAAAAAAAAACATGCCATAATTAGCTGTGTCAGTTCCTTGGAGTGAAATAAAATTACCAGATGGTGAAAGTGGACAGCCTCCAACAGTCTAACAGGTCACGGGTTTAATAATACCAAGGTATCACTGTATGTGGTGGGGTGGACCTCTCCTCCATGGTGGACGGCCAAGAGAAATATAACTTATCAAGGGATGATACAGATATGTAAGACATCGACCCCCAATAATAAATGTATACAGGTAAATGCTACAAATAATAATCTGGGAAGGCTCATTGAGCAAGTAGAAGTTACTTTTCCATAAGGTAATCCTACAGTCATGGCCAAAAGTTTTGATGAGGACAAGGCTGCAGATCACTCTGTCATGCGGATTGAGTTAGAATAACAGACTGGAAGCTTTAAAAGGAGGGTGGTGCTTGAAATCATTGTTCTTTCTCTGTTAACCATGGTTTTCTGCAAGGAAACACGTGAAGTTATCATTGCATAGCACAAAAAGGGCTTCACAGGCAAAGATATTGCTGCTAATAAGATTGTACCTATCAACCATTTATCGGATCATCAAGAACTTCAAGGAGAGAGGTTAAATAGTTGTGAAGAAGGCTTCAGGGTGCCCAAGAAAGTCCAGCAAGCGTCTCCTAAAGTTGATTCAGCTGCTGGATCAGGCCACCACTAGTGCAGAGCTTGCTCAGGAATGGCAGCAGGCAGGTGTGAGTGCACACTTCTGTCCAGCAAAAACATCAAGAACAGACTGATGTTCTGCAAATGGTACAGTGATTGGACTGCAGAGGACTAGGGTAAAGTAATTTTCTCTGATGAATCCCCTTGTTTGGGGCCTCTGGAAAAACGCTTGTCTGGAGAAGGAAAGGTGACTCTACCATCAGTCTTGTGTCATGCCAACAGTAAAGCATCCTGAAACCATTCATGGGTGGGGTTGCTTCTCAGCCAAGAGAGTGGGCTCACTCACAATTTTGCCTAAGAACACAGCCATGAATAAAGAATGATACCAAAACATCCTCCAAGAGCAACTTCTCCCAGCCATCCAAGAATAGTTTGGTGACGAACAATGCCTTTTCCAGCATGATGGAGCCCCTTGACATAAGGCAAAAGTGATAACTAAGTGGCTCGGGGATCAAAACATCAAAATTTTAGGTCCATGACCAGGAAACTCCCCATACCTTAATCCCATTGAGAACTTGTGGTCAATCCTCAAGAGGCAGGTGGACAAACAAAAACCCACAATTTTGACAAACTCCAAGCATTGTTTAGGTAAGAATGGGCGGCCATCAGTCAGTATGTGGCCCAGAAGTTGATTGACTGCATGTCGGGGCGAATTGCAGAGGTCTTCAAAAAGAAGGGTCAACACTGCAAATATTGACTTTTTGCATAAACTTAATCTAATTGTCAATAATAGCCTTTGGCACTTATAAAATGCTTGTAATGTTACTTCAGTATACCATAGCAAAATCTAACAAAAAGGTCTAAAAATACTGAAGCAGCAAACTTTGTGAAAACCAATACTTGTGTCGCCCTCAAAACTTTTGACCATGACTGTAGACATGACTCCTATATTAATTTCCGCCGCGACTTCTTGCCCCAGCGTCCCGGCCATCGTCATGACGACTGGGACGTCACTTCCGGGTTGTCCCGGCCGTTGCTAAGGCATCGGTCGGGATGCTTTCAGTGTGTAGCTCAGCGCTCCGGCATCCAGGACAGCTGGGCGCGTGCGCAAATTAAGAAGGGGCCAGCTGACTAATTATTCCTCCTGGGGCTGTACACTCTCATTGGCCCACATTAGTATTTAAGGCAGGAAGGGGCAAAGCCTCCCTGCCGGTTATAGTCCCTGCTACCCTGCATACTACCCTGCTGTATTTTGCTCCTTGCTTGCTATTTCCTCTTTGATTACTGTTGCTGACCCTTGCCTGGATATTGACTTTGTGGATTGCCTGTGACCCTTGACCTTTGGCCTGGATTCTGATTCTTCGTATTTGCCTGTGACCCTGACCCCTTAGCCTGGACCTCGACACTACCGTACTGCCTGTGACCTTTCGACTTCTGGCCTGGACCTAGACGCTGCTGTTTGCCGGCTACCAAATATACCTCGCCGGGATTTTAACTCCACATCCGTGTTAACACCTCGCTACGTTCTCAGGTATCAGCTCCTACTACTAGAGACCAAGACCTGGGGGCATCATAGTACCTGTGAGCAAGTTCAGCTCTACGGGAAAGGCGGCTGCTATAGGCAAAGACCTCTGAAGCGGTTCGAGTTGATGCCTGGGGCGTGAGCCATAACAAGTATCAAACAAGTGTAACATATTGGGATCGATTATTGAACCAGACTACTTTGAACAATGACACATGGTGTAAAAATGTTACTGTGGCAGAAGCAAATAGTATAGTGGGATGGTATGCAAGTAGGAATGTCTCAAGATTGTTGTGGTATGCCAGAGATATTATACAAGGGGGATAGCAAAAACTACCTGAAGTATACTATTATGTGTGTGGTCACCAGGCATATACATTTTTGCCAATAGGAGGTAGGGGATGGATAGAAAAGGACATAGAGTCAAAACATAGTCTGTCCCATATGTTGTATAAAAGAGCCCTTCAGAAGTCACGTACGTGACTTCATATATCAACCATGGTATATGAAAGTGGGACTATCCTTATCCATATTTGGAGGATCGCCAAATTATTTGGTGATGTGACTGATGGGATTTTGGAGGGTTTTGACATTCAGACTAGTGCTTTGTAGCATTACACTAATATTGCAACAGCACCGATTGGTATTGGATTATTTAACAGCAGCCCAGGATGGTACATGTCCAACAGTAGGGCCTATGTGTTGTTCCTATGTTGCAGGCAGGGCTGCCAAGAGGAATTCAGGGCCCCGCTACAACAACTTCATGGGGCCCTCCTTATAGCTGAGAATTAAAAAAAAATTGTGCCGCCGCGAAGTTTGTGCGACCAAGACATTTTTGTGTGGCCAAAAAAAAAAAATCCCCTCAAAAATTTGTACCACCCCAAAAATTTTGTGCGGCACAAAAAAATTGTACAACCACACCCACAAAAAATGTGTACGACCACACCCACAATTGTACGACCACACCCACAAAAATGTGGGTGTGGTCATACAATTGGGGGCATGGCTAGGAATCACTTGTCCTGCCCAGGAAACCCTCTTACAGAAAAAAAACTTGCATTGTTGTGTCACCAAAAATTGTGATTGTCCCACTAGAATCACAACATTTCAGACACTCTCCTGCTCTCTCCTACCTGTTCTTCTCACTTTCACCACCTGTGGCTGCAGGTTTCCTTAGTTGTGGCTTGTCTGGATCCTGGAATGTTGGGGGCCCTATTTGGAAAAAAAATGGGTGCATTTAGAAAATGACAACCAACCCGGCGTTAAATCAATAGCACCCACAATTAACAATTAGGCCTTTCTCCAGCCCCAACATTAAAATAATAGTATTCACATTTAATAAATAAACATATTTCCCTCCCTACAAACAGCCCCAGCAATAAATTAATAGTATTTACATTTCAGAAATATACCTATTTCCCGCAACCATCACTGACATTAAATAATTCATAGGCACATTTAATAAAGAGACCTTATTCTCCCCCATATTCAGTAGCCCCCAAACCACCCCATCTTAAATTAATAGTCCGCACTATAAAATTGCCCAACCATTACCCCACAAACAAAATTGCACTCGTTAATTAGCCACCACCCACCTCACAGTACATTGCCACAAGCCTCCTGTGCCTTCACACACACACATTACTGTCGTGGACCCCTTATGATGACACTGACATACTCCATGCTGCTTTTTCTCCTTCACCTGGCCCCCCATCAACACACTGTGCCATGCTGCCCCCCCACTTCATCACACTGTGCCATCCTGCCCTGCCTCTCTTTCATCACTGTGCAATGCTGCCCCCCCCTCTCCATCACTGTGCCATCCTGCCCCCCTCTCCATCACTGTGCCATGCTGCCCCCCCTCTCCATCACTGTGCCATGCTGCCCCCCCTCTCCATCACTGTGCCATGCTGCCCCCCTCTCCATCACTGTGCTATCCTGTTCCTCCTCTCCATCACTCTGTGCCTTTCTGCTGCCCCCACTTTTTTTCCTCATACTGTGCCTCTCTCTCTCTCCCTTTTTCCTCATACTGTGCCTCTCTCTCCCCGTCCACCTTTTTCCTCATGGTGTGCCTCTCTCTATCCTCACACTGTGCTTTTCAACCTTTTTTTTTCTTACACTTGTATTAGCTTTTTTCCTTTCCTCTCCTCTCTTTTCTTCTGTCTTCTTTCTTCTTTCTTGGTCCTCTCTGCGCTGCTCGTCACTGACTGTCAGATGTGACTAGATGACGTCACGCCCGGCAGTCAGTGTAAACAGAGCAGAGAGGAAGGAGGAGGGAAGCCGGCACCGTGATCACGTCAGTATATCTCTTTTTTTTTTACAACCCTGCTCCCCCCACCAATGAAGGGACGGAGCCCCAAACTGTCAAACCCCCCTCCCCCCTATCCCCCCTGTGAACAGTGAGGGCCCGGGCCTCCTGGCATGCCCGGGTAATTAGTATCCGCCCCCCCCCCCCTCTCGGCGGCCCTGGTTGCAGATAATTTTCCCGCGCCTATATATGAACATTTAAAAAAGTAAAAGAACTTATAGAATTTAGAAAGAAATATAATTATTCTGAATATTATCTTACCACTGAAGGTTGGTTCTCATGGATGAATCCAGCAACTTGGTTTAAGGAAATTGGAGAGTGGTTTTCAGGTGTCTTACAAACACAGACTCATATACTAGTGATGATCCTTGTCTGTTTCACTGTAGTAAGATTGGGATTTTATCTCATAAGGAAAATGCTAACAAAATTCTGTACTCCTCAAAAGAAAGCAAATGAAGCCATCATAACACTCATGGCAGAAAATCCACTATGAACTGGCGCCAGTACCATCCAGTGTCCCAATTACCATCACTCCCAGCCTGAAGGATTACATTCCTGTCTGTACTGTAACACCAACCTTAGCACTGTATTATAATGGACTACTGATTTATAAGGCTTATTACACTTCTTACTAAAACACTTTGTATACATACTTGTACGTTTCTGTGCTAAAACCAATGAATGCCATAAGTGATTGAAGGTTAGGGCACCCTAATGGCCGATATGTTGAGTATTGGCAGTTTTATCCGAATCGTAATTGCATCTACCCTTTACCTGGGCTGGATTAAGCCAATGTGGGACCCTGGGCTAGGAGGCCCCCCCAGTAATTTGCAAAGGCCCCCCTCAGCCCCAGTGTATCACCTCCGCTCCCCCTATACATGGAAACTTACCTGGTCCTCTTCGCCGCAGCCTTCAGACGGCACCTATTCTTTCTTCTTGCCCTGCTGCCAGTGAGGGCGAGGTGCGCAGCGCGCTGGTCAGTGAGGAAGCCTCTTCGGTAAGCAGCACTGACAGCAAGGCAGCTAACAGCATCAGAGTTGCTGTTAGCTGCACCTGGCAGCGCTGCTTTAAATTTAAGCGCTGAAGACGCCGAACTCGCGGGTGTTGAAGAACCCGGAGCTTCATGCATTTACCCCCTAATGTCTTTTTCTCTAGTCTGCTTAGCCTTGAGATATGTACTTTTCTATTCGTTGGCATAATGCCATATATTATACGCTTCCGTGATTGTGATATGTCTATGTGATCTGAACTTCAAAACTGATGTCTTTGAGTAAATCAGAGTTTTTGCAATACCAGACCTGTGTGCATTTCACGGACTCTGTGGCTGGCTGTATTAGTCTGATAAGCCTTATCTGATCACTGACCACTCAAGAAATATTTCTGACAAGTGCATTCATTAAAGTTTTTGCAGTACCTTGTGTGAGATATGTACGTATTCTGGAAATGTTTTTTAGATGTATGTGACATGATTTAAATATAGAGTCAATGTGAGGAACAAAGTATCATACCTAGGCAGCGAGCGTGTGGGTGGTATTTATGGTCATGTTGTCAACAGAAATAGAAACGTCAGGTAGGTAACTCTGTTGTTGGGTAGGAATATTATTAACTCTGTTTTTGAAAGATTGCGTTTGAGTTGACGAGAAGACATCCAATATGAAATGACAGAAAGACAGTCAGTAAAGCGAGACAACACAGATGGTGAGAGATCAGGAGAGGATAGATAGGTTTGTGTATAATCCATATAGAGATGATACTGAAATCTAAAGCAGCTTATTAGTTTTCCAAGAGAAGTGGTGTAGATAGAGAATAGCAGAGGACCTAGGACTGAGCCTTGTGGTACTCCAACTGATAAAGGAAGCGGAACAGAGGTGGATCCAGAGAAATGAACACTGAAAGAGCGATTAGATAGGTAGGATGAGAACCAGGATAGGACAGTGTCTTGAAGACCTAGGGATTATAGCGTTTGTATGAGAAGAGAGTGGTCAACAGTGTCAAATGCAGCAGAGAGATCCAGGAGAATTAGAAGAGAGTAATGGCCTTTGTTTTTAGCAGTTATCAAATCACTGACAACCTTAGTCAATGCAGCAGGGCCGGACTGGCCATCTAGCACTTCTGGCATTTGCCAGAAGGGCCGATGGCTGTGTGGGCCGGTCCGGTACCCTGCGCCGCGATCATCGCGGCGCCGCATCCCCCGCCCTCTCTCAATTTTTTTAAAAATTTTTTTTATAAGCCTTTTATATTTGCTATTCAAAGAGGGGGGGGGGGCGCTCCAGCGCCGCGATCATGTGAGAATACAAATACTCACATGATCGCGGTGGCTGCGTCCACCCCCCCCCCCCTCCTTTGTTTGCACTGAATGTCGGGCGTGACGTCATCACGCCACGCCCGTCATTCAGTGAGGAGCGGCGCCCGGAAGAAAGGAGAAATGAGAGAAGAGAGAAAAGTGAAGAAATACAGAGGTAAGTAAAAGAGAGTAGAAGCGATTTTGACCCTTACATTCATTTGTGGGATAATGGGAAATTTAAAGAGCTGGTGTGGTCTATCTCTGGAATTACTATATTCGCTCAGGTAAATAGTAATAATTTGAAATCATTTGAGCAACTTAAGGCTGAATTAGGTTTACTAAATGAGATAATCTGTTGCTGTTTGCAATTAGGCCATACCCTAATAGCCCAAATTGGGAATAACAGACCTGTAATTTATGAAGCTCCTCTCAAATACATTCTCCAAAAATTAGACTTGTATCAAGTAATTTCTACACTCAATGCTTCACTGTTAGTACATACTACATCAGATATACTTTAAGATTGAAATGGGAAAATAATATTGATTAGGAGTCAGATGAATAACTGGAGATCAAGTTCATGTATAAATGTTGCCAAAACCTGTGTTAAGTTCCAACAAATTAATTTTTATACACTCCGGTATATTTTGAGAATGAGATAAAGAGGGTTCATTCTGATATTTGGTGTGGAGTTTCTCCAAGCTACAAAGTTGTTGGAAATCAGTTAAAGACGCTATATGGAGAACAATGGCGCACATTTCTAACTGTTTTCCCCTTAGTAAATAGTCTCAGTAATACTGTATTCCAATATGTCTTTAACCTATAGACCTTAGCTACTGCTATTATTGCCAGAACTTGGATGACAAGGAGACTCCCCTGGTTTTTTTAAATGGGTTAAACAAGGCAATGAATTTATAGGCCATGGGTGATTCACCTAGTCTAGCTGGAACTTTTTTCAAACTAAATTCAAAAGAGTTTGGTCTTTTTGGATCAAATCCAGTTACGCATTGCAATCCGAAGGAGACGACAAAGTACCTAGTCAATATATGTATCTCCTTATTTTGAGTCATTGATCTATTAAAATGGCCTTTATTTTATCTCTGTACAAGGGATATACACTTGTTGACACATTTGCATACTATCATGTCAATGTACTTATTGCTTCATTTAATACCTGTCACGAGCCGCGGCGGTACTCACAGCTGCCGCGGCTCGCTTCTGGCCCCCTCTGGCGTCCCGGCCGTCACCTTGACAACCGGGGCGTCACTTCCGGATCCTGGCTGACCGTTGCCAAGGCAACAGTCGGAAGCTTTGTGCCCTGCGCTGCGTCCCGGCAATGGAGGAAGCCGGGCGCGCATGCGCAGAAGTTAAACTAACCTGTGGCTTGATTTAACAAGCCTGTGGGCTGATTAATGCTTGGTACATTAATCATGGAGGGGGCTGTGTATGATTCAGAGCTAGGCTCTGATTGGTGGCTACTAGTATTTAAGGGCGTGAGGTCTGCAGCCTTACTGCCGGTTATAGCTTCTGTCTCACAGTCTGCTGACCTGCTTGTTCCTGTTCCTGTGTATTGTATTCTGCTGACCTCTCGTGTATGACCCTTGGCTTGGATTTGGACTTCGCTTGTGTATCCCGTGACCCTGACCATTAGCCTGTTTACCGTTTCTCCTGTTTGCCTGTGACCCTTGACTCCGGCCTGTTAACTGGACTTGCTACCTGCTGCCGGCCCTTGACCTCTGCGTGGACCTCACTCCGCTTGCCTGGGTTCTCCCCAGCCGGTACACACTTCACGACCCTCTGTCAGTCTGCAGCCCAGTCTGTCCCCACCATCAGGGGCTCCAGTGAACACCTGATTGGCAGAGTAGACTCCGGGTTGTGTTGTGGCGGCTGGAGGGGTTCCTAACAATACCTCAGCTTTTTGTGCATATTTATGGTTATTTACAGTTTCATTTATTTTGTTTATGTCTATTTTAAGAAATATAGAGGTAAGTAAAAGAGTAGAAGCGAAGAGAGGCACAGGCGGATTAAGAAGGGGGGGGAAAGGCAGAGGGGAATGAAAAAGGGGGAATAAAAGGCACAGGGGAATGAAAAAGAGGGGATAAAAGGCACAGGGGAATGAAGAAGAGGGGGCATAAAAGGCACAGGGGATGAAGGGCGGGCATAAAAGGCACAGGGGGGATGAAGAAAGGGGGGGTAAAGGGGACTGAGTGATGAAGAAAGGGGGGGGATAAAAGGCACAGGAGGATGAAGAGGGGCAAAAGCAGCATGGCAGAATGTGATGAAAAGGGTAAAAGTAGCATGGAGGGCGCAGTGCGATCATAAGGGGGCACAGTGTGGTGGTGATGAAGGGGCACAGTAATGTGGCAATGTAGTGTGTGTGAGGTAGATGGTGGCTAATTAATGGGTGCTATTTTGTTTTTGGGGTAATTGTGGCGCAATGTAATAGTGGGGACTATTAATTTAAGATGGGGTGGTTTGGGGGCTATTGAAAGTGGGGGTGAGTTTGGGGAGAATGAGGTCTATTTATTAAATGTGACTATGAATTTAATGGCAGTGATGGTTGCAGGAAATGGGTATATTTATGAAATGTAAATACTATTAATTTATTGCTGGGGCTGTTTGCAGGGAGGAAAATAGGTTTATTTATTAAATGTAAATGCTATTATTTTGATGTTGGGGCTGCAGTGAGGCCTAATTTTATAACGTGGGTGCTATATTGAGTTAACATCGGTGCTGCTTGGAGTTTTCTAACTTTCATGTACCCTTTTTTTTTTTTTCAAATAGGGCCCCCAACATTCCAGGATCCAGACAAGCAGCAACTGATCTAAAGACACCAGCAGCCACAAGTGGTGACAATGACAAGACAGGTAAGAGAGACCAGGACAGTCTGCCAACTGTCCTGAATTTGGTGGGTGACTGTCCCTCTTAGTCAGGATTTGGTCTGACTGCATGGACAGTCGGGTGGTATGTCCTACTTCACATTGTACTGCTTGTGAAGGCAGAACTGTGTGCACCTAACAGTGGTGCTCACAGTATTGCCTGTGTATTTGTTGAAAATGTGGCTAATAACCATATTACATATAGGAGCCCCCCTGTCTTAAGTGCCTAGCCCCCCCCCCCCCCCCTGAGCCTTAATCCAGCTCTGGTTAGCAGGAGGAATCTGATAGTTGCTCCCAGTCCCTGGATAGGACACAGCCTGCAGAGCAAGCCGAGGAGCTCTAAGTCTCATGAGATTTATTGATCTTGTGAGACTCAGAGCTTCCCTGCTCACTCTACAGGAAGTTCCCATCCTGATGGATGTCAAAAGCATAGATAAGTACAGTGGACTAGGGTGTTATAATGTGTTTCTGGGCTAGGGGGTGGCGTGATGTGGGTGAGGAGGGCCTGATAATTGTAATGTTTTATTATAATGCATATATCAATGCCCCATGTCGACCACGCTTCCAACATAATGTGGCCACGCCCTTGGCGCCGCCACCACTGCGCAGCGTCACCAACAGTGGTGGGCCTGTATGCTTCAAATGCCAGGGCTGATTTTTAGTCCCAGTCCGGCCCTGCAATGCAGTATCTGTGGAGTGCTGGAAAGCCTGGCTGATGAGAATCCAATAGGTTGTGTGAGGAAGGAAAGTGAGTGAGGCGAGTGTAGGCAGGTCTCTCTAGAATATCTGATGGGCATGGGACCTGGGAGATAGGATGGTAATTTGAGAGAGAGTTTGAGCCAGACATTTGTTCTTGTTTTTTCCGAATAAGAGTAATTACTGCTTACTTTAATAATGACGGAAAGTTATCAGTAAAGAGAGAGAGAGGTTATAGAGTTTAGTTAGAGGTGGAATGAGCACAGGAGAAAGAGATCTACCGATCTGTGAGGTTATAGGATCAAGAGGACAGGAGGTAGAGTAGGAAGATAAGAAGAGAGTAGATACCTCATCTTCATAATGGGATCAAATGAAGAGAGGGTGTCACAGGGTGGTGGGAAGAAATTGATCTGATTGCTTGTCGCAGCAGATGATTTAATATCAAGTCAGATTTTTATCAATCTTGTAGTTCAGACAGGAAGCAAGATCCTGAGTACTGATGGTCGGAGGGTTTAGGGTGGGAGGATTGAGAAGAAATGTAATTGTTTCAAAAAGGCTAGAAGTCTGAGCAGAGATGAGAGGCTGGAAGTATGTTTGTTTTGCAGTGTACAGAATATTTCGGTAGGAGTGGTGGATAGAAGTGAGGAAATCACTAGAGGTACGAGATTTACGCCAGTAATTGTCACTCACCGGACTGTGAGTGCTTCTTCCCGGACATTTAGGAACCGTGGCCGTCCTCCATCCTGAGGGACTGCGCATGCGCAGCCCTTTCTAAACCTTCAGTGTATGTTCCTTTAACTTAATTGGCAGATCAGGCAACCTCCCTATATTAAGCACCTGTGGTCAACACCACGTTGCCTGATCTTGGAGTCTCATTCCCCATGAGTCTCTGAAGGTGTTCCTGTGTTTCCTCGTTTATTCAGCCCAGCTGATTCCTGTGGTTTCCAAACCACTTCTACCTCTGTGGTTTCCAAACCACTTCTACCTCTGTGGTTTCCAAACCACTTCTACTACTGTGGTCCCCATACCACTTCTACCATCTACTGTATCATCGTGACTGTGAGCTGATTCCTATCCGCTGCCTCCGTGCACTACAGTCTTCTAACCACTTCAACTCTACCATGTATCATTGGGACTGTTAGCTGATGCCTATCCGCTGCCTCCGTGCACTACAGTCTTTCATTCACATCCACTCACCTGTTCATGATTGTGACTGCCAGCTGATTCCTATCCGCTGCCTCCGTGCACTACAGGCTTCAACCTGCAACTCGTCTGTGTTTCATCATCGTGACTGTTTGGCTGATTCCTATCCGCTGCCTCCGTGCACTACAGTCTTCAACCTGCAACTCGTCTGTGTTTCATCATCGTAATTGCTAGCTGATTCCTATCCGCTGCCTCCGTGCACTACAGTCTTCAACCTGCAACCCGTCTGTGTTTCATCGTGACTGTTTAGCTGATTCCTATCCGCTGCCTCTGTGCGCTTCAGTCTTCAGTCCTTGTCAACTCTCCCGTGTTTCCTTGAGTCTGCTGCCACTATTGCTACCCGCTACTCTCCGTGATCAACTGTTCCAGTTCAACTCTGCTCCGGTGTCCCATCGTTACTGCACCTGCTGGTTGCTATTGGCTACCTCCGTGTTCCCGCAGAGAACCGCTGCTGTTACTTCTCAGCGCTGCTCATCCATCTACTGCTGATCCGCTCTCCACGCCTTCCTGTGTTCTCTGCTGGTCTACCTACCTGTGCGCTGCACCTGCTAGACCACCGCTTCACCCATCCAGGGACTTTGCATCCTGCCGGCCTCCTGCCGTTCAGGTATCTCTGCACTCCTGTCTGACTGCCTTCTCCTGAACCACGGTATGCATACTTCCCATTGACTGTGCTGTGTATTGCATACCTTGCTGGACTGTGTTGGTTCTCCTCTGGAGTGTACTATCCGCTGAGTCTATTGCCATCATTGACTGTGTTGGTTCTCCTCTGGAGTGTACTATCCGCTGAGTCTATTGCCATCATTGACTGTGTTGGTTCTCCTCTGGAGTGTACTATCCGCTGAGTCTATTGCCATCATTGACTGTGTTATCTCATGCTGGATTACTTCACGAGACTTTCTATATTGGCATTGTTGTTCAGTCATTTATACATTTATATTGTGCATATTACTGTGGATCAAAGTCAAGGTGCCCGTGTATATATTGTGTTGCAGTCTCTCCCCGTGCACCTCCTCACATATATATTCAGTGGTACAACTTGCTAGTGGCAGACCACTGACCCCTGTTTACAGTTTCACCTGTTCCAGTATCCTCTCACATAGCAGTGGTACAACTTGCTAACGCAGACCACTGACTTCCCGGATACCTCCACTTGGATTCCATTCCTTCACTCAGACAGCGGTACAACTTGCTATCCGCAGACCGCTGACTCTCATCACCTCCTCGTTTCTGTTGGACATTCCTCCTCACTATAGCAGTGGTACAACTTGCTACCGCAGACCACTGACTACCTTCACGTGTCCTTTGTCCATACAGTTCCTCGTGTATTACTACCTCCATATTGCCAGTGCTGCTAGTCATAGACTTTCCTGAGCATCTCATCATCTGCTATTTCCTGTTCCGTGATCACCCTGCTACCAGAGTACCATATTACCACCTATACTGCTCTGGTAAGCCTATCACCTGGTGATCCCTGGGTAAAGACTCCTAGTGCCCGTGACAGTAAGATCAGGCCATGACAGACCCAGATACGGAACCTACCGCTAAAGAGATGCTGCAGCATCTGGTCAGCCGTGTGGAGCAACAGGATGCTCGCCAACAGCTGTTACTTCAATGTTACCAATCATTAACCTCCCAAGGAACATCTGGACAGACTGTTACAGCTAATATTGAAGCTCCTGTGCTTTCCTCCGTTTCCCCAGTGCCATCCCAGGTGTCTACAGCTCCTACGCTTCACCTGCCTACTCCGTCAAAATATGACGGGGACCCCAAAACTTGTAGAGGTTTCCTTAACCAATGTTCAGTCCATTTTGAACTCCAACCTCAAAATTTTTCTACCCATCGTTCCAGAGTGGCCTATCTTATCTCATTGTTTTCTGGACAAGCCCTGGCTTGGGCCTCCCCTCTGTGGGAAAGAAACGATCCAATTCTACAAGATAGTGCCAAATTCATTTCCACGTTCCGAAGTGTGTTCGATGAACCAGGTCGTGTGACCTCCGCTGCTTCCAGCATTCTTCGTTTGCGACAAGGCTCCCATACAGTAGGACAGTATGTCATTCAATTTAGGATCTTAGCCTCTGAACTTCAGTGGAACACTGAAGCATTAGTTGCCGCCTTCTGGCAGGGGCTCTCCGATAAAATTAAAGATGCACTGACTACTCAAGAGCTTCCTTCGTCACTAGAAGATTTGATCTCTCTTTGCCATCGTGTAGATATGAGATTTCGTGAAAGAGAGTCTGAGAAAACAACGGCTGTCAAAGCACCTCTTCGTTCAAACCCTCAATTTCGTCCAGCTCCATCCTCTGCGATTCCCATGGAGATAGGACGTTCCAAATTATCTTCAGAGGAGAGGAAACGAAGAGTAAAGAATAGACTCTGTATCTATTGTGCTGATTCCACGCATATGCTCAGCTCTTGCCCTAAGAGATCGGGAAATGGCAGGCCCTAACTAGTTCTGGAGAGGTGAAGTTAGGGTCCCTGGAGTCCTCTCCATTGTCTATGAAATCTAAAGTCTGCGCTTTTGATGTTACGATTTCCTTTGCTACCAAATCCTTTGAGTCACAGGCATTGATTGATTCCGGAGCAGCAGGAAATTTCATTTCTAAATCACTAGTGAATCAATGGTCCCTACCAGTGATCACTTTAAAAACACCCATTACTGTGACGGCTATAGATGGATCACGCCTCATCAATGGTCTCATCACCCAGTGTACGTCTCCAGTAACCCTTCAGATTGGTGTACTACACCATGAAGAAATTTCGTTTTTAATTCTTCCAGTTACAACAAGTCCGATTGTCTTAGGCCTTCCATGGCTTCAGTGTCACTCTCCCCAGATTGACTGGCGCACCCCTCAAGTTACGTCTTGGGGGTCTGAATGTCACCATCGTTGTCTCTCTCAAGTTATTCCTCTTAAAGTACAGCAATCTTCCATCTCATCTTCCTCCCCGGGACTCCCTCCTCAGTATGCTTCATTTGCCGATGTGTTTGATAAAGCTCAGTCTGAACGTCTTCCTCCTCATCGTTCTTGGGATTGTCCGATCGACCTTCTACCTGGCAAGACTCCTCCCAGGGGTCGGGTCTATCCTCTCTCGTTACCTGAAACTCAAGCCACATCTGAGTACATACAGGAGAATCTCCAGCGTGGGTTCATTCGACCTTCCACCTCTCCCGCTGGAGCTGGGTTCTTCTTCGTCAAAAAGAAGGATGGATCATTACGCCCTTGTATAGATTTTCGTGGACTCAACGCCATTACTATCAAGAATCGGTATCCCATTCCGCTGATCACTGAGCTATTTGATCGCATCAAGGGAGCTCGGATATTTACTAAGTTGGATCTTCGTGGTGCCTACAATTTAATTAGAATCCGTTCCGGTGACGAATGGAAGACCGCGTTTAACACCAGAGATGGGCATTACGAATATTTAGTAATGCCCTTCGGGCTGTGTAATGCCCCCGCTGTTTTCCAGGGTTTCATCAATGAGATCTTTCGGGACTTATTATATGTATGTGTCGTTGTCTACCTGGACGACATATTGATCTTCTCACAGGACCTGCCTTCTCATCACCAACATGTGGCAGAGGTCCTCTCCAGACTACGGAAAAACTCGTTGTACTGTAAATTGGAAAAATGTTCATTCGAGTTACCCCAGATTCCATTCTTGGGGTATATAGTTTCCGGAGTTGGCCTGAAGATGGATCCAGACAAAGTAAATGCTGTACTACATTGGCCCCAGCCAACTACTCTTCGTGCCATCCAGCGTTTTTTAGGTTTTGCCAATTACTATAGACGCTTCATTCAAGACTTTTCATCCATTGCATCTCCCATTGTGGCCCTAACTCGGAAAGGGGCTAATACTAAGCAATGGTCATCTGAGGCTCTCCAAGCCTTTCAAATCCTCAAAGAGTCCTTCTCGTCTGCTCCCATTCTTCGACAGCCTGATGTGACACTCCCCTTCTTCCTAGAAGTAGATGCCTCTAATGTGGGCTTAGGAGCTATTCTCTCCCAACGCTCGGAGCAACAAAAATTACATCCTTGTGCCTTCTACTCTCGGGGTCTTCTGCCCGCAGAGAAAAATTATACTATCGGGGACAAGGAGTTGCTGGCCATCAAAGCTGCATTAGAGGAATGGAGATACTTGTTGGAAGGAGCTCGCCATCCGGTGACGATCTTCACGGATCATAAGAACTTGTCATATTTGCAATCTGCTCAATGCTTGAACCCTCGTCAAGCAAGATGGTCTCTTTTCTTTTCCCGTTTTGAATTAATTATAACCTTCAAACCAGCCGCTAAGAACAAGAAAGCTGACGCTCTATCTCGAGCTTTTGTGACGTCCTCTGATGTAGAAGAGGTTCCCAACCATGCTATTCTAGACCCCAAATGTATTTCTCTGGCTGCTTCATCCACCAAAATGCTACCATTTGGGAAGACCCTTGTGCCTCCTACTCTGAGGAGGAAAATCCTTTCGTGGTTCCATGCCTCTCGTTTTTCTGGACACGCCGGTGAACACAAGACCTTTGAGATTCTCTCTCGTAGTTACTGGTGGCCTTCAATGAGGAGAGACGTCAAAGAGTTTATTGCTTCCTGTGATTTATGTTCTCAGTTTAAATCCTCCCGCAGAACTCCAGCAGGGTTGCTGCGACCACTACCCATTCCGTCCAAGCCTTGGACCCATATTAGTATGGATTTCGTTACTGATTTGCCACCAAGTAAGAATCACAATACTATTTGGGTAGTGGTAGACAGATTTTCGAAGATGGCCCATTTCGTCCCTCTGTCCGGTTTACCTTCCTCGTCTACTCTGGCTGAACATTTCATTAAAGAAATCTTCCGCATCCATGGATGTCCGTCTGAGATTGTGTCGGATAGAGGAGTACAATTCGTTTCCAGATTCTGGCGGGCCCTTTGTAAAACCTTGGGCATACGATTAGCACTCTCATCGTCTTACCATCCGCAATCTAACGGACAAACGGAACGAGTCAATCAAGATCTTGAGACTTTTATTAGGATGTTCTCTTCAGCCAACCAAGACAACTGGGTAGAATTGCTTCCTTGGGCTGAATTCGCCCATAACAACATGTACCATGAGTCATCATCCAAAACTCCATTCTTTGTGGTCTACGGTCACCATCCGTCTTTTCCGGAATTTCCTGCCCTCCCGCCCACCCAAGTTCCTGCTGTGGAGACTGCTTGTCAGACCTTCAAAAATATCTGGTCTCAGGTCAAAACCTGTTTAAAGAAGACATCTAACAAATATAAGTCTTTCGCAGATAAGAAGAGGCGGGCTATTCCACCACTAAAAATTGGAGATCGTGTCTGGTTATCTACCAAAAATATTCATTTGAAGGTTCCATCTATGAAATTCGCCCCTCGTTTTATTGGTCCATATAGGATCATTCAAGTTATCAATCCAGTATGTGTTAAACTTCTTCTTCCTAAGAATCTTCGGATTTCCAATGCCTTCCATGTGTCCTTGCTCAAACCTCTTATCATCAACCGTTTCTCGACTCCTCCCTCAGCACCGCAGCCAGTTCAAGTTCATCAGGAGGAGGATTTCGAGATTACTGAGGTATTGGATGCAAAAATTTCGCGAGGAGTCCTCCGTTTCCTCGTTCATTGGAAGGGCTTTGGTCCTGAAGAGCGTTCATGGATCAAAGCTGAAGATCTTAATGCTCCTGCCCTTCTGAAGAAGTTTTATTCCAAAAATCCGGACAAGCCCGGTTCCAGGCGTTCTGTGCCCACCTTTAAAAGGGGGGGTACTGTCACTCACCGGACTGTGAGTGCTTCTTCCCGGACATTTAGGAACCGTGGCCGTCCTCCATCCTGAGGGACTGCGCATGCGCAGCCCTTTCTAAACCTTCAGTGTATGTTCCTTTAACTTAATTGGCAGATCAGGCAACCTCCCTATATTAAGCACCTGTGGTCAACACCACGTTGCCTGATCTTGGAGTCTCATTCCCCATGAGTCTCTGAAGGTGTTCCTGTGTTTCCTCGTTTATTCAGCCCAGCTGATTCCTGTGGTTTCCAAACCACTTCTACCTCTGTGGTTTCCAAACCACTTCTACCTCTGTGGTTTCCAAACCACTTCTACTACTGTGGTCCCCATACCACTTCTACCATCTACTGTATCATCGTGACTGTGAGCTGATTCCTATCCGCTGCCTCCGTGCACTACAGTCTTCTAACCACTTCAACTCTACCATGTATCATTGGGACTGTTAGCTGATGCCTATCCGCTGCCTCCGTGCACTACAGTCTTTCATTCACATCCACTCACCTGTTCATGATTGTGACTGCCAGCTGATTCCTATCCGCTGCCTCCGTGCACTACAGGCTTCAACCTGCAACTCGTCTGTGTTTCATCATCGTGACTGTTTGGCTGATTCCTATCCGCTGCCTCCGTGCACTACAGTCTTCAACCTGCAACTCGTCTGTGTTTCATCATCGTGACTGCTAGCTGATTCCTATCCGCTGCCTCCGTGCACTACAGTCTTCAACCTGCAACCCGTCTGTGTTTCATCGTGACTGTTTAGCTGATTCCTATCCGCTGCCTCTGTGCGCTTCAGTCTTCAGTCCTTGTCAACTCTCCCGTGTTTCCTTGAGTCTGCTGCCACTATTGCTACCCGCTACTCTCCGTGATCAACTGTTCCAGTTCAACTCTGCTCCGGTGTCCCATCGTTACTGCACCTGCTGGTTGCTATTGGCTACCTCCGTGTTCCCGCAGAGAACCGCTGCTGTTACTTCTCAGCGCTGCTCATCCATCTACTGCTGATCCGCTCTCCACGCCTTCCTGTGTTCCCTGCTGGTCTACCTACCTGTGCGCTGCACCTGCTAGACCACCGCTTCACCCATCCAGGGACTTTGCATCCTGCCGGCCTCCTGCCGTTCAGGTATCTCTGCACTCCTGTCTGACTGCCTTCTCCTGAACCACGGTATGCATACTTCCCATTGACTGTGCTGTGTATTGCATACCTTGCTGGACTGTGTTGGTTCTCCTCTGGAGTGTACTATCCGCTGAGTCTATTGCCATCATTGACTGTGTTGGTTCTCCTCTGGAGTGTACTATCCGCTGAGTCTATTGCCATCATTGACTGTGTTGGTTCTCCTCTGGAGTGTACTATCCGCTGAGTCTATTGCCATCATTGACTGTGTTATCTCATGCTGGATTACTTCACGAGACTTTCTATATTGGCATTGTTGTTCAGTCATTTATACATTTATATTGTGCATATTACTGTGGATCAAAGTCAAGGAGCCCGTGTATATATTGTGTTGCAGTCTCTCCCCGTGCACCTCCTCACATATATATTCAGTGGTACAACTTGCTAGTGGCAGACCACTGACCCCTGTTTACAGTTTCACCTGTTCCAGTATCCTCTCACATAGCAGTGGTACAACTTGCTAACGCAGACCACTGACTTCCCGGATACCTCCACTTGGATTCCATTCCTTCACTCAGACAGCGGTACAACTTGCTATCCGCAGACCGCTGACTCTCATCACCTCCTCGTTTCTGTTGGACATTCCTCCTCACTATAGCAGTGGTACAACTTGCTACCGCAGACCACTGACTACCTTCACGTGTCCTTTGTCCATACAGTTCCTCGTGTATTACTACCTCCATATTGCCAGTGCTGCTAGTCATAGACTTTCCTGAGCATCTCATCATCTGCTATTTCCTGTTCCGTGATCACCCTGCTACCAGAGTACCATATTACCACCTATACTGCTCTGGTAAGCCTATCACCTGGTGATCCCTGGGTAAAGACTCCTAGTGCCCGTGACAGTAATGTTCTACTTTATGAGAAAGTTTTTGTAAATTTCGTACTACTTTAGTGTGCCATGGCTGACATCGAAGTCAACACAAAGTGTAACGATTCGTTGGAGCCACTTGATCAAGGGCAGTCGCTAGGGTTTGATGAAAATGGGGTACTGCCCTATCAGGGGAGGAGAATGTAGAAATTGGGGAGAGAAGGTGTTACAGAGAGGTGAAAAACTATTGGAAATCAATAGAGTTAATATTTCTGCTGGTATAGGGAGTCTTGGAAGAGTTTGACACTGGGGAGGGTAAAGAACTGGGAGCGAGCGAGTAACTAATAAAGTGATGACCCGAGAGGGGAAAAGGAGTGTTAAGGAAATCAGAAACTGAGCATAGTCTAGAGAAAACAAGATCAAGACAGTGGCCATCTTGATGAGTAGCGGATTCAATCCACTGGGAGAGGTCAAGTGAGGAGGTTAGAGAGAGTATCTTGGAAGCAGCATTGGAACATGGATTAGAAATAGGCATCATGATGATGGTGGGGATATCAGTAGATAAGAAGTGAGGGAGCCATGCAGAAAAGTGTTTAAGAAATTGTTGGAGGGGTCCGGGAGGGAGGGTGATAGATGACAGAAACACACATAGAGAATGGGTTTAAAATCCTAACAGTATGTACTTCAAAAGATGTGAATGTGAGTGATGGGACATTTGGTAGAACTGTGAATGTGCACTGTGGGGAGAGAAGTAGTCCAACCCCCCCTCCTTGTCTGCCTTCAGGTCTGGGGGTGTGGGTGATATAGAGGCCACCATGTGAAAGGGCTGCAGGTGAGGCAGTGTCTGATTGCATGAGCCATGTTTCTGTTATTGCCAGAAGGCTGAGGCTGTTTGAGAGGAAGAGATCATGAATGGAGGAAAGTTTGTTACAAACAGAGCGTGCATTCCAAAGGGCACATTTAAAGGACTTTGGAAGAAAGGGGAGACAGGTGATGTGTTTGAGGTTTGCTGAATAATGGCAGCGTTCAGAAATATGTGTGTGGGAGAAGTGATGGGTCCTGGATTAGGTGATATATTAGGTGATATATCACCAGCTAAGAGAAGCAGAGAGAGAGGAAGATAGGAAAGATGACTGTAAGATGTGTGATCTATTAGTTTCTGGCGACAGGGTGAGGATGTTCCAGTTAATGAATATAAACAGGAAAAAAGTTTAATATGAGTGTTAAACAGAAGTGGGTGGAGCAGTGACGGAGCAATGTGGACAAACGTGTGTTGCAGAAAGCGTGAAAGATGATATAGTCCTAAAGATAATGTCATGAAAGGGAAAAAAAGAAAAGCATTTTTTTTATTACATTTATTACAAATAAATAATAAATATCTAGTCACTGTGTCCACTGCAGTTAGAGAAGTTAGAGTCAGGTTGGTGCGGATGTAGCTTATGTCTGGATGTCTTCATATGTTATTTAATGTTTGTTCAGCTGTGTTGTTTTATAAACACTTTGTGACAAAAACACTTGGTGCAGAAAACACACGTCTGTCCCCCTAGACTAACACATCTGGCCTAGTGGTTAGCACTTCTGCCTCACAGCACTGGGGTCATGAGTTCAATTCCCGACCACGGCCTTATCTGTGTGGAGTTTGTATGTTCTCCCCGTGTTTGCGTGGGTTACCTCCGGGTGCTCCGGTTTCCTCCCACACTCCAAAAACATACTAGTAGGCTAATTGGCTGCTATTAAAAATGACCCTAGTCTGTGTGTCTCTGTGTCTGTGTGTGTGAGTGTGTGTGTGTGAGTGTGTGTCTATATTAGGGAATTTAGAATGTAAGCTCCAATGGGGCAGGGACTGATGTAAATGAGATTTCTGTACAGCGCTGCGGAATTAGTGGCGCTATATAAATAAATGATGATGATGATAGGGGGGAATTTAATTGACCGCAAGATATTTTTTAACACCGCGTAAAGTCATTTTAACGCTGTTTTTTTTATAATTTTCGAGCAGGTTAACTTTACCCGCGATTCAATTCCATTTGTAACGCTCAGTTTTTTCATGAAACGGTCCTTTCGCCGCGTTAAAAGCTATTCAACTGTTTTTTAACGCAGCGCGTTAAACAGGACAATATGATGTTTTATCTCGCACCTCTTTGGAGTGTGCTAAAAATCAAAAACCTATGAAAACTATTTGAAATCATGTAATAATGAAAAAAAAAAGATAAACTATGTTTACCAGTAATGCATAACAATAAAAAGTTGATTTTCTTGTGAAAAAATAATGAAAATAAAAAAAATTAAAAAAATAAAAATCACTAATTAAATATACTTGTGCATGTTTTTGGTATAAATGTATGTACTAATGTGCTTTGACATGTTACAGATGATTCCATAGTAAAAAATAGTGACATAAAAAATATGCTAAAGAAAGTACTGTATGTATATTATATCAAGTAAATAGGTTGTGTAATGCAATCTAATGTATGAAAATGTATGCCAACCCTTTTTTTGTGTAATACATGACCGCGTTAAAAATATCAAAATAAGTTATTGCCAAGGAAAGCAGAAAAAAAATGCAAAAATGAGACATCTGCTGGAGTCTTTTAGGAGTTAAACACACTGAGTCCTTAAGGGGTTAAACTTCCAACTGTGCACAAAAGGGGAAGATGTTTCGAAATTGAACCAGTTTGTCTGCATTTCTCAATTGCTAATAAAGATGGATTAAAAAAAAAAGAAAGAAAAGAAGCAGCTGTCAGGATTTGCAGAGTGCATAGGATGGCTGACCACGGTGCTTGCAGCCTGGGCACGGTGCTGTGCCTTCTCACAGGAGCCTCTCGTGGGTTTGGCAGGAGCCTGGCATGGGAGCTGTGCCCCAGGGTGATGCCAGGGTCGGTGCTGCTGCTGGTGTCCCGCACAGAGGAAGAGATGCGTGTGTTGGCAGAGGAGCTGGCAATCAAATACCCAGGGGTCGGAGTCCGGTGGGTGGCAGCAGATCTGGGCACGGGCGATGGGGTGAGGAGAGCGGTGCAGGAAGCACAGAAGCTGCAGGGTCAGCACGCAGCAGACAGACTGCTCATTATCAACAACGCAGGTACTCCCTTTATCTACATGCTCGCTGATGATTTGTAAGCATAGGGGGCCTGATTCATTACGGACAGTAAAGCAAAACAAATCAGTAACTTTGCACCTGGGCAAAACCATGTTGCATTGGAAGGGGAGGTAAATTTAAAATGTGGGGACAGATTTAAAGTTGGGGTAGGGCATGTCCTAGATCAACTTTAAATGTCAGTGTAAAAATAAAGCTGTCAAGTATTTGTGTGTTACATGAAAAAACAGCCAGTATTTAACTTGTGTGCAAAATAATAAACTAATTTGCACCCCTTGCATTGTGACATGGTTTTGTCTAGGAGAAAACTTTTTTTGGACTAACTTTCCTAAATGAATCAGTCCCAGGGTTTTTATGCTTTCGTATGGTTACAAAATAACTCTCCGATCTATTAAACATCAATTTATTTTAATATAAGCGATTTTCAGCAGTTTTACTCTGCTGAGCAAAATCACTGTTTATTCCCATTCATTAGAAAATATAATATATGGGAGCCGAGAGCCCGCTCAGGAGAATTGTCATCAGAACTGAATGGGAGAAGCTCAGCCAATCACAAGCAATGCTTACAAGCTGGCAGCCTGTGATTGGCTGAGCAGGTCCTGACTTCCAGCTCCACTGAAAGCACTAGCACTTGCAGCAAAGCAGGAAATACTGGTGTTGAAGTGTTCCAGTGTGCCCTAAGCATGCTGGGACTTGTAGTTCCGCAAGCAACAGCTTGTCCAAGCAGTCCAGGGCTTACCGAGTAATGTATTTCCACAATATGACTTCCTGCTTTGTTTAACGTCTTTTAAATAATCACTTAATTAAGCATTTCCCCAACCACTTCAAATGGCAATACATTTCTACAAGCCTTCTGCACCTATTGACATGCATTGTCCATGGGAATGAATAGTAAATCTCACTCATCTTACTGGTGTTCTGCTGTTTGAAATCTTTGAGATCATTTTTGGAGATTTCCATATTGATTTTGCAAATCGCCCTTTTAAGCACAGTGGCTCAGTGGTTAGCACTTCTGCCTCACAGCACTGGGGTCATGAGTTCAGTTCCCGACCATGGACTTATCTGTGAGGAGTTTGTATGTTCTCCCCGTGTTTGCGTGGGTTTCCTCCGGGTGCTCCGGTTTCCTCCCACACTCCACAAACATACTGGTAGGTTAATTGGCTGCTATCAAAATTGACCCTAGTGCAATATAGGCTTTACTTGTGGGATTAGGTAAAAGCTGGAACTGTTGGAATGAGTCAGCTTCCCACAGCGCCCCCTGCTGCTTCGTGTGTGAGTGAAGCTTGCTGTGTTTTCCCTCTGTATAGTGTATGTGGTTCTGCTACACAGAGATGTTCTCTGCAATGTATGTAGTGTGTGTGTGTGTGTGTATATATATATATATAGAAACGTATAAAATCTCCTATCCTTCTATTACACATTTTATATCACTTATGTATATGTAAACACACACACACACACATATATACATATATATATATATATATATATATATATATATATATATTACATTTAGCTGCCAGAATTGGGCTCTTCGTATCTTAGACAATAATTTCAAGTGCTGGAATGGGGCTCAGAGTACCCTAACCATCCATTTTTTTTAAAAAAAAAATTTTTAATGCTTTATTCTTTGAATAAGCATTTTTTTTAATGTGCAAAGATTTTTTTTTAAGTAATTTTTATTTTTTAGCTTTTACTATTTTTTTTCTGAGTGGGTAACTTGCGTCAATAAGCGATTTTTTTTTTTTTTTGTTGTTGATAGAAATCAACCAGATCACCTGTGAAAGGGTTCTGTTGATAAATAGCGCTACAATGCTATCTGGCCAACCAATTAATATTAGATCACTATTAGACATGGGCGAATTTTACATTTGCAGTAATGTGCACCATGCTATCACTGTGTATGTTACCCGCCCCCTCCCCCTTTCCCCCACACCCACCAAAAAGTCACCTCTCTCCCAATCTCTTCACCCCTCCCTCCCTGCGCTTTCTACCCTGACACCCACCATAAAGATGTTCCCACACAGGTGCTCTGCAGAACGAGAGAGGTGGCACTGTGTAGGTGGCAACTTTAGAAAAGGGACGGAAATTTCCTCCCACAAATGCATTAAAGCATTATACTGTTATAAAGATTAGGGACATTTGGCCATTATATTCAGTACATCACCTGGTTCTAAAGGGAAAGACTAACCTATAGACTGTAAGCTCTCAGGATCAGTGCCCTCACTACCCTCTCTCTCGTATCTGTGCCTCCTTTATTATCCTCTTATGTACTTGTTCTGCTTTTAATATTTGTAATTTTGACTGTCTGACGCTGCAGAGTTTTGTGGCTTCTTACAAATAAACGATGACGATGTTGATGACAAGGTCACATGCTGTATAGGACATTTATCTCTTATTAAGCAGTATTATATTGGAAGACATTGTTGGCCACAGACTTGTCTTAATACTTGTTTTTCTGCAGGTTCCCTTGGAGACATCAGAAAGTCGTTTGTGGACTTCACTGACCCGGGAGAGGTGGATGGATACCTGTCTCTCAACGTGACCTCAGCCTTGTGCCTGACCTCTTCTCTGCTGCAGACCTTCCAGAGACGCCCGGGACTGCAGCGGGTGGTGGTCAATGTGTCGTCTCTTGCCGCACTGCAGCCGTTTAAATCCTGGACCCTGTACTGCAGCGGGAAAGCAGCTCGTAACATGATGTTCAAGGTGCTGGCGGAGGAGGAGGAGGACGTCCGGGTGCTGAACTACGGGCCAGGTTGTATGTCACAGATTGTGTCCTCTTCCTGTGCGTGTCCTTGTGTTGTACATGAGGGGACCGGTTGGGATGACTTTTGCTTTGTGACCTGTGATGACCATGTCACTCATCCTTTAGTTCTTGTAGAAGCCTCCGACCCTTCCAAACATGAAGGCGTTGATGGATCATTGTGTCCTGGTGCTTGGTATATTCCTGGCTCTCGGCTCCTGGCCCCTGTGGCTTCCAGGTCTTCTGCCCGTAGCCTCTGTCCTGCCCGTAGCCTCTGTCCTGCCCGTAGCCTCTGTCCTGCCCGTAGCCTCTGTCCTGCCCGTAGCTTCTGTCCTGCCCGTAGCCTCTGTCCTGCCCATGCCTCTTCTCCAGTGACCCGGCGCCCACACAGCGCTGGAAGGTTGACCCTTACGGGAGATCCGCAGACAGACCACCGCGCTGCCTCCTCAGTACTAAGACCCGCTGTATGAAACGGATGTTACACAGTCCTCTGCTTTTCTTTCTAACCCTTTCCCTCACATTGTTGTCGTGTGTTCTCATCCTAGTTACCCCATCTTATCCCAGACTTCACCCCGTGTCTGTCCCCGTGCACAGCCCGTACTACCAGCTGGGATCAGGGGTCTGCGGGGCTCACATTATTTCCTTCCTTTACAGGGAATGACCTAGAAAATTAAAAGATTAGATAAAGGATTATATTCAATCAGTTTGTAAACATCTGCAAACAACAGAACCAATGGAAAGGGGTAAATTCCCATCCACATACATACATACATACATACATACATACTTATACTGTATATATTTATACATACGTGCACACATACCTATACAGTATATGTTCATGCACACATACATACATACAGACATACATACATACATACATACATATACTGTATATATTTATACATACGTGCACACATACCTATACAGTATATGTTCATGCATACATACATACATACATGCACACATACACACATACATACATACATACATACATACACGCACACATATACTGTATATATTTATACATACGTGCACACATACCTATACAGTATATGTTCATGCACACATACACACATACATACATACATGCATGCACTCATACCTATATCTATACATGCATGTGTCAATACATACATAGTTCCACACATACCTATATTTATACATACATACATGCACACATACCTATATTTATACATACATACATGCACACATACCTATATTTATACATACATACATGCACACATACATATATTTATACATACATACATGCACACGTTTGGGCATATTAGTGATGTCCGCCTGCTGTGTGTGGCACAATGAGGAGAGCCGGGGAGATAAGTGCAGCAGTTAGAAGAGGACAAAGGAGCAGGAACTCCAGAGAGTACATCCAGGGAAACCATCACAGTCCCACGTAAAGCAGGAGATTGTACCATTAGTTTACAGAAGAAGACACATTCCAGGCTCTTATTACTGATTTACCAATAATTTAATAGGGGGGGGAACGTAGGTCGGATTTCTAGACATCCCACAATACCTTCCTCTACGGTCGCTTCAGAATCTCTCCCACATCTACGGAGCAATAATAAAATATTAGTCATGTGAAAGCATAAATTGTAGAGGCTGCAATCAGAAAACATTATCACTTTATCTCTTTTTTCTTTATTTTCTGTTGGATCCAGTGTTTAACCCCTCCACTCCCGGGTCACTCCGCATAGTGTTTCACCGATACTCATGGAGGAAAATCCTGGTATCATAATGTTTCTGGGGGGCTGGAGGACAATGCCTGACAAACGAGGGCTTAGCGGGATGAGCGATTACCCTACTTGCTCCAGCAACTGCTGCCTCTGTGTCTCCTTCTTAGTCTCCGCCTTTCAACCTCATTGCCTTTAGAGACACGAGTAGCACATGTCCTTTCTATATGAGACGCTATCTATACATCCAACTTTACAGCTAAAGTTTTAAATGGCTCAGTTCCAAAACATAGGTATTCTCTTGGCCCTGGGGCTCAGGCTAGTTTTATTTAGTGTATAGTCTAGAACGCTCTTCGTCTACCTGTGGCTGTCGCCATATTGTGAAGCTACTAGTCCCAGGTTGCCCTGTTGGCAAAGTATTCTGGGTGCGCTACTGCATGTCAGTAAAGTCCACAGTCCACTCTATACAGCCAGCTTTACGCTTTATAATGAAAGTAACCCAGACGTTTATATCTCGCAGGACCCATGGATACCGACATGCAGGAGCAGGTGCGGACTCAGACGGCGGATCCCGACCTCAGACTTATGTTCATCAACAAGAAGAATAGCGGCCTGTTGGTTGACAGCCGGGTTTCTGCGCAAAAGTTACTGGATGTTCTACAGGCTGACACCTTCAAATCCGGAGACCATGTGGACTATTACGACTAATTCCGGTTGTAGTTAGTCCTACCCTGCCAGGGAATCAGTGCCCTCCTTCTGTGTATCTCAACGTCACATGACCTGCACCATGAGATAAATAGGAGGATGACCTCTGACCCTTGTTCATAAAAAAACCTCTAGGGGAGAAAAAGGGAAATCTCTGTGAGTTTGGCTCTAGAAAGGGAACGCGTCTTTGTACTGCTATATGTCATGTAAGGCTGGCCGCACACGTATCGGTTTTGTTTTATGTGCTGTGACAATCCGTATACTAAATTTGGACTTGTTCTGCCTTCTGCATTGTCCTCACTCCCGGCCTGCTGATCAGGGGAGCTGTGATGTATGAAGCCAACCACTAGGAGCGAGTGTAGCGCAGGATGCGGGGCGACATTTTGGTGCTCTCCCCCTAACACATAGAAAACCGCTGATTTCTCTTTCTATACTTACAAACTGCAGTCTTATCGCTGGCTCTGTAATGAGTCTGATGTCAGTGTTTCATATCTAACCGTTCATTCCACAGTTGTATCCACTAGTGAGAGGATTTCTTACTAAATATGATTTCTTTTGTATAAACATCACCCTTCAGATCATTTATGTGAATAAATAATATACTTTTAGAATGTGTCTGCCATATCCATCTATTGTTTGGTGGTGTTTACATGTGTATGTGTGTGTGTATGTATATATATATAATGTATTACTGCTGGCTGTCAGGGTCAGTACAAACGCCTCTGTTTTTCGACATCCCCTTTTTTTTGTTTCTTTTTCTTTCTAGTTTTTGACACCTTCTTAATGACAGATAAAAGATCCCATGTACATGTACATTGTGTTTCCCCCAGTACCTGGAGAGATGCTTTATGAATACTTATTGTAGGCTGACTCAGCGCCGCTTACAGGCCGATATGTTGCCAGGACCCATGGCGGTCTCTTGGACTGCCTTAGCTGTAGTTCCATCCTTAGTTTGGAGTCTAAAGTTCCAGGACATGGGAGTATATTTACTAAACTGTGGGTTTCAAAAAGTGGAGATGTTGCCTATAGCAACCAATCAGATTGTAGGTTTTATTTGTTTAGTACATTCTACAAAATGACAGCTAGAATCTGATTGGTTGCTATAGGCAACATCTCCACTTTTAGAAACCCGCCGTTTAATAAATATATCCCATGGTCTCAATAGAACGAAACACAGCTCAAATACGCCCATTTTTATGCTACGAACATAGGACCGGATTCATCAAGGCACGTATCTGCCGATTTTGAGCCTATGGTGCGCAAAATCACTGCGCATGCGCAGAGCAGGGAGATACGTCCGTGAATGCAGTCCTGTACCGTATGTCTTTGTGTGCAGAGGACATTTACTACAGCCTACCATTTCGCGGAGTGAACCGGGCAGAGAAGGGGTGTTTTGCCGTAGTCACTGTACAGTAGCGGCGTGCCAAACTCAAGCGGCCGCGGCCATGTCAGATCCAAGCTTTGGGCATCTCAGACTACTTGTTGTTCTGCCGTATCTCTTGCTCCAACTACAGGGCTAGTCTAAGTCCTGATCAGTAGTGATGATCATATGTATCCTATAACGTGTTTTTTTTTTTTTTTTTTTACTGTTTTAACATTAATGCCTTTATTATTATTATCAGGTAACAATAATTGAATTTTTTTTTATTTTTTTTTCATTTTCCTGTGCGAATATCTGACCCACATAGTTATTGGTCGTATCCTGCTGCGTTCGGTGTAGCAAAGCTGCCCCCGAAAATCAGACGTATCTTGAGATCTGTGCTTTGCTGAGTCTGAGGGCACGCAAAGTCTATATATGTGCGTATAATACTGTATGTGGGTTGTTCTCAAAATACGTGTCTTGATGAATCGGACCTGTGGAGTCTCCACGTCACAGTGGCGGAGAATGTTTATCACGTTCTGATGACAGGAACTGAGGGCTGGGGGTATACAGAACACAGGATCATTTTAAGCCGTATGTTAAACCTTGTGGGGATCAAGATATTTACATGAGCTTCATAGAGAGAGAGTAAAATCCTGCTCAGCAGCACTGTTCCCGTGCGCTGTTTACCTGTGTATAATCACATGGCTGCAAGCACCAGGGTTAATCTCTTGCTTCTGTTCTTATTATTCATGCGTTCCATCATCATAGGGGTACAAACCAGAGAGATCTGCACCTCAGACGAGGTCTGCTTGTGTGCAAATATCAGAATTCCAGGACAAAATAGTCTATCAGCCATCAGTGGATAATGTTACTTACATACGTGATACTGCAACTGCTGATCATTATATTGCTTCAATGCTAATTTAGTTTTTTAATTTGTAGAACTTTTTATTTTCAATGGACATAAGTAACAGTTATAATTGATAAAACAATAATACAGTACAAGGTTAACCCCCCCCTGCCAACCTTCAGTGGGGAGGGTAATCACGGATAATTAATGATTGCATATAGGGAGACGGGCTGTGACAGACAGAAACCTCTTTTCATGGATCAATAGATTTGGCTAAGTTGCAAAAAGTTAAGATTAAATGGAGCTGAGCAAGGGGAGGTACTAGTCGGAAGAGGGGTAATGTTAATATAATGACTTCCACTAAATATCTACAGAGGCTTGCAGAATAAACCTGATAGCGTTACATACAAGACCAGAGAAGTGGTACTGTACTGTCGTCCATGCATGCAGCATAGACAGAGCAATTCCGTTCAGTATGTCAAGAGAAGTAATAGTCTGTAGACTTCCACAAATAAAGGGTAAATAGGCAACAAGAATTCCATTCTTGCATACAAGACAAGAGTAGTGGTACTGTGCTGTGGTCCGTGCACAGAATAGGGACAAATACTGAGAATTACACCCTGCTTAAAGGACCAAAGGCGAGGCACTGCGACCATGTCCATGCGTACGAATAAATGGTGAGAATTATACCCTACATACAGAGCAAAAGAAGCTGTACTGAGCAGATATTTGTGCAATGCGCTATAAGAGCACATACCAAGAACTACTTCCAGCATGCAGAATGTAGCAAAATGCAATAAGCCATAAATGTAAATATGTTGGCGCTATATAAAGGTTAATAAATAATAGGGGAGGCAGTTGACAGCTGCACTCTCCTTCCTCAGTCATGGTATTCAGTATGTTTTTGAGTATCTGAAGAATTAGGAACCTACAGATCATGGAAACCAACCACTGGGCGGCCTCCAGAGTGAGCCATGGCGTGTCCGGCGCTAATTCCATAGATCGCGCCCCAGCACTTTATCCTCATCCCTCATCCGCCCACGCTACCTGCTCCCGGGCATCTCAACGACTAGACACTGAAACTCAGCCATCCGCTCACAAGTATTTCCGGAGAATGCGCTGATGAGCCCTTTAATGGAGATTGGGGGATAGCAAAGTGAATCAATTATTGTAATACAACTTCAGACAACAAACAGATAGAGGTAATCCCCTGGGAATTGATAGGAAGTGATTCATTCACAAATTTCCTGTCATTTCCACCTGTAGGATTACTCTCAATTTAACTCAAATTGCCCCATCAATGCCTTAAATTGATTCAAGAGGATTAGTCTTGTTGGTGATTGATCGGGCTCTTAATGTGTTTTCAAAGTTCAGTTTTTGTTTTGTATCTTTTTTTTCCCCCTGAAACTTCTTAATAAATTCTCAGTAATACTGTATTGTGTGTGAGAGCCATTTACGGGTGATGTGATAATTGTCTGACGACCGGCATTGTTAGGAATCGGTGTTATTTGGTGAGGAGATGGTACGTTACGCCGATGAAACATTAACCCTTTGCCAACCCAAGGTCATTCTAGCTTTCGTGACAAACTCATGTTTCACATCTCTGCAATGCATTAAGGGCACTAATATTGTGAGGCACTTACCCCACAACTTCTAGGTCACCCCACGGGTGGGCAGAGAACGCAGGATTTGTATGGGCTCTGCATACTGTCCGGGGTAATGAGATAATGAGGACACATCAGCCATTTAATACAGTCCGCGTATGGAAAACACAGGCTCAGGGTCAATGAAGTTACCAGCCGATTGTTCAGTAGGCCTCAAGCCTAAGGAGGCCACAATAGCTTGTTTGATACATGGGGATTTTGCAAACTTATTGATAAAATGTGGCTATACGGTAGATATTTGCTAATTTATGATACAATTGCAAAACTGGGGTTCCCTTGTGCATGACCCCACAAATCCCGCTGTGCCCACCCCTGGAGAACTTCGAATAAAGGCAACGTGGAGGAGGCTGATCTGGCGGCTGCCTTTCTTCATACAACGTCACATCTCGCTGTTTTCATTCAAAATTACCCGGTGTGATAACATCTGGAGAACCGACCGTTAACTGGCAAAGCTGGGGTGAGGTACCAGGAACCTGTACATGGAAACCCTGCGGTTAGGCAAATTGGGGGTCGGGTGGTTGTTTTATTTGAAAAACACTTTATTGTGTGGTTCAGAAAAAGGGACGAGCTATTCTTTACCATAAGTGAAATAGCAAAGTTTTGCATATACTTTATTAATTAATCTTAGGTTATTAACTTACATACTGAGCAGGTAAAGGTTGTTGGAGGGGATGAGAGAGCAGGATCTCGTGGTAGGTAACTGGTAGCTGAAATTTTACCTGCACGTGAAAGGAATTGGTGTAGGGTTTCGGGTCCTTGGAGAATCGGACGATTCCACTGTCGGCTATGGAGTCTACACTGAGCTGCAGGAGAAGATGGGTAGGGGACTGGGGGAGAGTTTATGTATTGGGGCATGGAAGATGTGGGGTAGGTTTAGGCAATCTGTCCATCTTAAACAGGCTTTTCCATTTTTAAGATAGACAGATTTCCTAAACCTACCCACCATCTTCCATGCTCACCCTGCGGGAAGTTATCAGGAAAATATAAATGTAGAGTTCTTATTCGCAGATATATATTGAGAGAAAGACACCAATAGAATACTGATTAAAGTATAACTTATAGTGAAAAAGGTTATACATAAGGTCAACTACTAATGCAAATTAATAAGGCAGCAAACAGAAATGGGGTTCTTATCATGAGAACTTCAACCATGCAGAGCTCCTTTTTGGACCAAAAGGAAGTTTGAGCACGAGGGACGGGATGGGGTGACGTCCTCGCATAGTGGGGAAGGGGGCGAGGCCATAATTTAGTAATAGTACAATTTTCAAGGGCCATCCTTCTTACAAAAAGGAAGTGTGGCCTTCATTCCTGGAAGTCCTAAATTCTGGAGTCTACCGGGAAAGTAGAAAAATATAACTAAATATTTTGGCAGAGGGAGCAGATTTGTTATCCATATCTAAAGATCATTTATCTCCTCAAAGATGGAAGAACTTGGGGGGCAGCTAAACTATGTAGGAAACAATCACATTCTTATTAAATCTAATGTTCAGGTAAGAGGGCGCTTATATTGTAGTGATCAGATCATGATATCATTGGACGTTTAGAAGGAACCACGAATTTCAGAAAATTTAAATTTAATCAGCTCAGAGAACCATTAAAGTCCATATATCGGGATGGTGTCCTTACAAATAAAGGCACAAACTCCAAACTTGAAATAAATAAATATATAAATCATACTTGCCAACTTTTCCTCGTTGGCTTCAAGGAGGTGGGCGTGCGGGGGAGGGGCTTGACGTATCACATCATCTTGGCCCTGCCCCCTAAACGATTGTCACAATTTTAAGATAAGATAAGATTTTCGTCATTAAGTCCCATCCCCGCCACTTGTCTATTGCGGGGGCGAGAACCGTGAGGTTGCCCTGCTCTCCCGGGAGGTCTCCCAGAAATGCAGGAGTCTCCCGGACGTTCCAGGAGAGTAGGTGACTATGCGTTAAAAAAAAGCAGCTAATGAATCTCTAGAGACTGAAGTGTCTTTTACATTTCTGTCTCCATTACTGAAGTCATGTTGTCTTACCTGTCAGTCTTTGATTACATCTTGGTCTCCATGAAAATGGCCACCTCTATAGGCATCAATACATGGACATAGGATACAATTTCTGAACTGTGTCATCATGCCAGAGATGGCGAAGCCAACCACGTCTTGTACTGGCTCAGCATCAGGGAGAATGCCAGATTCTTCAGGGAGTGAGGGAGATCATCCCTGTTTCAGGGAGTCTCCCTGACATTCAGGGAGAGTTGGCAAGTATGATATATATATATATATATATATATATATATATATATATATATATATATATATACACACACACACACACACACTAAAGAATAGGAAGGATACAGATTAGATTCTCAGGGTACTCGTCATGTGTTCCATTTAATAATAAACCAGCTGGGACGATATGTTTCTGTGTCTGATTGTTGAATTTAAACCCTTAAGAGCACCTCCAACATGTGGAGATATTGTTGCAGACTGTTTTACATAGTTTTACCACTGTACAAGTCACATAGGATTCTCAGCTACCCGGTTATATTTTATTGATAAATAACGGTGATAAGGGGTAGAAAATCTGGTAGAAAAATCTGCATTTTCGCAGCACATTGATAAATAGGCCACAAAGTGTTCTATAAGTTTCCTACACTCAGCATACAACCCAGGCATGCAGCATGGCTATTGACCAGTAGAGGGCACTCTCTGACTGCTTATTAAAAGTATATGGAGAGGCGTTGTCAGTTCATTTAATGGTTAAGATGATGGGTTTATTGACAGTTAGAAGCAAATCCAGCTTCAGGATGCAAAAATGCCACTGGATACAAGGGGTGCAAATGCAATTTTGTATTCTTGATTTTTTTTGCATGCACAGGAAATACAGCCTGAGTTAGAATTCCCCCCCCCCCCTCCACCTCTCCGAACTTTAATCTGTCCACCCATTTTAAAACAGACCTTAAAGCCCCTGTAAAACCAGAGGGCATAGTCTGCCATAGTAAAAACACTGATTATTAATTGCACAATATGATGGTGCATTTTTCTAGTGAATATTAGGACATCTGATGACATTTGTACATTGAAGAATGTTCTTGTGCTGCTGGTTTGAGATAAGATGCAGAGATAAGGACTGCACGGTGCTCTAATACCAAAGAATGGGTTATAACACCACTTCTCTCAAATCTGCTATGTATTCATAGTCTAGTAATAATATGTAAGTAAATGTGTGATATATCAGAGGTGCTTACAACCTCTGTGTAATTATGTAACTAAACTGTATTAATTATTCCTAAGTGTATTGCTGTGAGTTAATTATAATACCGTGAGCTTTCCATGTTAATTGAATCGATTTTAATTGAAAGCATTTACACAGTTTAATTTTTTTTGTAATTTTGTTTAATTAATCCAGGATTTGGTGCAGTCTTTCCTGAGGATTGCAACCGACTTTCACTGGCCAATCAGACCAATGAAGGGAGCAAGCTGGATAAAGCATAGATGCAGTTTTCAGTATTTTTTTAGTACAGGGGCTAGAGATGGGCGGGATCGGTTCCCCGAGAACCGAACCCGCCTGAATTTGAGGTTTCCGAGTACCGAGCTGAGCATGCTTGGTACTCTGGCGCCAACTCGGTTTCAAAATCGAGGCAAAACGTCATTGTGACGTTGTCGGAACTCGGTTCTCACAATGTTTGAAATCCATAAATAGCCGCCTTCACAGCAATCCAGCGCCATTTGACAGAGGGAGAGAGAAGGGTTAGGTTGCAGGCAGCATTAGAGCAGGGACAGAGCAATTATTCTAGCAATTCTTCTAGCACTTGTTATAGCACTTCTTACAGCAGGAAGAGAGGAGGATAGAGGAGGCATTTTTGCAAACATTAACAACTGTTTGGGGTGTCATATTCCCTCCTCCAGAAACTATTTTCTGCCTGCAGAAATAGTAATATACCAGCATTATATATTTCTGAATTTGCACTACAAGTGTTTGGGGGTCTCCCATATTCCGCTGTGTGAACAAACAATTTTTCTGGTGCTGAAAGTATTATCTAGCAGCACTATATATTGCATATTTTGCACTACAATTGTTTGGGTCTCATTAAAATGGATTCAAAGCAGTCCACATATCAGCAGGATCAGCAAGCAGCTGCTGCCACCAGTCTTGATGGTAGTCTTCCCTGTACGTCATCTGGTAAAGCCTATGTAAAAGTACATAGTCTCTTTAAGTCAGGGAAAAAACACAAAAAGAGAAATAGAGCTGTAACTGATGAAAAGTTAAATGCAGAGAGAAAAAAAATTGCCAACATGCCATTCTACACACGCAGTGGCAAAGAAAGAATGAGGCCTTCACCTTTCTCTATTAGTGTGAACTATAAAAATGTTACTGAGCCTTCTTCTTGTAAGGTCACTCGTGACCAAGCAAGACCAAGTAATTAGAGGAAAATGTTTGCTCTGAATCAGAAATGACACCAATCCCTGTGGAGAGTCCATCCACCAGTGGGATGTCTAATCGTGAGCATTCTGATAATGTACCCATAAAGAAGGGCCCTTTCAGCAGTACTGCTGATGTGTGCCTGACCAGCCCGAGTGTAGCCGGTGATACACCAAGTGAGAATGACTCTTTGGAATTAGAAGAAGATGAGGAGGCGATTTGGGTAGTGACGTGCTAGAACTCCACCCTCTATATGCTGCAGAGGATGGAGGAGCATCAAAGGCCATTCAAGCCTACACAGCCACTTATGACATAGGAAACCCTCATTTTCTTCCACATCTATGGCTGCGAGGAAAAAGCTCAGTTTTCCTAAAAGAGCCGCTGGCGGGGATGCTGAGAACATCTGGTCCGGACTGAAGGACCTGGCAACCATTGCAGACATGTCTACTCTCGCTGCATTGGATGCTGTCACAATTGAAAAAATGGTGGAGGATTATTTTGCTGACACCATCCAAATAGACATGTCAGACAGTCCATATTGTTACTGGCAGGAAAAAAAGGCAGTTTGGAAGCCCCTGTACAAAGTCAAACTGGCTCTATTTTACCTGAGTTGTCCCCCCTCCAGTGTGTACTCGGAAAGAGCTTTTAGTGCAGCGGGGAACCTGGTCAGTGAGCGACGAAGGAGGTTGCTTCCTCACAACGTTGAAAAAATGATGTTTATAAAAATGAATAATCAATTCCTCAATGAAGTACAGCACTGCCCTCCAGATAGTACAGAGGGACCTGTGGTTGTGGAGTCCAGCGGGGACGAATTGATAATGTGTGAGGAGGAGGAAGTACACACTGTAGGGGGAGAGGAATCAGAGGTTGAGGATGAGGACGACATCTTGCCTCAGTAGAGCCTGTTTAGTTTGTACAGGGAGAGATGAATTGTTTTATTGGTGTGGGGGCCCAAACAAACCAATCATTTCAGCCACAGTTGTTTGGTAGGCCCTGTCGCTGAAATGATTGGTTTGTTAAAGTGTGCATGTCCTATTTCAACAACATAAGGGTGGGTGGGAGGGCCCAAGGACAATTCCATCTTGCAACTATTTTTTTGGCATTATGTGACCATTCAACAGTCGTTTGCCATGTTCAAAAAGTAAAAGAAAATGCCAACTAATTCCATAAATTAAATCTAAAGTTAAATGCCCTGTCATTATTTAAAACAAGAGGTTTTGATGTGCTAGAATTAGTGTAGTGTTAAGATGTTATAAACACTACACTTGGAACTTGGAGGAGGTATTGTGGCCCCGGTATCAAATTGGGTACCGGGGCCACCCCACTACGCAGTCCAGATACTTGTTTGGTGGAATTCTGACCAGTTGAGGGTGTATTTATTTTTTGGTGGCCCCGGTATCAAATTGGGTACCGGGGCCACCCCACTACGCAGTCCAGATACTTGTTTGGTGGAATTCTGACCAGTTGAGGGTGTATTTATTTTATTGTGGCCCCAGTATCAAAATGGGTACCGGGGCCACCCCACTACGCAGTCCAGATACTTGTTTGGTGGAATTCTGACCAGTTGAGGGTGTATTTATTTTATTGTGGCCCCGGTATCAAATTGGGTACCGGGGCCACCCCACTACGCAGTCCAGATACTTGTTTGGTGGAATTCTGACCAGTTGAGGGTGTATTTATTTTATTGTGGCCCCGGTATCAAAATGGGTACCGGGGCCACCCCACTACGCAGTCCAGATACATTTATTGGTGCGAATCATACAAGTTCAGGGTTTTTAAATTTATATTGTGGTGACCACTCCTCTACGCAGTCCAGGTACATTATTCTGTGCGATTCAGACCAGTTGATGGTTTTCTTATTATATTGTGGTGACCACTCCTCTACGCAGTCCAGATACATTTATTGGTGCGAATCATACAAGTTCAGGGTTTTTAATTTATATTGTGGTGACCACTCCTCTACGCAGTCCAGATACATTTATTGGTGCGAATCATACAAGTTCAGGGTTTTTAATTTATATTGTGGTGACCACTCCTCTACGCAGTCCAGGTACATTATTCTGTGCGATTCAGACCAGTTGATGGTTTTCTTATTATATTGTGGTGACCACTCCTCTACGCAGTCCAGATACATTTATTGGTGCGAATCATACAAGTTCAGGGTTTTTAATTTATATTGTGGTGACCACTCCTCTACGCAGTCCAGATACATTTATTGGTGCGAATCATACAAGTTCAGGGTTTTAAATTTATATTGTGGTGACCACTCCTCTACGCAGTCCAGGTACATTATTCTGTGCGATTCAGACCAGTTGATGGTTTTCTTATTATATTGTGGTGACCACTCCTCTACGCAGTCCAGATACATTTATTGGTGCGAATCATACAAGTTCAGGGTTTTTAATTTATATTGTGGTGACCACTCCTCTACGCAGTCCAGATACATTTATTGGTGTGAATCATACAAGTTCAGGGTTTTTAATTTATATTGTGGTGACCACTCCTCTACGCAGTCCAGGTATATTATTCTGTGCGATTCAGACCAGTTGATGGTTTTCTTATTATATTGTGGTGACCACTCCTCTACGCAGTCCAGATACATTTATTGGTGCGAATCATACAAGTTCAGGGTTTTTAATTTATATTGTGGTGACCACTCCTCTACGCAGTCCAGGTACATTATTCTGTGCGATTCAGACCAGTTGATGGTTTTCTTATTATATTGTGGTGACCACTCCTCTACGCAGTCCAGATACATTTATTGGTGCGAATCATACAAGTTCAGGGTTTTTAATTTATATTGTGGTGACCACTCCTCTACGCAGTCCAGATACATTTATTGGTGCGAATCATACAAGTTCAGGGTTTTAAATTTATATTGTGGTGACCACTCCTCTACGCAGTCCAGGTACATTATTCTGTGCGATTCAGACCAGTTGATGGTTTTCTTATTATATTGTGGTGACCACTCCTCTACGCAGTCCAGATACATTTATTGGTGCGAATCATACAAGTTCAGGGTTTTTAATTTATATTGTGGTGACCACTCCTCTACGCAGTCCAGATACATTTATTGGTGCGAATCATACAAGTTCAGGGTTTTTAATTTATATTGTGGTGACCACTCCTCTACGCAGTCCAGGTACATTATTTGGTGCGATTCAGACCAGTTGATGGTTTTCTTATTATATTGTGGGGACAACTCCACTACGCAGTCCAGAAAGATACCTCGTTGCAACGTTTTGGACTAATAACTATATTGTGAGGTGTTCAGAATACACGGTAAATTAGTGGAAATGATTGTTATTGAATGTTATTGAGGTTAATAATAGCGTAGGAGTTAAAATAAGCCCAAAAACTTGATTTTTGAACTTTTTATGCTTTTTTCAAAAAAAATCCGAATCCAAAACCTTAAATCCGAACCAAAACCTTTCGGCAGGTGTTTTGCGAAACAAATCCGAACCCAAAACATCGCGATAATCCGGATCCAAAACACAAAACACTAGACACCAAAAGTCGCCGGTGCACATCCCTACAAATTACTTGGTCTTGCTTGGTCACAAGTGACCTTACAAGAAGAAGGCTCAGTAACATTTTTAGATCTGGCAGTAATAGAGAAAGGCGAAGGCATCATTCTTTCTTTGCCACTACTTGTGTAGAATGGCATGTTGGCAATTTTTTTTTCTTGCCATTTAACTTTTCATCAGTTCAAGCTCTTTTTCTCTTCAACAGGGTTACATTTTTTATTTTATTTTTGTTTATTTCCCTGACTTAAAAAGACTATGTACTTTTACAAAGGCTTTACCAGATGACGTACAGGGAACACTACCATCAGGACTGGTGCCAGCACCTGCTTGCTGATCCTGCTGATATGTGGACTGATTTGAATCCATTTTAATGAGCCCAAAGCACTTGTAGTGCAAAATATTAAATAGATAGTGCTGCAAGATAAGACTTTCAACACCAGAAAAATTGTGGTTTCACACTGGGGAATATGGGACACCCCAAAACACTTGTAGTGTAAAATATTAAATAGATAGTGCTGCAAGATAAGACTTTCAACACCAGAAAAATTGTGGTTTCACACTGGGGAATATGGGACACCCCAAAACACTTGTAGTGTAAAATATTAAATAGATAGTGCTACAAGATAAGACTTTCAACACCAGAAAAATTGTGGTTTCACACTGGGGAATATGGGACACCCCAAAGCACTTGTGTTGCAAAATATTCAATAGATAGTGCTGCAAGATAAGACTTTCTGCAGCCAGAAAATAGTTTCTGTAGGAGGGAATATGACACCCCAAACAGTTGGTAATGTTTGCAAACATGTCTCTATCCTCGTCTCTTACTGCTATAACAATTGGTAGAAGAATTGCTAGAAGAATTGCTCTGTCCCTGCTGTAATGTTCCCTGCTCTAGTGTTGCCTGCGACCTAACCCTGCTCTCTCCCTCTGCCAAATGGCGATGGATTGCTGTGGAAGCGGGTATTTATGGATTTCAAATATCTCGAGAACCGAGATCCGACAACATCACAATGACGTTTTGCCTCGATTTCGAATCTGAATTGTAACGAGAGTACCGAGCCGCAGATTTAATCTGTCACTGCGAGTAACTCTATTTGCCTCTGGCCTCCTTCTATGAAACCTTTGCTATTGCAAAAATTGGAAGAAATGTAGAAGCTGGTTCTGATGGCTACTGATATCATTTACATTTGGGAGTCACTGATATCATTTACATTTGGGAGTCACTGATATCATTTACACTTGAGAGTCACTGATATCAGTCAATCTTGACAGTCACCAACATCAGGCTGTTTAGATGTCACCTTTAAGCTGTCAGGACCTAATGCAGAGAAGAACTGATGAGTTCTAGAAGTCCTGGGTTTTCTTATAGTTTTGATGTGCTTCTGCTTTGGGGGTAAGGGCATTTGGGGTGAATCCAGGTGACCTCTTTAAAAACATATTGTCTACATCCAAGGCAATTGATTTATCATGGCTGCTCAGCCAGTAATCACCGTCCCGCCATGAACCTCTCTGTCAGCACATGCTGATAGCTCCATTTACCATGCTGGGTACAGTACAGAGCAATGAAACACAAGTGTAAGTAAAATACCAATTTGCACGTACCATAAGGTCTCAGTATTATGTCTTTGGTAACTCGGACGGTGGCTTAAAAGCAGCGTATTGTTTTACCCGACGAAATAAAGCTTATCAAACATTCTTGGTGTGCGTGCGACTTTGTTAACCCAAAGTAACTGACTTGCCGGCTGTCATGTTCTTTATACATAATTCTGAAGAGGTTCGGTGATAGGATACGGTGGATCCTACGTATGGCGATTGCTGGCGTCACATCGCAGAGATGAAATGTAGAATTATCTACTAAGTGACGCTCTCCAACAGGTCACCAGACAACCCTTCACATAGCCCTTCTCTGTAATATTTAACACCGGCTTTCTCATTACGGTGAACAGGAACGACTGATTAACCCGGATTAGTGTGGAAGGGCAATCAGTTAGCTGGTAAACTGTCCTGTCCTCTGCAACTTGGAGACTTTAATGAATAATTATTGAGGACACTTTGGAAGCTAATAGATGGGTGATGGGGAAATTGCTGTACACGAAGATAGGTTCACTGATCTGCGGCAGGACATTGTCAGTCTTACGCCTCCTCATTAGGTAAAAGTCCTAAACACTTTATGGATTGAGAACTGGTCCATCAGGTCTATGAGAATATTTCCAACAATGCTGTGCTTTACCCAGGAGCCAATGAGAAAGTAGTTACCTCTTGTATCATTTATTATCCTAAATGCCAGAACTGGCTGATGATGGTAACTGTCAAAAAGACAATATTACAAGAATAATGTAGCCCCAACTGTAATAGAGATTGATATTACAGGTCACCTGACTAGAGATGAGGTAAATTGCATCAGGAATTGATGTTTGCAGCAAAGCGAATTGTTTTGCAGAGGGGACACAATATTCCATTCCCTCTTTTGCTTCACCATCCCGCTGAATTCCATGGGCCGTCATTTCATTCCTCTGTGTGGTGGGGTCAGGGGCTGCGGGAGGAGGGTGGGTGCTTAAGGATGGATTCCACTGGCAAAATTTTTGTGACCAAGGGCTAGATTTACTAAACGTCGGGTTTGAAAAAGTGGAGATGTTGCCTATAGCAACCAATCAGATTCTAGCTGTTATTTTGTAGAATGCAATAAATAAATAACAGACAGAATCTGATTGGTTGCTATAGGCAACATCTCCACTTTTTCAAACCCGCAGTTTAGTAAATATACCCCCAAATGTGGACCAGGCACAAATAGTTTTACAAATGTTGCCCGTCTTTATATAAGTGAGCGTATAAAGGAGGAGGCCACGTGCCAAGTGCCCTCTGCCAGCTCATAGAGTTTACAGGTGACTTTTATTATACACTAGGAGATATATTATTCCTTATAATATCAATATTGCACATACATCAATACAGGTAAATATAGACACACACTTACTATATTATATAACCTTTTTTGGTTGAGGACTTTTGCGCTACATTTTTTTTTTTTGCACAAAAATGGTTAGCAATTATGAATTGCGGAGGAATATTTATAAAGTAGCGAGAAAGTTTTCACGCATCATCAGCGCAGAATGTAACACTGAAGCCCTTTACCTGCTCAGATAAGACGGCACAGTGGTTAGCACTTCTGCCTTACAGCACTAGGGTCATGAGTTCAATTCCAGACCATGGCCTTATCTGTGTGGAGTTTGTATGTTATCCCCGTGTTTGCGTGGGTTTCCTCCGGGTTCTCTGGTTTCCTCCCACACTCTAAAAACATACTAGTAGGTTAATTGGCTGCTATCTAAATTGACCCTAGTCTGTGTGTGTGTGTTAGGGAATTTAGACTGTAAGCTCCAATGGGGCAGGGACTGATGTGAGTGAGTTCTCTGTGCAGCGCTGCGGAATTAGTTGCGCTATATAAATAAATGATGATGATGATCCTAATATGAAGATTCTTTTCTCTTTGTCTTTGGAGTGTTCAGGAGAAGCTCCGTCTACAACAATAAAGTGGATACTATTAGATGTATTTCATAGTAGTAGGTATATAAGTCTTAGCTCTATGGCTGACTTGTCATTTTTGTATTTTGTGTTCAGGGCTCCCCGCTACCTGCAATTGGGGAAGTGCTATCACTTAAGACAATGGAGATAGATGTCATATTGAGGTTACCAAAAGAAATGGACATGAACAAAGCTGTTTGATTTTGTTTTAACAGGCGTACCTCAGTCAGAGGATGGTCCTCCTACAATAATAGACTTGATATGACACAAGAGTTTAGAAACTCAGTTTTTAGGTTTGTAAAGAGAGCAGGAATTAGCTGCCAAACTTTGGGCATACTGCGCCCTCCACGCCCTGGAAAATCTTGCATGGATTTTCTCTGCTACATCGGGTTACATTGTTAGTTCCTCTACAATGAAGACTCGGAGGGGGGATTATCACAATAAACAGCAGTTTATTGAAACGTTAGATAAATGTACTGATGTGTGTCACTTCGGTCCAGTTACTCATTACACACTGAGTATTTACACTCTGACCTCCTGTTAATAACTCACATTAGCAGGCATTAAGCTCTAGCATCAGAGTTGGTTCGCTGTGTATTCCCAAACTCTGGATATTTGTGGTGGCCGACCGATTAAGCTGTTACATCCAACTTCGTTAATGGAAACCTGTTATCACAATTCATTATATTTAAAGGCTGGTAGAATTCTGGGGGTCCTCATGTTGTCCCCCAGACTATTACATCAGTTCCAGTACCTTCCACCATTTTTCTAACTGTATTTCACAACTCAGTTGTATGGGGTGGTGGCAGCGGAGTTGCTGGGGATAAGATGCTGAATGTACCTTATTTATATCACTATTTCTATAAATCTACATTTAGTAGATGCCACTTAGCCTCCTATGGAGCACTGCCTCTAGTGGGCAGACATGACATGGAAAATAAAACAATTCTTTACTAGCCTTTAGATTCTAAACAGAGAATTTACAAGGACATTTATTTTTCCACAAAAGGGACAAAAGAAGTAATATCTCAGTATAATCCCTCTTAAAAGAAACTTATGTCTCCTTAAAAGTGGTAAATATTTTTCAAGAGGAGCCGTTTGGGGAGAATGATCTTGTGTAATTATTATCATCTACAAAGTGGCAGCACAGAGCACATGATAGAACTTCCTGAGAAAGCGTGACAATCACTGAACTTTATGAGGAATAAATGGTTTTATTCCTCCCTGTACCGGCACTGACAGGTCCGGGGCAATGAGTTTGTGTGATGTGATAATTGGGGATGGAACAGACACAAGCTTCTGGTATTTGCAGGTTGATTAGCAACTGTACACAACACATTCCAGCCTGCGGGGTCATGTCTGATCCCAGCAGCTTTCATTCATTTCTCTATGTTATGCTTCTGAATAATTATAGTATAATCATTAGCAGGATCTGTTTCTGTCAGGAAGCAGGCTGAGCACTTCCTGGACAGAAAATATTTATATTCTTCTATGTGTCAATGTTATCACTTTATAAATGTGTAACACATTGTGTGCCTGCGTGCAGCTCACATTGAGGCCGGGGAGGTTCAGGATGATGGTGGAGAGATACTATGGATGAGGATGGAGAGAAGTCCAAGATGATGGTGGGGAGATTATTATTATTATTATTATTAATTTTTATTTATAGGGCGCCACAAAGTATCCGTAGCGCCGTACAAGGACAAACAATGGCACAGTACAAGGTGAAACAGCACAGTACAAGTAACAGTAAGCACTATAACTCTGGGGGCTCAGGCACAGCATGAAAGAGAGGGAGGGAGGGGAAAAGTGAGTACAGGCAGGTAACTATGGCCCAAGAGGGTGGGCACGGATGACAGGTTGAGAGTCACTGAGGGGAGCGGAGAGAAGCGAGAGGAGACAGAGGGCAGAGGGACTGAGAGGAGGTGAGCTGAGTAGCTGGAGAGCGCAGTTAAAAGTGATGGAAACAGAAGGTAGGAGAGCCCTGCTCAAAGGAGCGAACAATCTAAAGGGAGGGGAAGACAGACAGACACATGGATGAGACAGAGACGGGAGGAAGGGGGAGAAGGGAAGAAGGATGAGAAAGAGAGGTAGCCGACCGGTGGGAGTTTAGGCATGAGACTGGAAGGCTTTAAGGAAAAGGTGGGTTTTTAATGTTCGTTTGAAAGAGGACAGATTAGGGGAAGTTCTGATGGAGCGGGGGAGCTTGTTCCAATGGAGGGGAGCAGCGCGGGAGAAGTCTTGGATACGTGCATGAGAGGAGGTAATCAGAGGGGAAGAGAGGCGACGATCGTTGGACGATCGCAGTGAGCGGGAGGGAGTGTGAATAGAGATATGGTTAGAGATGTAGGGAGCAGTGGAGTTGGCGAGGGCCTTGTAAGTCAGAGTGAGGAGCTTGAAAAGGATTCTGTAGGGGAAGGGGAGCCAGTGAAGGGCTTGGTAGAGTGGGGATACAGAGGTGGAACGGTGAGAGAGGAAAATAAGCCTAGCAGCGGCGTTAAGTACAGATCTAAGGGGAGCGAGATGAGAGAGGGGGAGGCCGATAAGGAGAAGGTTGCAGTAGTCCAAGCGGGAGATGATCAGAGAGTGGACGAGAGATTTGGTGGCATCCTGGGAGAGGAAGGGCCGAATGCGGGCAATGTTGCGAAGCTGGAAACGGCAGGATTTGGCGAGAGAGTGAATGTGAGGGGCAAAGGAGAGAGAGGAGTCGAGGATGACACCTAGGCAGCGGAGTTGGGGAACAGGGGAGATAGATGAGTTGTCAACAGTGATGGAGAGGTCAGAGGGGAAGGAGGTACGAGAGGGAGGAAAGACAATGAGTTCAGTTTTAGCAAGATTGAGTTTAAGAAATCTAGAGGACATCCAGATGGAGATGGCAGAGAGGCATGCGGATACCCTGGAAAGAAGGGAGGGAGAGAGATCAGGAGAGGAAAGGTAGAGTTGAGTGTCATCAGCATAAAGGTGGTACTTGAGGCCGAAGGAGCTGATGAGTGCACCCAGAGAAGAGGTGTATAGTGAGAATAGTAAGGGTCCAAGGACAGAGCCCTGAGGGACCCTGACTGGAAGGGAGGAAGAAGGGGAGAGAGAATCAGAGGTGGAAACAGAGAAGGAACGGTTGGCAAGGTAAGAGGTGAACCAGGAGAGGACGGTACCGGAGAGGCCAATGGACTGAAGGGTGTGAAGCAGGAGGGGGTGGTCAACGGTGTCAAAGGCCGCTGAGAGGTCGAGGAGAATCAGGAGGGAGTAGTGGCCCATGGCTTTAGCCGAGAGGAGATCGTTCGTAACTTGAGCCAGGGCAGTTTCAGTGGAATGGAGGGGGCGGAAGCCTGATTGGAGAGGGTCAAGGAGGGAGTGTTCAGAGAGGTAGGTGGAGAGACGGTTGCAGACAAGTCTCTCGAGTATTTTGGAGGCAAATGGGAGAAGGGAAATGGGGCGGTAATTAGAGAGTGAGGTGGGGTCAAGATTGGGTTTCTTGAGAATGGGTGAGACGAGAGCATGTTTAAAGGCGGAGGGGAAGATGCCGGTGGAGAGGGACAGATTAAAGAGGTGAGCGAGGTGGGAGCAGGTGGAGGTGGAAAGGGAGCGAAGAAGGTGAGAAGGGATGGGGTTCTGGGGGCAGGTAGAAGGGGGAAGAAGAAATGAGAGAGTGGACTTCCTCACCCGAGGTGGGGCGGAAGGAGAGAAGGAGTTGGTGGCTGGGGGGAGAGGGGTGGAGAGAGGAGGGGGGAGGAAGGGCGAGAGGGGGGGTGGCGGAAGAGTGGGTGGAGGAGGAGATTTCAAGTCTGATGGCCACGATTTTAGAGGAGAAAAAGGAGGTGAAGTCAGTGGCAGATAAGGAGGAAGGGAGGGGGGGAGGTGGGGGAGACAGGAGAGTGTTAAAGGTAGCGAAGAGGCGGCGGGGGTTGGAGGACTAGGAGGAGATGAGGGATTTAAAGAAGGATTGCTTAGCGAGCGAGAGGGCAGAGCTGTAGGAGGAGAGGATAAACTTGAAGTGGAGGAAATCAGCCAGGAAGCGAGATTTTCTCCAGTGGCGTTCGGCAGTACGAGAGCATTTTTGGAGGAAACGGGTAAGTTTGGAGTGCCAGGGTTGGGGATTGGAGCAGCGAAGGTGGATGGGCTGGGCAGGGGCAACCGCATCAAGGGCAGAGGAGAGGGTTTGGTTATAGAGAGAGGCCGCCTGATTAGGGCAGGACAGGGTGGAAAGGGGAGAGAGGAGGATGAGGCTGGGGAGATGTTCAGTATGAGGCTGAGGAGATGTCCAGGATGAGGCTGGGGAGATGTCCAGGATGAGGATGGTCGAGATGTTCAGGATGAGACTGGGGGGGATGTCCAGTATGAGGCTGGGGAGATGTCCAGGATGAGGCTGGGGAGATGTCCAGGATGAGGCTGGGGAGATGTCCAGGATGAGGCTGGGGAGATGTTCAGGATGAGGCTGGGGAGATGTCCAGGATGAGGCTGGGGAGATGTTCAGGATGAGGATGGTCGAGATGTTCAGGATGAGACTGGGGGGATGTCTAGTATGAGGCTGGGGAGATGTCCTGGATGAGGCTGGGGAGATGTCCAGGATGAGGCTGGGGAGATGTTCAGTATGAGGCTGAGGAGATGTCCAGGATGAGGCTGGGGAGATGTCCAGGATGAGGATGGTCGAGATGTTCAGGATGAGACTGGGGGGATGTCCAGTATGAGGCTGGGGAGATGTTCAGGAAGAGGCTGGGGAGATGTTCAGAATAAGGCTGGGAAAATGTTTTGGCATATGGTGGGGAGATGTCCAGGATGAGACTGGGGAGATGTTCAGGATGGGGTTGCGGAGATGTTCAGGGTGAGGTTGGGGAGATGTCCAGGATGAGGCTAGGGAGATGTTCAGTATGAGGCTGAGGAGATGTCCAGGATGGGGATGGTCGAGATGTTCAGGATGAGACTGGGGGGATGTCCAGTATGAGGCTGGGGAGATGTTCAGGATGAGGCTGGGGAGATGTTCAGAATGAGACTGGGAAAATGTTTTGGCATATGGTGGGAAGATGTCCAGGATGGGGTTGCGGAGATGTTCAGGATGAGACTGGGGAAATGTTCAGGATGAGGCTGGGGAAATGTTCAGGATGAGGCTGGGGAGATGTCCAGGATGAGACTGGGGAAATGTTTTGGCTTATGGTGGGGAGATGTTTAGGATGAGGTTGGGGAGATGTCCAGGATGAGGCTAGGAAGAACACTGCTACCCCTGTTTCTGTGTGAGCAATGGCACTGAGCAATGTCACTGGAGAACGGAGAGTGACAAGAACACTGCTACCCCTGTTTCTGTGTGAGCAATGGCACTGAACAATGGCACTGGAGACTGGAAAGTGACAAGAACACTGCTACCCCTGTTTCTGTGTGAGCAATGGCACTGAGCAATGTCACTGGAGACTGGAGAGTGACAAGAACACTGCTACCCCTGTTTCTGCGTGAGCAGTGGCACTGAGCAATGTCACTGGAGACTGGAGAGTGACAAGAACACTGCTACCCCTGTTTCTGTGTGAGCAGTGGCACTGAGCAATGTCACTGGAGAACGGAGAGTGACAAGAACACTGCTACTCCTGTTTCTGTGTGAGCAATGGCACTAAGCAATGTCACTGGAGACTGGAGAGTGACAAGAACACTGCTACTCCTGTTTCTGTGTGAGCAATGGCACTGAGCAATGTCACTGGAGACTGGAGAGTGACAAGAACACTGCTACTCCTGTTTCTGTGTGAGCAATGGCACTGAGCAATGTCACTGGAGACAGGAGAGTGACAAGAACACTGCTACTCCTGTTTCTGTGGGAGCAATGGCACTAAGCAATCTCACTGGAGACTGGAGAGTGACAAGAACACTGCTACCCTCCTGTTTCTGTGTGAGCAATGGCACTGAGCAATGTCACTGGAGACTGGAGAGTGACAAGAACACTGCTACCCCTATTTCTGTGTGAGCAATGGCACTGAGCAATGTCACTGGAGACTGGAGTGTGACAAGAACACTGCTACCCCTGTTTCTGTGTGAGCAATGGCGTTGGATCTCCTGAGGAGGGAGGTACTTATGGAATTCAAAACCTGCAAGATCCAACAACGCAGCGATGACATTTTGCCTCGATTTCGAGGACGCGTGAAAGTAACGAGCCTGCTTGGGTGGGTTCGGTTTTCAGAAAACCGAACCTGAGCATCTGTAGTAAAATATAAAGTGAGAACAATTTACAGAGCGTTTATAAATGTATGCAGGGAACAGGGCGCTGAACCAGACCAGTGAGTCCGAGAGATCGGCCCCCGTCTGGCTGATCAGACATTACGAACTCGTGATTAGAAGATAATGAACCAAGATTAAATTCTTGCAAAATAAATGTATTCACCTCAGCAAATAACGTGACTCATTGGATGGAAACAAATTCCACTTTGATGTCGTTGCTGAACTTAAGGTAAACTCCAACCTGAGGTTTCTGAATCTACTCTAGATTTTCCTTTTCTTTTGCTGGGCACCAATGGCTGTTGTATTAGTATGTGCAGTGTTGTGTTCTGCTACAAGCCCCCAAGGGAGAGAGGTGCACTCACAAGTGGTTGTTCTGTAATCCGAAAACCCAATTGTTCTCGTCTGTGAAATATCGGTTATTATGGGGCCTAATTCTTATAGTACCAATAACGTATCTATATAGGGGTTACATACATAATGTTATCAGATGATTCTGTACCAGACTGGCCAGATATGCTGATATCATCCGCAGGGCCATCTTTTCCATTGGGCACGATGGGCAGCTGCCCGGGGGCCCCACGGGCAAGGGGGCCCCTTAGGCACGGCTCTTAATGAGAATAAATAATCCTGTAAAAGAAAAAAACCTGCAAAAAAAACCTTCAAGGGTCACTGAGCAAGTACATCTATCTATCTCTATATATCTATATCTATATCTGTATCTGTATACATCTATATATCTATATCTAGGGGCCCCGGTGCACTGCTTTGCCCGGGGGCCCATAATGTTGTTAAGATGGCCCTGATCATCCGGTGTAACCAGTTCTGTTCTCGTTAGTCTTTTATCACTAATTCCGATCTGAAACTAGAGAGTACAGATACTGACTACATGGAGAACCAGGCTCTATCTTATAGTGACCATATATACAGTTGTAACCCCCTGTCACTGTGTGTAGTGTGGGGTGCAAAGGGTACACAGTGCACCTCCTTCTCAAGCCCTGGCTAGCTGATGGGCATGGGTGTAAATGATCAGGGGGTCCCTGCACATGCAGGTGTTTCTTTGTAGTTAGTGGGACACAGGTAATGTCACTTTGGTGCAGTGTAATAGAAGTCACAATAATTTGGGCGCCAGACCATCTCTATAACAAACTCAACTCTTTATTTACACTCTTCCTCCAGCACGATAATCATAATGGTTGCAGCAATAAAGAAATATATGTACAGCTCCTTACTCTCTCCAGCACAGTTCTTAATGTTATCCAGATGTTATGTAACATAAATCATTGGTCTCTCTTACACTCCATACTCACTGCAGATACCCTTTCTGCAGGGGCACATGCATGGATGCTAATAGGCAGGCAGCCTCTCCTCCATGCAGCTCTGACACACTCTGTGTACCTCTCAACTGCAGCTCATCCCTCCTCTGCGGGGATGATGTCTCCTGTGCTCTGACACGTCACTCTGTGTACTCTCAGCCTCAGGATCTGACACTACAGCTACCAGGCCTCTTGTAGCAGCCCTCACTCCAGGGCCTCTTCCATGCGAAGTGTCCCCCTCTCTCTTGGGTTCTCTATAGTGGCATGGAGTTCTCCTCCTCATCCAGGGCACACATTCCTTGCCCTGGCTCAGTCACCATGCTCAGACTTCCAGGCAATGCTGGGGGAGCCTGGGAGCTTCCACCCCAGGTCCCCAGCTACAACTCTCCTCTTGTGTCTCCCTTCTCAGTTCCTATCCCCCCTTAATGACAGCCCCTCCTTCCCCTCACTTAGTCTCACAGGCTGGGCTGGGTTATCACCATGGTAACCAGTTTATGTAACTTTTCAGAAACTTCTATCTTACCCTCTAGGTGACCCCTCCTGAATTCACTGAGGTAAAGGTTTAACTAAAACACCACTAGGGGGGTGTTACACAGTATATATATATATATATATGGGAGTCAAACAAATCCGCTCCAAATGGTGGGTGAATATGACCAAATGTTCAGTGAAATGTCCAATAATTGATATCTGTACAGACCAATGTGTCAATCCGGAGTAATAAGTATGAGGATCTAATTACCTTATACCAGGAATCTTGCGTGTGACATTTAGGGGCATATTCAATTAGTTTTCCGGTCCACCGGAACAGGCCGCGAAGTCAATTTACGGTACCGCAATAACGTGGATTTTCGTGGCCACCCCATAGGGTCGCGTAGAAAAATCTACGTTATTGTGGTTCCGTACTACTGGCAATATTGTGCAGGTTCCGCGGTAACGCACGTGAATACCCCCCTTAGTGTGCTTGGTCGGAGATAATGTAGTTCTCACTACAAGGGGCGTAACCTGCACAGTACTGCCAGTAATACGGTACCGCAATAACGTGGATTTTCCTATGCAAACCTATGGGGTGCGCACGAAAATCCACGTTATTGCAGTAACGTGGATTGACTTCACGGCCCCTTCCAGCGAACCGGAAACCTAATTAAATATGCCCCCAACAGTCTCTGATCCTCCGCTTTTATGAACAGATCAGCTGACTCGCCGTGGAAGCTAGTCAGCTGACTCGATGCTGCCCACTGATAGGCGGTGTAATGTCAGCAAACTCGAGAACGATAAACAACAAATAAAGGAGATCATCGTGAAACTATAAAAAACTCTGTTTAATGTGTTAAGAATTACACTTACATAAAATCCGATAAAAATCAGCTAGTCAAACAATGATAAAATGTGGTCATGCGATACACATCCAACGCGTTTCATCCATATACCTGGACTTTTTTAAGTATTGAGTATTGCTAGCGCAGTGATAAAACCTTTTTAAATAGTGGCAAAAAGTATTAAAATATAAAATAAAAAATTATTATTGTGACGATACGTATGAGTTTAATAATTAGGCCTCTTGTATGAATTAGAGGAAATTGGGTCCTTACTTTAATATCCTGGGACCTGATTCACTAGTGATCTTATCTTGTGCAAAAGTTAAGATACTTATTTTTAAGAAGAAACAGGGAGATAAGAGTGAAGTTAAGATGGATTTTCATCTTAACGTAAGAAATTCTTCACTTACGCAGTGGATTTTGCTTCTTATCTCCCTTTTCTGAGCATGCACAGAGTGGATTTGCTTAAGATAAGCAAAAAACGGCAGATAAGAACCCTAATGAATCAAGCCCCTGGACATTAAATTATTGGCATGAAGCAATGGGTTTCTCTTCTCAGATGCTCGATGTTAATGGCTACATAGAAAATGTACTTTAAACTGAAAACAATTTAACAAGGCAGCAAAGCTTTTATATTCCTTCCCTATGTCATGCAGACAGGGCTCAGATACTTCGAGAGCCCATCACACTACAACATGTTTTGGAATTTTTGGTAGTGTAAGAAAGAGATGCAATTGTTATCATTTTTTCTAAACATTCATATTTAATTTGATATTTTTATTGCATTTTTAAACATTTCTTTAAATTCAGGCATCTGAGCTATCACTGTTACACCTGTTTAACTCATGTGCTCTCTCCTTTTTATTCCCGCTTGCTAGTGAATAGCATAGGCAAACCGAGGGGGGTTTCCTAGTGTCTGGAAACCCACATCCAAGCCTGGAGCACTGTATAATTGAGGTGGTTGGACCCTGCCCCCACTTCAAACGGCTCTGCTTGAAAAGGGAGAGCTGTGTGCACCTAACAGTAGTCCACGCAGCATTGTCCATGTATATTATAGGGATAGGAAGAGTTGGAGAGCAGCCAAGTACTGTCTAATATTATAGCTACGCCCCCATGCATGCTGGCCACGCCCACTGGTGGCGTGGTGTGGAAACCCCCCTCTGCAAATCCTGTGTTTGCCCCTGAATAGCTATCAAATTATAGACCACACACTCTTCATCACATTCACCTGTGATTTGTGTATTGTGCACTTATGAATAATAATGTTGCATCAGATTTGTGAGTGTGTTTTTGTTTATGTATCCTATGTACATACATTATCAACAAACACAAAAGGGCTTCTCGAAAAGGGCTTCCAGCGTACTTTGGTACAATGTGTGAATATTGTTGGGTAGAAATCCCATATAATCGTTAATGCATCAAACTAGCAAAACTTTTGTGATTTTGTTTTTCTTCTTATAAAGACAGTTTTAAACAACAGAACTGAACAAATAACTCTCTGGAAAGACCAGAGAGAGAGAGAGAGGGATTAAAGAATTTTTTTTTCTGGAGTGACAATTTATTTTTTTATATTAGCTTCTTAAACTTGTTCAGGTGATTCACTAAAACAAATGTATCCTAAATGGGTAGTTAAAAAAGAAAAAAGTATTATGTGTTTATAATTCATACATTGTATTTTGTGCGATTGTTTGCCTTTATGGGAACTCCTTATACAAAATAATAAGGAAGTATTACAAGTTTTATAAACTGCCATTTCCATTTATTTCCACAAGAGGGCAGTATAATCCTTTAATACGGCCGTGGCAAGTACAAAATGTGTTTTGGTGACAAGCAGGTTCCCCTGTGTGTTATGTCTGTAAGCCCTAAATGTCAGGAACCGATACGAATGGGGGTGTACTTATAGTGGAGGAAATACTGGTTTGTAGTGCTTTACGGAGCTGCAGTTGTGGAACTACAAGTCTCAGAATGGCCTGCCCTTCTCTGGATCTGGTCTATCCTGTTAAACTCTACCCCAGAGAACAGCAGACTGTTGATGTTGCACTACAAGTCCCAGCATGACCCACCAGCCCCTGGACCTGGCTTACCAGAGTTAAGCAAGATATAGCATCCGAGATGTTGTAGAACTACAAGTCCCAGTATTCTGGTACTAATAATTCCACAGTTAAGAAAAGTCTGCTATTGGTCATTGATAGCAGAGCAATGTATATCAACCCTTATCTTATAATACTGAATATGCTGGCAGCTCTATAACTCAAGTTCTATATATAACATTTAGCTGTCTGAATATGCTATTGGTAAATCAGCAATCTGTACTGTATTAAATGAATAATTATGAAATTAAGTTGCTTTTATTAAAAAGTGAAGTTTAATAATAAAATTGTGAAAACAGGTATGAATGAATGTGTATAAAATAAACCCAAAGTTAGATAATGTATATTCATTTTCCACGCCACATTAACATATTATCTTTCATTATACCTAATAAGGTAATGATCTCTTTGCTGTCAGACAAAACAAAAACACGTGGATGGGTTTGGGGATTTCAGCTGAATAATAATTATAGTCCCCGTGTTTACATAGAACGTTATTCACGGAATTGTTATTATGAATAAAGTTATATGTGATTGCCCAGCAGTGCTGAAAGGTGAGACATAGCAGCACTTATATTATGTACTAATGATATTATGTACTAATGATTATGTATTGTGCTTTGTCTCCCAGAGCGGTTATGGGCTGGTGAGCAGAAAGTGTCGTTTCTACTGGAAGTTCCAGGCGGGATTATCATCAAATGAGTCTTAAGGACACACTTGAAGCCTTTGAGAGGATAACCTGATGGAGCGTGGGAGATCGATCCACAGCTGAGGAGCAGCCCGAGCAAAGTCCTGGAGGTGGGAGTGGAAGAGGTGATCAGTGAAGTCACGAGGCAGCGGTCATTGGCAGAGCGGAGGGGACAGCCAGGAGTGTAGGTAGAGATAAGGTTGGAGATGTGGGGGGGGGGTTGAGACGTGTAGAGGGAGAAGAACAGGGGACCAAGAACGGAACATTGGGGAACTCCGACAGGTAAGGGAGGATGAGGGATGTGGAGTCATGTGTAGAGACTGAGAAGGAGCGGTGGGTGAGGTTAGAGGAAACCCAGGAGAGGACGGTGTTACAGAGGCCCATAGATTTGAGAGTTTTCAAAAAGAGGGAGTGGTCAATGGTAGTATTATTATCCTTTATTTATAAGGCACCAGAAGGAGAACGCAGAGGATGTTTAACCATACTCACAACACATAATAGAACATTTCACATGGCAGCAATTTGGCAAAAAAAATTCCAAGTGCAAGTGGAATAAATAAGGAGGATGAAGAATGAAGCTTCCACCTGTCACACACCGGGCGATCGGGCTGCACACCCGATCCCCGGCGTTCTTACCTGGTCCCGCCGACAGTTCCCTCCGTCCCGGCCACCGCCATCTTCATTTCGGGTCTGCGCATGCCAATCTATTTCTTCCCTTTGCTCCCTTTCTATTGGATAATGTAATTGGCTCCAAATTCAAAAGGTGCCTCTTCCTGATGGTTGGTGCCTCCTCCTGATGGTTGGTGCCTCCTCCTGATGGTTGGTGCCTCCTCCTGATGGTTGGTGCCTCCTCCTGATGGTTGGTGCCTGTTCTTTTAGTTACCTCTCAGGTGGACTGATTTCCATTTCTACATGTTGTCCGCAGAGCTGACACTCGACAGAGTAGTTAGCCGCTATTCCAGTGGTAACCTGTTGTCCGCAGAGCTGACATTCTACAGAGAATTCATCGCCATTCCAGTGGTAACCTGCTGACTGCAGAGCTGTCATTCCACAGTGTACTTTCCACCATTCCAGTGGTAACCTGTTGTCCGCAGAGCTGACGCTCTACAGAGTATTTCACCGTCTTTCCTCCAGTGGAAGCCTGCTACCTCTACTTCTCCTCTCCTTGTGTTGTCTACCATTGCTGACCATCTCTGCACATTCCCCTAAAGGTTTCGCCTGGTACTCGTCGTAGGGGCCTCGACCTGCAGGACAGAAGCAGCAAAGACCAAACCGCCTTGCGGCGGTCCCTGGTGAAAACCGTTTCCCCGTTAGACTTCGCTCCTTACTTGAGTAGTGCTAATCTGGGCGAATCAAAGGATCCATTTCCATTAGTTAGAAAAGTAAAAAAAGTATAAAAACAAACAAACACACATCTATAAATAACATTATATACAATATACAAGTTATTTTACATATAATGTGATTTTCACCTACATTAATAAACTTTATGTGATTAAATTATTATTATTTAAAGAGCCATGCATTTAAAAAAAATGAAACAACTAGCAGCACAGGTCCAGCGTCAGAACCTTCACGGGTCACCAAACGCACACAGGGTGAGGTTATAGGGCGATGCGATATTGAGTCCTATCGCTTTTTTGTGTTTTTAGGTTTAATTGTCTTCTGCATCAACACAACTTGAGTTTACTACTGAACTTAATATACAACATTTTACTAGGTATGAATTGGTGTCAGGAGCCCATGGATGTATCAATGTTATGCCCTTTATGTATCCAGAATAATCTATAAACAATATAGATATGTGATTCTGTGTTCAACATCTCCTATGTACCTCATACCTCCATCTCCCCCTGATACCTTCTATACCCACTGTACCTTCTACATCCCAACACCCACTACATGCTCTACACCTCCTACACCCCTTATACCTTCTATATCCACTATACCTCCTACATCCCAACATCCACTATATGCTCTACACCCCTTATACCTTCTATATCCACTGTACCTCCTACATCCCAACATCCACTATATGCTCTACACCTCCTACACCATTATACCTTCTGTACCCACTATACCTCCTACATCCCAACATCCACTATATGCTCTATACCTCCTACACCCTTCTACCTTCTATATCCACTGTACCTCCTACATCCCAATATCCACTACATGCTCTACACCTCCTACACCCCTTATACCTTCTATATCCACTGTACCTCCTACATCCCAATATCCACTACATGTTCTACACCTCCTACACCCTTATACCTTCTATATCCACTGTACCTCCTACATCCCAACACCCACTACATGCTCTACACCTCCTACACCCCTTATACCTTCTATATCCACTGTACCTCCTACATCCCAATATCCACTACATGCTCTACACCTCCTACACCCTTATACCTTCTATATCCACTATACCTCCTACATCCCAACAGCCACTATATGCTCTACACCTCCTACACCCCTATACCTTCTATATCCACTGTACCTCCTACATCCCAACACCCACTACATGCTCTACACCTCCTACACCCTTATACCTTCTATACCCACTATACCTCCTACATCCCAACACCCACTACATGCTCTACACCTCCTACACCCCTTATACCTTCTATACCTACTATACCTCCTACATCCCAACATCCACCACATGCTCTACACCTCCTACACCCTTATACCTTCTATACCCACTATACCTCCTACATCCCAACACCCACTACATGCTCTACACCTCCTACACCCCTTATACCTTCTATACCCACTATACCTCCTACATCCCAACACCCACTACATGCTCTACACCTCCTACACCCCTTATACCTTCTATACCCAATATACCTCCTACATCCCAACACCCACTACATGCTCTACACCTCATACACCCTTATACCTTCTATATCCACTATACCTCATACATCCCAACACCCACTACATGCTCTACACCTCCTACACCCCTTATACCTTCTATACCCACTATACCTCCTACATCCCAACATCCACCACATGCTCTACACCTCCTACACCCCTTATACCTTCTATACCCACTATACCTCATACATCCCAACATCCACTACATGCTCTACACCTCCTGCACCCCTTATACCTTCTATACCCACTGTACCTCCTACATCCCAACATCCACCACATGTTCTACACCTCCCACACCCTTATACCTTCTATACCCACTATACCTCATACACCCCAACACCCACCACATGCTCTACACCTCCTATACCCTTATACCTTCTATACCCACTATACCTCATACACCCCAACACCCACCACATGCTCTACACCTCCTATACCCTTATACCTTCTATACCCACTACACCTCCTACACCCCTTATACCTTCTATACCCACTATACCTCCTACATCCCAACACCCACTATATGCTCTACACCTCCTACACCCTTATACCTTCTATAACTATTATACGTCCTACACTCCAACACCCCTAAATGCTCTAAATGTAGTGGGTGTTGGGATGTAGGAGGTATAGTGGGTATAGAAGACATACGTGGTGTAAGAGGTGTAGAGCATGTAGGGATATAAAGGGTGTAGGAGGTGTAGAGCATGTGGTAGGTGTTGGGATGTAGGAGGTATAGTGGGTATAGAAGGTATAAGGGTGTAGGAGGTGTAGAGCATGTAGTGGGTGTTGGGATGTAGGAGCTATAGTGGGTATAGAAGGTATACGTGGTGTAAGAGTTGTAGAGCATGTAGGGGTGATAGCGTGTAGGAGGTGTAGAGCATATGGTGGGTTTCGGGCATAGCAGGTATATTGGGTATAGAAGGTATAAGGGGTGTAGAAGCTGCAGAGCATGTAGTGGATGTTGGGATGTAGGAGGTATAGTGGATATCAAAGGTATAAGGGTGTAGGAGGTGTAGAGCATGTGATAGGTGTTGGGGTGTAGGAGGTATAGTGGGTATAGAAGATATAAGGGGTGCAGGAGGTGTAGAGCATTTAGTGGGTGTTGGGATGTAGGAGGTCTAGTGGGTATAGAAGGTATAAGGGGTGTAGGAGGTGTAGAGCATGTGGTAGGTATTGGGATGTATGAGGTATAGTGGGTATAGAAGATATACGTGGTGTAAGAGGTCTAGAGCATGTAGGGGTGTTAGGGTGTAGGAGGTGTAGAGCATGCGGTGGGTTTCGGGGCATAGGAGGTATATTGGGTATAGGAGGTATAAGGGGTGTAGGAGGTGTAGAGCATGTAGTGGGTGTTAGGGTGTAGGAGGTGTAGAGCATGTGGTAGGTGTTGGGGCATAGGCGGTATAGTGGGTATAGAAGGTATAAGGGTGTAGGAGGTGTAGAGCATGTAGTGGGTGTTGGGATGTAGGAGCTATAATGGGTATAGAAGGTATGCGTGGTGTAAGAGGTGTAGAGCATGTAGGGGTGATAGCGTGTAGGAGGTGTAGAGCCTATGGTGGGTTTCGGGGCATAGCAGGTATATTGGGTATAGAAGGTATAAGGGGTGTAGAGCATGTAGTGGATGTTGGGATGTAGGAGGTATAGCGGATATAGAAGGTATAAGGGTGTAGGAGGTGTAGAGCATGTGGTAGGTGTTGGGATGTAGGAACTATAGTGGGTATAGAAGATATAAGGGGTGCAGGAGGTGTAGAGCATTTAGTGGGTGTTGGGATGTAGGAGGTATAGTGGGTATAGAAGGTATAAGGGGTGTAGGAGGTATAGAGCATGTGGTAGGTGTTGGGGTGTATAAGGTATAGTGGATATAGAAGATATACGTGGTGTAAAAGGTGTAGAGCATGTAGGGGTGTTAGGGTGTCGGAGGTGTAGAGCATGCGGTGGGTTTCGGGGCATAGGAGGTATATTGGGTATAGGAGGTATAAGGGGTGTAGGAGGTGTAGAGCATGTAGTGGGTGTTAGGGTGTAGGAGGTGTAGAGCATGTGGTAGGTGTTGGGGCATAGGCGGTATAGTGGGTATAGAAGGTATAAGGGTGTAGGAGGTGTAGAGCATGTAGTGGGTGTTGGGATGTAGGAGCTATAATGGGTATAGAAGGTATGCGTGGTGTAAGAGGTGTAGAGCATGTAGGGGTGATAGCGTGTAGGAGGTGTAGAGCCTATGGTGGGTTTCGGGGCATAGCAGGTATATTGGGTATAGAAGGTATAAGGGTGTAGGAGGTGTAGAGCATGTAGTGGGTGTTGGGATGTAGGAGCTATAATGGGTATAGAAGGTATGCGTGGTGTAAGAGGTGTAGAGCATGTAGGGGTGATAGCGTGTAGGAGGTGTAGAGCCTATGGTGGGTTTCGGGGCATAGCAGGTATATTGGGTATAGAAGGTATAAGGGGTGTAGAGCATGTAGTGGATGTTGGGATGTAGGAGGTATAGCGGATATAGAAGGTATAAGGGTGTAGGAGGTGTAGAGCATGTGGTAGGTGTTGGGATGTAGGAACTATAGTGGGTATAGAAGATATAAGGGGTGCAGGAGGTGTAGAGCATTTAGTGGGTGTTGGGATGTAGGAGGTATAGTGGGTATAGAAGGTATAAGGGGTGTAGGAGGTATAGAGCATGTGGTAGGTGTTGGGGTGTATAAGGTATAGTGGATATAGAAGATATACGTGGTGTAAAAGGTGTAGAGCATGTAGGGGTGTTAGGGTGTCGGAGGTGTAGAGCATGCGGTGGGTTTCGGGGCATAGGAGGTATATTGGGTATAGGAGGTATAAGGGGTGTAGGAGGTGTAGAGCATGTAGTGGGTGTTAGGGTGTAGGAGGTGTAGAGCATGTGGTAGGTGTTGGGGCATAGGCGGTATAGTGGGTATAGAAGGTATAAGGGTGTAGGAGGTGTAGAGCATGTAGTGGGTGTTGGGATGTAGGAGCTATAATGGGTATAGAAGGTATGCGTGGTGTAAGAGGTGTAGAGCATGTAGGGGTGATAGCGTGTAGGAGGTGTAGAGCCTATGGTGGGTTTCGGGGCATAGCAGGTATATTGGGTATAGAAGGTATAAGGGTGTAGGAGGTGTAGAGCATGTAGTGGGTGTTGGGATGTAGGAGCTATAATGGGTATAGAAGGTATGCGTGGTGTAAGAGGTGTAGAGCATGTAGGGGTGATAGCGTGTAGGAGGTGTAGAGCCTATGGTGGGTTTCGGGGCATAGCAGGTATATTGGGTATAGAAGGTATAAGGGGTGCAGGAGGTGTAGAGCATTTAGTGGGTGTTGGGATGTAGGAGGTATAGTGGGTATAGAAGGTATAAGGGGTGTAGGAGGTATAGAGCATGTGGTAGGTGTTGGGGTGTATAAGGTATAGTGGATATAGAAGATATACGTGGTGTAAGAGGTGTAGAGCATGTAGGGGTGTTAGGGTGTCGGAGGTGTAGAGCATGTGGTGGGTTTCGGGGCATAGGAGGTATATTGGGTATACCTCTTACACCTTCTATACACTATTTCCTACATCTCTTTCACCTCTGTGCTCCTTACACTTCTAATACCCCCAACATCTGCACCACTTACACCTCCTACACCCCTCACGCCTACTTTACTAACAATATCTCCTACATATGCCACACCCTTTGCACCTTTTTCACCTTCAATATCCCCAACACTTCTAAGCCATTTACATCCCTTACACCCCTTATATCTCCTACACGTTCAATACTCCCTGTGCCCATTACAGTATCTACACCTTTTACACCTTCTTTACCCCTTATACAACCAACACTCGTAACCCCTATATTCTTATGAAGTACTTTATATTTCCTATACCCTGAAAGCCTTTACTCCTCCCAGACCCTCTACATCTTATACACCCCTTATACCGTCTACACCCCTATGGTCACACCTTCTACTCATAGTCTCACCCCTAAATTCTCTACACACCTTAAACCCTAACATTCCCTATACCCCTACAACTCTAACCTACATCTCATACTCCCTCTATGACTATAAACCCTTTACAATCTACAATATAAAACTCTGTATACCTACCACAGACCACCTACAATCCCAATATCATTTACACCTTCCACCGGCCCCCTAGACATGCTTTAGCCTACCATCATAGGTTGACCATGCCTTTCAGTCAATAAGTGTTATGTACGTGTGACATCACTATCATCAACATCATCATCACCTTTTCTTTATATAGCGCCACTCAGGCCCGGCGCTCCCATTAGGCAAGGTTAGGCACTTGCCTAGGGCGCCGGGCTCTGGAGGGCGCCACAGAATTCTAAAATACTTCAAAACTGTGCGGCGACCGCCAACCATACCTGTCACGGCCGCCGCACAGCATTCAGATGGACGGGGAGGGGGGAAGAGGCTATTTTGTCACCACCGCCGCCACTCTGCTCCGTCTCCTCCCCTCCACTTACTAGTGTCAGTGAGTGGAGGGGAGGAGACGGAGCAGAGAGGCGGCATTGGTGAGACAAGGTAAGGAGAAGAGGGAGGAGGGCGGCGATTTTTGCGGGAAGGGTGGGGCGGCGATTTTTGCGGGGGGGGGGGGCGCCGCTTTTTTAAAAATGCCTAGGGCGCCGTGGACCCTAGCACCGGCCCTGGCGCCACTAGTTCCGCAGCGCTGTACAGAGAACTCATTCATATCAGTCCCTGCCCCATTGGAGCTTACAGTCTAAATTCTCTAATTTAGACTGGCTGACAGAGAGAGAGAGAGACTATGGTTAATTTTGATAGCAGCCAATTAACCTACCAGTATGTTTTTGGAGTGTGGGAGGAAACCGGAGCACCCGGAGAAAACCCACGCAAACACGGGGAGAACATACAAACTCCACACAGATAAGGCCATGGTCAGGAATTGAACTCATGACCCCAATGCTGTAAGGCAGAAGTGCTAACCACTGAGCCACCATGCTGCCCTATCAATGGCCACTCCCGACCCCAGTACTATACAAGTTGTGTGGCAGCATACTAACAATGTTTCATCAGTTGTGGATCCAGAGGGGGATGATCGGGGCAATCGCCTCCCCCTAGCAGCACTCTACAAACCTTTAAATTGCAGCTGAGAGATGCAATCAAAGGGGAGGAGGGGGTGGGGCCAACTGGAGCCAATCAGAGTGAAGGAGGAGTGTTGTTATGCTAAATCCGCCCACCACCCCCCCTAAAAAAAGTCTAGGTCCGTCCCTGTGTCTCATTAAGAGACATTTTTAATGTTTGTATTCAAACTCAGTGCCGCCCCCAGAACCTTGCTCCCTAGGCAGCTGCCTAATGTTGACATGTGTCCTGCTCTTACACCTCCTAAGACATTAGCTCAACTGTACCCCTCCTAAACCTTCTACACACACTATACCCACAAAACCCCTACAACTACTACGTCTATCTTTTCCATGTGCCATACACTTCCTACAAACAGTACACCATTACACACTATAATCACCCCACACCACCTCCAACCCTTACTTCCAACTAAATACTCAACACTCCTAATCTCTCTATGTCGCCTACATCCTTTACTTCTCCTACACTTCCAACAACCCCTAGACTTGTTCCACCACCTACAGCTAAAACACCCTCTCTACCACATAAATGCTAGTCCCTGTGACAGAGGGGGATTGGGAACCTGTCCATATAATTTCTATTTCTTTTCATTGCATAGAGTGACCAGGTAGCAGGACCCGGTACCTTCTCCTTGGGTAGATGGTGTTTATAGCAGCCGAGAGATTTCACACACGTCCAAGATTTCGTGCACCTGGCCTCAGCCAGTTTTATTCAGTAAGAAAACAAGAGAAAACTCCACAATAAACACCTTGCCGTCCGGCTCTAGCTAAACACTGGTCACTCCCGACTAACAAACTAAGACAAAACAAAAAGACATTTCAGCACAGTTACTTACAGGCAGATATCAGACTTTCTCTCCTTTTACTAGCACCACTCAGGTGCAGCTCCTGATTACCAGCAGAATCACTGGTAACTCGGAAGACCCAATTAATGGAAATAATGGATGGAGCCCGCCCTCACTCTCCATCCATAACCCCAGGATCCTTTTCCATCTTTCCTATAGCCCTTCAGCAGCGTACACACAATACACATTTTCCTGGGATTTTAAAACAAGTAGGTTAGGAAACTAGGTAAAATTTACCTGCCATCATACAGTAATCCAGTGACTTTGTCACAATACATATGTCAGGCAAAAGTTTATCGTGACCCTACATCCTAACACCTCCAATAACCCTCTGCACCCTATACCCGCTGTAATCTCCCAGCACCCCATCTACCTTCTCCTACACCCTTACCAGCATCTACAGGGGGTAGATATTTACAGCATACACTGCCCCTTAATATTAAATGGTATCACAATTATTATTATTATTATTATTATTATTATGTATTATTATTATTGTTAATTAGTGTCCTCAGAAAATATCCATCTAAAGGAAATAGGGATAGACTCACTAGTGTTCATATACTAATTATGCTGATAGTTACATAGTTTAACCAAGTATCCCATAGACTGCTGTCATTACTGCAAATGTTGCACCTAAATGCAATGTTAGTAAATTAGCCACATACTCCCCCCAATTACTATGACATGTCACTTATCTTTTCCCTGGAAAACAACTGCAGTGCTGTACAACATGCCAATCATATACATCTATATGCCCAATATGACAGTCTTATACTCCCCTCATACAGCCCTGCGTTCAGCATAACAGCCTCATGCCCAACACATACTGTCTTGTGCCCAGATTGACACCCCTGTGACCTCTAAGCTTCCCCCTCCCTACGTTCCCCAGTCCTACCACCGTGTAGTGGTTACAGGCCTCACCACATTAGCACTGGTAAGTCTGCCCAGTTAGTGTGGAGAGTCAGTTAAGAGGAAGCGCCATCATTCAGTCCAGTGGATGTGCAGAGCTTCTGTCCAGTGAGACCACAGGGGTTTTCAGCCAGTGGAATTATGGCAATATCATATTTTGAAGCCCCACAACTTTCACCGATTGTGCAGCTTCTGTAGATGTTACTAGTGATACCACTGGTCGGTATAAGGGAAGGTGAAGCAGTTACTGAGAGCGTTCATATGTGGGCACCACTGTCCGTCTGCTGGTGGGATACATGGCAGTTAGACAGCGCTGTCTTACCTACATCTGCAGGTTGTGAAATACTGAACGTGTTGGTTACCTTAAAAATAAAACTAGGGAGTTTCACAAAAGGGACAATGAGAAGACACATGTATTAACTATTTCCATTTCCTTGCTGTGTAGGAAAGAACAAGCTGGAGCTGAATATAGCAACCTCACACAATGTATCTCTGTATCTGACAGAAGATTCAGTCCAGAAAGGACGGAACAAAGTGAATGAATATAGCACATATGTACTATTATTATATATACTGGTCCCACGGCTCTATCTCCACACACCCTACACATGCTTTACTATTATGAGTATATACTGGTCACATGGCTCCATCTCCACACACCCTACACATTCTATACTATTATCAATATATACTGGTCACATGGCTCCATCTCCACACACCCTACACATTCTATGTTATTATCAATATATACTGGTCACATGGCTCCATCTCCACGCACCCTACACATTCTATACTATTATTATTATTATTATATACTGGTCACATGGCTCCATCTCCACACACCCTACACATTCTATATTATTATCAATATAAACTGGTCACAAGGCTCCATCTCCACACACCCTAAACATTGTATACTATTATCATTATATCCTGGTCACATGGCTCCATCTCGACACACACCCTACACATTCTATACTATTATCAGTATATACTGGTCACACGGCTCCATCTCCACACACCCTACACATGCTTTACTATTATCAGTATATACTGGTCACATGGCTCCATCTCCACACACCCTACACATTCTATGCTATTATCATTATACACTGGTCACATGGCTCCATCTCCACACACCTTACACATTCTATACTATTATCAATATATACTGGTCACATGGCTCCATCTCCACACACCCTACACATTCTATACTATCATCATTATACACTGGGTCACATGGCTCCATCTCCACACACCCTACACATTCTATACTAATATCAGTATATACTGGTCACATGGCCCCATCTCCTCACACCCTACACATTCTATGTTATTATCATTATATACTGGTCACATGGCTCCATCTCCACACACCCTACACATTCTATACTAATATCATTATACACTGGTCACATGGCTCCATCTCCACACACTCTACACATTCTAGACATTTCATATCCACTATAGCCAGGCAGATATACATGGCCAATTCCAAGACTTGATCTTACTGGATCATTCCTTGGGTGACTGGAGGTGTCTTTGGATTGTTAATATGGTAGAAGGTGAAATTCATCTTCATCTTTCTGACAGAGGGCAACAAGTTTCTTACGAAAATATTTTGATGTTTGGATCCATACATTAGGCCCTCTATCCTGACTAGTCCTCTGCCCCAGCTGGGGAGAAGCTGCCCAAAGCAATGCCACCTCCATGCTTCATAGTGGTTGGTCTTCTGGTGATGAGCTGCATTGTCTGTTCACCAACCATACCTCTTAGAGCTCAAAAAGTTCAACATTGGTCTCATCAGGCCAGAAGACATGTTCCCACATGCTTAGGGTGATTGAATGTATTCTGTTGAATAATGTAGATGACCTTGTTTCTTTTTTGTGAAAAATGTCTTCTGTCATGTCACCCTACCCAAAGCCCAAATGTACAGAATACGGGAGATGGTGCTCACATTGTAACGATTGTCTCGTTGTCTGAACGCAGAGATCTCTGGGGATATGGATACACGTATTAGCCTGGTTTAGCACTAGCCGAACAGAGGCGCGGAGTCTAACGGGTTCCCCGATCTTCACCAAGAACCGCCGCAAGGTAGGATGGACTTTAGCGGCCGGGAACTAGCAGGTCGCGGCCATCTGAACAGTCACTAGGCGTAACACAGCGGAGAGAAATGAAAATCCGAAAGCAGGTCAGCTAGCTGAGGACTGGTACACTGGCAGCAAGGTACAAAATCAGGATCCGGGGAAGAGAGGTCAAAGCAAGCAAGGACTAGTACATTAAGGGGATAACAGGCAGAAGCACTTTCCAAGGAGGATTCACAAGGAAAATCAAGGACAGCAGCAATACAGCATATCAGGGAGTCAGTATGGGTATGGAAACCTGTTGCTCTGACACTGTTAGAGTGTCAGAGTGAGCTTTATATATTATTATATACACTGCAGAATATTCCACCTCCCAGCCACAATCATGTGACCGCCCAAACCAGGAAGTGCTGATCTAACATAGAGACAGAGGGTATCAGAAGCTCAGGGAGGTTTGTGACAGTACCCCATCATTTAAGGGTGGACACTGGACACCCTAAAATGCTTGTCAGGAAACTTTTTGTGGAAAATCTTAAGTAGCTGAGGACAATGTACATCAGTAGCTTTAACCCAGGAGCGTTCCTCTGGCCCATAACGCTTCTAATCGATCAAAAACTGCAAGGTGCCTCTGGATATGCGAGAATCCAAAAGAGTACTGATTGAAGACAGCGGGTTTCAGGAGAGAAGCATGGAACACGTTGGTAACTTTTAAGAAAGAAGGCAACTGCAACCTAAAGGCTACAGGATTAATGACCTCAATAATCTTAAAAGGAACCAATAAACCTAGGGGCTAGCTTCATACTAAGGACCCGTAGTCGAAGATTGCGGGTGGACAACCAGACTTTGTCTCCGGGTCTCCAATTAGGAACAGCACGCCTACTTCTATCACTGACTGTCTTGTTCCGTGTGGAAGACTTAAACTTTCATTTACTTGAGTCCAAATGACTGAGAAATTCCGAAAAAGAGAGTCCACCACCGGTACATCTGAGGATGGAACCTGGGGAAGGGTGGGTAACTTGGGATGGCAGCCGTACAGTACAAAGAAGGAGAGTTGGAGATGGCCTCATGGTAGTGATTATTGGGGATGAATTCATGGTATTAGATCCACCCAGTTGCTTTGATTGGCAGAAACGAATATGCAAAGAAATTTCTCAAGTTCCTGATTAGTTCTCTCCATCAATCCATTAGTTTATGGGTGGTAGGCCGAATAAAAATTGAGTTTGATGCCAATAATCTTACAAAAGGCTCTCCAGAATTTAGATGTGAACTGAGAAAAAGGTCAGCTAAGGTAGAGGCGGAGGGAAGACCCTTGAGGGGTACAAAAAGGGCGACTCTGGAAAAATGATCTACGATGAACCATATGACAGTGCAGGATTTGGAAGGTGGTAGATCAATTGCTTGTCATCGATGCGAAGAGATGGCCACCAGTAACTTCGATTGCTCAGCTCCCAGGTTTTCTTAGCTCCAGCATGTTCCAAGAAGCGAGAAGTATGGGCCCAGTATAAAAGTTTAGTATGTAAATAGGAGTAACGAAAATCTTACCTGGAGGACAGAGGGTAGATCTTACGGGAGTTAACGTCACCACACTTTCAGTGTCAGAGGGATTGAAAGAACGTGACAGAGCATTTGCTTTCTTGTTTTATTAAACCCGGGCGGTCGGTGAGTATATGATTGAACCAGGACAAAAACAGAGACCATCTTGCTTAACGGGGATTCAGACACTGTGCCGTCTGTAAATACAAGATATTCTTGTGATCGGTATAAATTGTTACTGGAAACAAAGCACCTTCTAGCAGATGTCTCCACTCAGAGAGAGCCAATTTGATCGCTAGGAGTTCCTTTTCCCCTATGCCATAATTCCTCTCGGCCAGTAGGTGCTTGTGAGAGAAAAACCCAAAGGGGTGAAGTTTCCCAGAGGAATCGAGTTGAGAGAGAACAGCCCCAGTCCCATAAGACGAGACATTAACTTCAAGAAAAAATGGACGCTGACAGTTGGGTTGCAGCTAGACTGGAGCAGAGGAAAAGGCCTTCTTGAGGGAATTGAAGGCTAACACCGTTTCCACGGGCCACGCTCAGGCGTCAGATGTTTTCTGGGTAAGTGCGGTGATGGGCACGATTAAATCGGATTAACCCCTAATAAACTGGCGATAATAATTCTCAAAACCTAAAAAGCGCTGACTAGCCTTCAGACCTGAAGGTTGAGGCCAGTCAGTAATGGCTTTGAGCTTGGTGGGGTCCATATGGAGTCCAGTACCAGACATAATGTAACCCAGGAAGGGTAATTGGGTTTGTTCAAAAATACACTTCTGAAGTTTGCAGAATAAGTGGTTAGTTCTGAGTCGAGTAAGAACTTCAACTATATGTCTTCGATGAGACTGAAGATCTGGGGAAAACAGGAGGATGTCATCCAATATACCACTACATATTGATAAAGGAGAGAATTTTGTTGATGAAACTATGGAATACTGCAGGAGCGTTACATAAGCAGAATGGCATGACTAGGTACTCAAAGTGACCGTCTCTGGTGTTAAAGGCCATATTCCATTTGTCCCCCTCCTTTATCCGGATGAGGTTGTACCCTCCCTGAAGGTCCAATTTGAAAAAGATTGTGGCACCCTTGATCCGGTAGACCAGTTCGGTAATTAAACTAATTGGATATCTGTTCTTTACTGTACTGTCGTACAAGCCCCGGTAGTCAATGCACGGGTGCAGGCCACCGTCTTTCTTTTTAGCAATGAAGAAACCAGTACCAGCCGGTGAGGAAGATCTTCGGATGAATCCACGTTCTAGATTTTCTTGAATATGTTCTGTCATAGCGTTGGTCTCAGAGATGGAAAGCGGGTACACTCGACCCCGAGGAGAGGATTTACCAGGCAGGAGTTCAATTCTGCAATCCTAAACTCTGTGTGGAGTGAGAGCGGTTGCCCTTTGTTCACAGAATACATAGGAGGAAACCTGATACTGGAGGGTAGAGATAATTCTGGAGAAAGGTCGGATGTAGACAGATGAAGTGGCAGAACCACTTTCTGGATACAATGAGAAAGGCAACAGAAACCCCAGGAAAAAATCTGAGCATCGTGCCAATCTAATACAGGAGAAAGCAAGCGAGGCCACGGAAGCCCTAATACCACTGGGCTGATGGCCCTGGAGATAATGAGAAACTAAATGTCCTCCCTATAATGGGATCCAATTTGCATAGCTAAGGGAACTGTACGAACCCGAATGACACCATCTGAGATTCTAATTCCATCAATGGCGGTAAAGTGGAGAGATTGTTCCAGTGGTATAGTGGGAAGGGCCAAACGAGCAACCGTGGAAGCTGATATGAAATTACCTGCTACTCCCAAGTCCATGAATGCTGAAAGAGTGATAGTTTTGGGACCGTGAGTGAGCAGAACCGAGATGCCAAAGGTGTCACTAGAAGAAGATGCTAGAGATGGACTAAGAGAACCTAATGACACCTCTCCTGAACCCGTTAGGCCCCATCGTTTACCAGTCCTTTTAGGGCAGATACCCAAAATGTGACCAGGGTCACCGCAATACAGACAATATTTGTTCTTCAATCTTCTCTCTCTCTCCTCACTAGAGAAACGGAACCATCCAAATGGCGGAGCGATGGGAGACTAAAAGTTGGACCAACAAGGCTGAGTCTTCTGAAGTGTTTGTTCTTTTAAATGGAGGTAAACCTTGTTACACAAGGAAATAAGTACATCAAGAGAAGAAGTAAATTCCCATAAGGTCAATTCATCTTTAATCCGCGTCAAACAGCCCTTGCCAGAATGTTTAAGTTAAAGCCTCGTCATTTCAACGCAGCTCAGAAGCCAAAGTTCTAATTGTATGGCATGCTGACCAACGGAGTGGGAGCCCTGGCGTAAATGCAGAATTGCGGCTGCTGCACTAGAAACTCTGCCTGGCTCATCATAGATCCTCTTCAATATGGTCAGAAAGTTAGCACAGTTGTGGAGTAGAGGATCATTCTGCTCCCATAGGGGTGATGCCGATACGAGGACTTGGCCAGACAACAGTGAAACAATATAGGCCACCTTAGCCTTTTCACTGGGAAAGTTCCCGGGAAGGAGCTCAAATTGTATGGCACATTGAATAAGAAATCCTCTGCAGGATTCAGGATCCCCGTCAAAGTTAGGAGGGTTAGGAATACGTAACTGAGAGGCAGCAGACACAGGTGGGACTGTATCCACTGGTGGGACGGACTGCCCAGGTGCCGCCAATGTTTCCTGAAGTGAATCCAGACTAGTGGAGAATCTTTGGAGAAACTTCATTAAATGTTCCAGTTAAGTGTCCTGATTCTCAAATCTGGGGCATGAAGGGCCCACTGGGGAAACCAATGACTGGGACACACCTAATACCATGTAGCGCTGCAAAGGGGGTGTTTGGGGGCTTGGTGCAATTAAGACAAGGGGTTATCATTTTAGACAAATTTTAGACAAATACACAGGAAAATTGTTTGCACTACTGTTAGGTGCAAGCAGTTCAGCCTTCACAAGCAGTGCAGTGTGAAGCAGGACATACCTCCCAAATCTCCTTGTAGTTGGACCAAATCCTGACTAAGCGTGACAGTCACCAAAATTTGGGGCTGCCCCACCAGATGCAGTACATTTGGCAGACTGTCCTCCTCTCTCCTACCTGTTCTTGTCACTTTCACCACCTGTGCCTGCTGGTGTCTTAGATTAGTTTCTGCTTGTCTGGATCCTGGAATGTTGGAGGCCCTATTGAAAAAAAAAATGGGTAGATGACAGAAAACTCCAACTGTCCCCAGATTTAAATCAATAGCGCCCACATTTAATAATTAGGCCTCACTCCAGCCCCAACATTAAAATATTAGTACTCACATTTGACAAATAGATCTATTTCCCTCCAGCCAATCCCAACATTAAATTAATAGTATTCACATTTATTACCTAATACCCTCCCTCTAAACTGCCAAAGCAATAAATTAATAACAGTTACGTTTAATATAACCATTTCCCACGACCATCCTCCCAAACTCAGCCCCACATTCAATAATAGACGACCCCAGCATTAAATTAAAGGTCCCATCACCCCATCTAAATTTAATAGGCCACATAAATTAAATTGCCCCACCAATAAATTAAATTACCCCAATATCACCCCACAGATAAAATTGCATCCATTAAATAATTAGCCCCCCACCTAAACTCCACCATTAAATTAATAGCCCACCTTAAACCCATGTACTTTTAGGAAAGCTCCCCATTCCCTCTCACATTATAGCCCGCCCTCCTTATAGTTTAGCATAGGTAGTCCCCACTATAATTTAGTGTAGGCAGCCCTCCAACCCCTCCCTATAGTTTAGGATAGGCAGCCCCCCTCCCTCCATCCCTATAGTATAGTATAGGCAGCCCCCCTCTCTCCATCCCTATAGTATAGTATAGGCAGACCCCCCTCTCTCCATCCCTATAGGTTAGTATAGGCAGGCCCCCCCCTTCATCCCTATAGTATAGTATAGACAGGCCCCCTCTCCCTCTATCCCTATAGCTTAGTGTAGGCAGCCCCCTCTCTCCATCCCTATAGCTTAGTATAGGCAGCCCCCTCTCTCCATCCCTATAGCTTGGTATAGGCAGGCCCCCCTCTCCCTCTATCCCTATAGCTTAGTATAGGCAGGCTCCCTCTCCCTCTATCCCTATAGCTTAGTGTAGGCAGCCCCCTCTCTCCATCCCTATAGCTTAGTATAGGCAGCCCCCTCTCTCCATCCCTATAGCTTGGTATAGGCAGGCCCCCCTCTCCCTCTATCCCTATAGCTTAGTATAGGCAGGTTCCCTCTCCCTCTATCCCTATAGCTTAGTATAGGCAGCCCCCTCTCTCCATCCCTATAGCTTAGTATAGGCAGCCCCCCTCCCTCCATCCCTATAGTATAGTATAGGCAGCCCCCTCACTCCATCCCTATAGCTTAGTATAGGCAGCCCCCCTCCCTCCATCCCTATAGTATAGTATAGGCATCCCCCTCACTCCATCCCTATAGCTTAGTATAGGCAGCCCCCCTCCCTCCATCCCTATGGTTTACTACAGACAGCCCCCCTCTCTCCATCCCTATAGCTTAGTATAGGCAGCCCCTGTCCCTCCATCCCTATAGCTTAGAATGCGAAGACGCTCCCTGCTCACTTACTTGTAGCTGTTTTAGGCTCCGCCGATCAGGCAGACATGAAGTGAAGCGAGACTTCTTGTCTGCCGCACAGCACTGTGGGAGCCCATACAGCAACAGGCAGCCTAGCGATTGGCTGCCTGTTGCTGTCAACTGACCATCAATGCCACTGATTACTCCCCCACCGCAACTGCGCACCAACCGCACTCGCCCCCCCTCCGTGACCCCCCCCCCCCCCACACACACATAAAAAAAACACACTAGCTACTCACCTCACCAAGCATCAGGGCCCACCGGGGAGTAGCACGGCACGCCGGCGGGCCAGTGTAATGCTGGATAACTAGATAGATAGATAGATAGATAGATAGATAGATAGACAAACAGAATGATAGATAGATAGATAGATAGATAGATAGATAGATAGATAGATAGATAGATAGATAGATAGACAAACAGAATGATAGATAGATAGAAAGATAGATACACACATGTATATTATATTGTCAGATATCCCTTCTTAGGCCTGTTGTCACATATCCCCAGATGTCACATATCCCCTGTTGTCACATATCCCCAGATGTCACATATCCCCTGTTGTCACATATCCCCTCTTGTCACATATCCCCAGCTGTCACATATCCCCTGATGTCACATATCCCCTCTTGTCACATATCCCCAGCTGTCACATATCCCCTGATGTCACATATCCCCAGATGTCACATATCCCCTGTTGTCACATATCCCCTGTTGTCACATATCCCCAGCTGTCACATATCCCCTCTTGTCACATATCCCCAGCTGTCACATATCCCCTCTTGTCACATATCCCCAGCTGTCACATATCCCCTCTTGACACATATCCCCTATTCAGCCTATTGTCTTATATTCCCAGATGTCACATCTTCTCTGCTGTCACATATCCCCAGCTGTCACATATCCCCTGGTGTCACGTATACCCAGCTGTCACATATCCCCTGTTGTCACATATCCCCAGCTGTCATATATCCCCTGTTGTCACATATCCCCGGCTGTCACATATCCCCTGATGTCACATATCCCCTCTTGTCACATATCCTCAGATGTCACATATCCCCTGTTGTCACATATCCCCAGCTGTCACATATCCCCTGTTGACACATATCCCCTATTCAGCCTATTGTCTTATATTCCCAGATGTCACATCTTCTCTGCTGTCACATATCCCCAGATGTCACATATCCCCTGTTGTCACATATCCCCAGATGTCACATATTCTCTGTTGTCACATATCCCCTGTTGTCACATATCCCCTATTGTCACATGTCCCCTGTTATTCACAAATCTATCTGTTAGATAGATATATAGGGTATAGATAGATAGATAGATAGATAGATAGATAGATAGATAGATATGAGATAGATAGATAGATATGCGATAGATAGATAGATAGATAGATAGATAGATAGATAGATAGATAGATAGATAGAAAGATAGATAGATATGAGATAGATAGATAGATAGATAGATAGATAGATAGATAGATAGATAGATATGAGATAGATAGATAGATAGATAGATAGATAGATAGATAGATATAAGATAGATAGATAGATAGATAGATAGATAGATAGATAGATATGAGATAGATAGATAGATAGATAGATAGATGTGAGATAGATAGATAGATAGATAGATAGATAGATAGATAGATAGATAGATAGATAGATATGAGATAGATAGATAGATAGATAGATAGACAGATAGATAGATAGATAGATAGATAGATAGATAGATAGATAGATAGATATGAGATAGATGGATAGATAGATAGATAGATAGATAGATAGATAGATAGATAGATAGATAGATAGATAGATCGCTCATCAGTACTGATCCCTACACAGGAATTAGGGCCCCATAATCTCACAGTATGAACATCTCTTTACTGACCTTTTCTGCAGCACATCTACTATTAAACACTTCATTTAGTGGAATAGGTGATATAGAATAAATCTGTTACATTGTCTGCAGTCTGCGGGTTACTGTACCTGGTAACACACAGAATGGGTAATTATAAGGAAGTGATATTGTGGAAAGTTTCAGTGTATCATTAGGTTAATAAGAAGCCTGTTTGTGGCCAGTGCTCCCTCTCCAGCAGGGATATGGGGAGATGGTTATCTCTGACAATGAATGATTTATGGCTGGGTGATAAGTGGCTGTTGAGGCATTTATTCAACAAGTAAATTAGGGTGAGTTTTCCAGCAAGTCGGCTCCTGTTATTCCTGCTGTGTAATTACACACTGATAAAGTGTTGCAGAAATACAATGTATCAATACAATGATGTGTAGATTCTCACTCAGAGCAGTGATTACATAGGAGGAGTTAGGATCACACTTCTACCTACCTATAGTGTAAGTCACATATTACACATGTATAACCAGCCCCCATCTGCCCCGTTACCTGCCCCCCCCCCTGCTGGGGAACATCACAGGCACAGAGCATTGCAGCCCACTGGAGTGGAAAATAGGCTCTTTGTAGTGGAGGTGAGAGATCAGCCCTCTTCATGGGGGCTAACAAAACTGTAATAATGTGACACTAACCCTTGCCAGCACGCTCTGCCGCCCTGGCACAGAGAGCTTTGTATAACACATTACATGGCACACAGTATACCTCGTTATACAGATGGCACTGTACCCCATATCACAGATAACACTGTACCCCACATCACAGATAACACAGTACCCCATATTACATGATACAATGCACCCCACATCACAGAAAACACTGCACCCCATATCACAAATAACACTGTACCCCATATAACATGATACACTGTACCCAACATCACAAGGTACACTGCACCCCACATCACAGATAACACAGTACCCCATATTACATGATACAATGCACCCCACATCACAGAAAACACTGCACCCCACATCACAAATAACACTGTACCCCATATTACATGATACACTGCATCCCACATCACAGATGACACTTTACCCAACTTGACAAGATAACACTGCACCCCACATCACAGATAACACTGTACCCCACTTCACAAGGTACACTGCACCCCACATCACAGATAAAACTGTACCCCACATCACATGGTATATTGCACCCCACATCACAGATACCACTGTACTCCTTAACACACCCCACATCATAAAAGATAATGTACCCCTTAATAAAGGTCACACCGTACCCCTTATTACAAATGGCACTGCACCCCACATCACATGTAACACTGCACCCCAGATCACATGGTACACTGCACACCACATTACAGATTACACTGTACCCCTTATTACAGATGACATTGCACCCCACTTTAGAGATAACAGTGTACCCCTTATTACAAATGGCACTGTGCCCCTTATTACAGATAACAATGTACCCCTTATTACAGATGGCACTGCACCCTACTTTAGAGATTACACTGTACCCCTTATTACAAATATCAATGCATTCCTGATTACATATAACACTGCACCCCTTATTACAGAGGGCACTGCACCCCTTATTACAGATAACACTGCACACCTATTACAGATAACACTGTACCCTTATTACAGAGGGCACTGCACCCCTTATTACACATAACAATGCACCCCTTATTACAGATGGCACTGCACCCTACTTTGGAGATTACACGGCACCCCTTATTACAGATAACACTGCATTCCATATTACAGATAACACTACGCCCCTTATTACACATAACACTACACCCCTTATTACAGAGGGCACTGCACCCCTTATTACACATAACACTGCACCCCTTATTACAGATAACACTGCACTCCATATTACAGATAACACTGTGCTCCATATTACAGATAACACTGCACTCCATATATACAGCTAACACTGCATCCCTTATTACAGATAACACTACACCCCTTATTATGGATAACACTGCACCCCTTATTACAGAGGGCACTGCACCCCTTATTACAGATGGCACTGCACCCTACTTTGGAGATTACACTGCACCCCTTATTACAGATAACACTGCACTCCATATTACAGATAACACTGTGCTCCATATTACAGATAACACTGCACCCCTTATTACAGATAACACTGCACTCCATATATACAGATAACACTGCACCCCTTATTACAGATAACACTACACCCCTTATTATGGATAACACTGCACCCCTTATTACAGATAACGCTGCATCCCTTATTACAGAGGGCACTGCACCCCTTATTACAGATAACACTGCACTCCTTATTACAGATAACACTACATCCCTTATTACAGATAACACTACACCCCTTATTATGGATAACACTGCACCCCTTATTACAGAGGGCACTGCACCCCTTATTACAGATGGCACTGCACCCTACTTTGGAGATTACACTGCACCCCTTATTACAGATAACACTGCACTCCATATTACAGATAACACTGTGCTCCATATTACAGATAACACTGCACCCCTTATTACAGATAACACTGCACTCCATATATACAGATAACACTGCACCCCTTATTACAGATAACACTACACCCCTTATTATGGATAACACTGCACCCCTTATTACAGATAACACTGCATCCCTTATTACAGAGGGCACTGCACCCCTTATTACAGATAACACTGCACTCCTTATTACAGATAACACTGCACTCCTTATTACAGATAACACTACATCCCTTATTACAGATAACACTGCACTCCTTATTACAGATAACACTACATCCCTTATTACAGATAACACTGCACCCCTTATTACAGATAACACTGCACCCCTTATTTCAGAATTTGGTCTTCAGACTTTTGTGCAGAATTGGCCCCATCATTTGTATTCCACCCTCCATTCCTCACCCTACCCCGAACCCACCACCAAAGTGAATGAATTGACACTGTTGCCACCAATATGGGACATACAGCCAGACACAGGGCCTGGTGCTGAGTTAGGGGCAAAGCAAAGGAGCAAATTTTCACCTTGGCAAAACCATGTTGCATTAGAGGGGAGGAAAATGTAAAACGTGGGGACAGATATATAGTTGGGGTATGACATGTCCTAGATCAGCTTTCATTTCAGTGTAAAATTGAAGCTATTTAGAATTTGTGTGCTAGATGAAGAAACAGTCAGTATTTTCCTTGCATGCAAAAATAAATAAATCAATTTGCACCTCTTGTATTGTAAGATGGTTTGTCCAGGCGCAAATTTGCTCCTTTCCTTTGCTTTGCTCCTATCTCTGCATCAGGCTCACAGTGCGCAAAGGTGAGCCAAAAAACGGAACTTTATACATTAGAGATTCTGCGCGTATGAACTGCAATTACAGTAATGAAAACATTATATATGTTTTATGAGGTGCCAGCAAAAATGAGCGAAGATAATGACCTACTACGCTGTGTGGTAACAAAGCCGTAAGGTTGCTATGGAACCTTGCGGATAATTGAATCGGCTCCTAAGACTGTGTGGCTGGACCTTCGCTCCTTTGCGCCAATTATGCGGCAAAATTCGATTTTCGGAAAATTTTTCAGCAACTTTGTTCAACTCTAATATATACACTGTAGAAGTATATATGTGTCAGAGCCTGTGTGTGTGTTTGTGTGTGTATATAGATATAGATATAGATATCTTCATTTAGTATTATCACTTAACATAAATCTAGATTAAAGTAATTAATACATGTATGTTGTTATTTTCTGTTAGTTATCCAGAGCTGCAGGGTGTATATGAATACTTCTGCAATCTCTCAGGTACACAGTGAAGTGTATAAACACCTAACATTATATGGGGGGAACGTTAATTCGTCATCTTTGGGTGTGAAGGGGGCTGCTATTGCGCAGCAGACTGAAACTGAGGGTTCATGTCACATGACTGCCATCTCTAGTTCAGGGGGTGCAGACCCCCGTCGTCTCTGCCTGATGTCTCCAATATCCCTACAAGTAATCGCAGAGCAGAGATTTGTCAGGGGTTAATAACAGCCGGGTCCCTCCCCTCATCTGAGATTCATGAGGTGGGAGAGGCAGCACTCACCCAGACGCCCTGCAGCCCTCCTCTCCATCTCAGAGCAGTTAGTTGTGTTTGGGGGGGTGATCTCTCCTCTAGTTCCCTCCCCAGCCTCAGAGCAGGTGAGCTGGACAGGTAACAGTTTCTCTTTCATCTTTAGGAGACTTGTCTGGAGGAGACTCAGGGAGGCTGATGGGGGAGATCTCAGCACACTAAGGGACAAGTTGCATGGAGCCAGGAGCTTGCAGATACCCCTGGACGCACAACTGACCTCTGGTGTTCCTCTTTCTGGAGAGTTACCCTTGTTTTGGGGGGTGGGGGGCTGGATTCCGCTGGTGGTGCTGTGTTTTTGTGTGTTTGGTTGTGCAGAAGAATCTCCAGGACTTTAGACTGTAGGAACCATGTTCCAGCCACCAGGAAAACGCTGCTTTACCATTGAGTCCTTAGTGGCCAAGGACAGTCACTTGACCTCAGAAGAGCCCCTCAGACCCACCGCTCTCAGCTACCCCAGCTCCACAGCTGAAGCCTTTGTCAATGGCTTCTCCAGCCCGGCTGGCAGGTCCCTGTACAATAACCCGGAGCTGGTCTTCCCAGAGGCTGTCAGCCACCCATCTCTGACTGTGCACCCTCACCAGCTGGGGGCATCCCACCTCCAGCACCCACACTCCTTCTTTGGGTCCCAGCACCGAGACCCTCTCAACTTTTACCCCTGGGTGCTGAGGAACAGGTTCTTTGGGCACAGATTTCAAGGTAAACGATCTGGTCGCAGCGAGTCGCCTGCAGGTGTTGTGTTGTATTTTGTTGTGTTGTGTTTGTGTTGTGTTGTGTTGTGTTTTGTTGTGTTGTGATTGTGTAGCACAAGCAGCGATAGTATGTAGCTGACAGCACGTCTCCCATCTACATTATCTGACATACGGAAGGATTCTCACACCTACATGTTACATACATGCTGCATGTATATTCTGACATATTAAATACATGCCACACATCAACACTGACATACTAAACACATGCTGCATGTGTACATAGACATACACAACCATGCCTCACCTATACATACTAAATAAACACACAAAGCTGGTACACTTATTACCTTAAAGTACTTTAACTGATATGATTATTAGCTCTAATATTTTTACTGATTAAATTATTTAAACATACTGCATACATACTTAAACTGAAGTTATTATTAATAGTAATATAGGGATTCAATAATTAAATACATATTACATACATGCTAAGACTGATGTAATTACTAATTGTATTGCGATAATTTAATTATTAAAAACATACTAAATACACGAACACTAATTTAATTATTAAAAACATGCTATATACACCTAAACTGATGTGATTATTAAACACATACTACATACACCTAAACTTATGTAATTGTTAAAAACATACTACATACACCTAAACTAATGTAATTATTAAAACATACTACATACACCTAAATTAATGTAATTATTAAAATCATACCTTATAGAAACTTACACTAATGCAATTTATTTTAAACATACTACATACACCTATACTGGTTTAATTATTAATACACACTACATACATACTTACACTAATGCAATTATTAAAAAACACTACATACACTGGCATGCTTAATAAACACTACATACATACTTACACCAACATAATTATTAAACACATACTACATATATATATATATATATATATATATATATATTCACTGATGTTATTATTAATATATGTTACATATATACTTACAGCGCCATGCTAAATTCAAACTATATACATATTTATACTGATGTATGTATCTAACACATACTGACATATTAAGTAAATATATTCTTTCTGCTCTTAATATAACTACTACTACATACATACTACAATATATATTACATACTTATACTGAAACCGTGAATGCATATATTATTATGCTGAACTGGTAACACATTTACACTACATACTTATACTGATACAGTAAATACATGTATTCTTACACAGATCTGTTACAATATGTATACTGTATAGTTATAATAAAACATTATTATCTATATTTAGTTAATAAACATACGTATATTCATCCCACTGACATAGACGAGAAAGCCCAATTACCTGAGTAATTCTCCGGGAGCCAAGAAACTTGTTAAATCCATTTAATCTGTGTTTATTTACTGGTATTATACAATATGGTCACAATATTAAATTCTCGATTCTGTTTCATGTACAGAAACTTCCTAGATAGAAACTTCCTAGATAAACGCTGGAACAAATGTACTTAAATCAACAAACAGAAATGAACTAATTATTTAGTGTCAGTCAAATAAACGAATTCTAATTACAGGAAATATATCAGAGCTCGTTCAAGAGGGGTCAGGGGGCTGGTGGCCCCGCTCCATGTTACTTCCTAAACACAACGCTATAGATATGTGTGTGTGTGTGTGTGTGTGTGTGTGTGTGTGTATGTATATATATATATATATATATATATATATATATATATAAAAATATATATATGTGTGTGTGTGCGTATATATATATATATATATATATATATATATATATATATATATATATATATGTGTGTGTGTGTATATATACATATATATATATATAGATATCTATATATCTATAGATATATAGATATATAGATATATATGTATATATGTAGATATATATAGATATATATATATATATATATATATATATATATATATATATATAGTGTTATGTTGGATTGGTAATACATTTGTTGATATATATATATATATATATATATATATATATATATATATATATATATATATATATATATAGCATGAACCTATTAGGCTCTCTGTGTGTCCGCACGGTACCTCACTGTGATAATATTCCGGTATATTATACATTCCCGCGTTCCAGATACAAATAGATATAAGAGTCTCTTTTATTTTTTGTGCTTAGAAAGTAAATTAGTAAATGTCAAAATATTTTATAGGGCCCATTTTTTAAAAAATAATCTTCTAAAATACTAAATGAATCAATACATACATAACAATAATAATTATGATAATTATTGATTATGATTGTTGTCGCTGCTGAAGGGTGACAGGAGCAGCCTCAGAGGTAACATTAGGATGTGGAGTGGCAGGTACATCATTTCTACACGTTAATTCCTATTTGTGTAGGGGGCCAAACCTCCCCCCTCCTCATTACCGCTCTCTAAATGCAAATCCACTGCCGGCTTTCACTCCGTGGACTATAAAGCCGGATCATCAAAGACCAGCATTGTTCTGGGAGTGGGGGGAACAGATTACTTTATCTCCGTCCAGAGCAGCAAATTACCCCCCTCTGCCCCCGGCTATGTACCACTGCTGAGACCTGGCAGATAGCTGGGATTACTGTGTCACTCTGATCATCCACTGATAACTTCTGCGGACAGAGGAGCGCAAAACATGACGCTAATTATTAGCCAGCTCGTGTACCTTGTCCTCTGCCCTGCGGCTGAGCGCAGCCCTGAGATCACTGACATCAGAGATATAAACACCAGTAAAAACAATATTGATACTAAAAACCATAATAATAATAATAATAATAATAATAATAATAATAATAATAAAATAATAACAATAATAATAAAAATCATAAGAATTATAATAATAATTAATAATAATAATAATAATGATCATATTAGTACTAATAATAATGATAATATAATAATAATTCATAATAATTATTAATTAAATATAAAATCATCCTCATGTGTTTCTCATTAGTATAACATTGAAAACAATAGAACACTGTAATTGCTTTCACTAACACCCCATCATTTTGCAATAGATAATTTTAGTTACAGATTAATCTCTTCGGGGATATCCTGCTGTAAATTGTGTTACAGACTATCCCAAGTACAATCAATAGACATAGAATAACCACTTGTATTTCTAGTGACATAAATGTCCCGGGTCTATTGTATTTCGCTGTAAGCAGCACCCAGAGACTGCATTGTGGGGGTGCTGAGGTCTGCATGTAATATATATATATATATAATATATATATCTATATATCCCAGGGATGGTGCGAGCCGCTGGTTGGGGATAATAATAATTATACAGACACTTTCTCTGTGTGCCCAGTAATTAGATAAATACATGTCGTTATTCCTGCACTGACACTGATGCTAATTCCATTATTAGTGGTGTATTTAGCAGCACTTGGTGTAATTGTCTGTGTGTCTCTGGTATCTCAGCTCCATGTGTGGAGTGATGTCCGCAGTCTTGCTGGATGACAGGGGAGATCTCCAATGTACGGAGGTGGGCAGTCTATGGCAGCTGCGGGGTTAGAAGCACGCTGGGAGTTGTAGTTCTACAACAGATGAAGAGCCACAGGTTCCCCCGTAGAGGTGAAGGGGGGATTCCATAAAATATGATCCGTTCCTGAGAATTCCCCTTCCTGGTACTTCACATACTGCAGACAGAATCAGCGCTGCACTCCTGATAGAGTGCTAGCTCTGTGGTCCATCACCACTGGCCAGTAATGATAATGCAGCACCCAGAGCACAGGCTACATGAGTAACTCAACCTAGTGGAGAACAGACAGCACAAGCTGTACTAGGCCTGGCTGGGTGCAATTAGAGAGCTGGGGACAGTGCTGGAAGAAGGTGGAGAGTACTTGGATGTTGTGGGAAGAGTACTGGGAAGCTGGGGAGAGTAATATAAAGCTGGGTAGAGTACTGTAAAGCTGGGGGTAGTACTGTAAAGCTGGGGGAGTACTATAAAACTGGGGGAGAGTACTAAAAAGCTGGGGGAGAGTACTGTAAAGCTGGAGGAGTACTATAAAGCTGGGTGAGAGTACTATAAAACTGGGGGAGAGTACTATAAAACTGGGGAGAGTAGTGTAAAGCTGGGGGAGAGTAATTTTGGTGCAAGTCTGAAGCCTCCATGGGATACTTTTACATTTGTGTACTGTATTCCAGGTGTATTTTATTATTGGTTCATAAATATATATGAATATATATATATATATATATATATATATACATACACATATATCCATTTACTGCTGGGGTGCACATTCATCATTGAATACACTAATAAGGAGGTGAGGAATGGCCTCACATGAGTGCAAGATGGTTTATTGTAGCATTTATCAATGTCTCGGTTGCATGTACGTCAGTGTGTACATATACAGTGTATATATATATATATATATATATATATATATATATATATCACACCAGCGTGAGGCAGACCTGTGCACTGGCAGAGAGCCCACGTACCGTACATAGGACACAGTCAGAGGTAACATAGAGACCAGGCAGAAGATACCGGATGGGGGTGCACAGGAGGACAGGGGGCCCTGCCCATGGGAGCTTATGGAATTTTTAATATCCTGTATTCCTGGTGTACATGTTATGGGTACTAACTGAACATATTCCTGCGGTAGCCATTGTATCTATACTATAGGTACTCACATGTATATATATATATATATATATATATATATATATATATACATATAGACATTGATAAATGCTACAATAAACCATCTTGCACTCATGTGAGGCCATTCCTCACCTCCTTATTAGTGTATTCAATGTTTAATGTGCACCCCAGCAGTAAATGGATATATGTGTATATATATATATTTAATAACAGTGTTCGCCTGACATATATACTAGAGCTACTCACATGCATATATATATATATATATATATATATATATATATATATATATATATATATATATATATATATGTGTTCGCCTGATATATATATACTATTGGTGCTCACAAGTGTATATGTAATAACAGTGTACACACAAAATATTATAGTTACTGAGTGAAGTGCACTGCATATAGGACAGTAACATGGAACACACACACTCCAGTGCCTGGAGTGCAGTATGCAGAGTGTTGAGTACTGGGACTGCCCTGTGTGAATATTGCAACATAATGTTTTCTTCTGGAGCTATAAAAAGGCAGCACGGTGGCTCAGTGGTTAGCACTTCTGCCTCACAGCGCTGGGGTCATGAGTTCAATTCATGACCATGGCCTTATCTGTGTGGAGTTTGTATGTTCTCCCCGTGTTTGCGTGGGTTTCCTCCAGGTGCTCCGGTTTCCTCCCACTCTCCAAAAACATACTGGTAGGTTAATTGGCTGCTCACAAATTGACCTTAGTCTGTGTCTGTCTCTGTGTGTTGTATGTTAGGGAAATTGGACTGTAAGCTCCAATGGGGCAGGGACTGATGTGAATGAGTTCTATGTACAGCGCTGCAGAATCAGTGGCACTATATAAATAAATGATAATGATATACTTATTCTCCGTGACAAACCATGTTACAATACAAGGGGTGCAAATTAGTTTATTATTTTGTGCATAAGATAAATACTGGCTGCAGTTTCATGTAGTACACAAATACTTGATAGCTTTATTTTTACACTGACATTTAAAGATGATATAGGACATGCCTTACCCCAACTATAAATCTGTGCACATATTTTATATGTACCACCCCCTCCAATGCAACATGGTTTTGCCAAGATGCAAAGTTACTCCTTTTTTATGCATTGCTCTTCTTAATGACTCAGGCCCAGGATGTTCAACTAAATGGTCTGCTGTGTGTGAGGATGCATTTATTTAGTACTGGAATTAAAATACACTAAAGCACTGCACTGAGGTGTAAGACATTTATTATACTTGAGACACACTGTACTGTGTCTGTGGATGTGTAGTGTTATATCTGACACTGGAGACACACTGTACTGTGTGTCTGTGGATGTGTAGTGTGATATCTGACACTGGAGACACACTGTACTGTGTGTCTGTGGATGTGTAGTGTGATATCTGACACTGGAGACACACTGTACTGTGTCTGTGGATGTGTAGTGTGATATCTGACACTGGAGACACACTGTACTCTGTCTGTGGATGTGTAGTGTGATATCTGACACTGGAGACACACTGTACTGTGTGTCTGTGGATGTGTAGTGTGATATCTGACACTGGAGACACACTGTACTGTGTCTGTGGATGTGTAGTGTTATATCTGACACTGGAGACACACTGTACTGTGTGTCTGTGGATGTGTAGTGTGATATCTGACACTGGAGACACACTGTACTCTGTCTGTGGATGTGTAGTGTGATATCTGACACTGGAGACACACTGTACTGTGTGTCTGTGGATGTGTAGTGTGATATCTGACACTGGAGACACACTGTACTGTGTGTCTGTGGATGTGTAGTGTGATATCTGACACTGGAGACACACTGTACTGGTCTGTGGATGTGTAGTGTGATATCTGACACTGAAGACACACTGTACTGTGTGTCTGTGGATGTGTAGTGTGATATCTGACACTGGAGACACACTGTACTCTGTGTCTGTGGATGTGTAGTGTGATATCTGACACTGGAGACACACTATACTGTGTCTGTGGATGTGTAGTGTGATATCTGACACTGGAGACACACTGTACTGTGTGTCTGTGGATGTGTAGTGTGATATCTGACACTGGAGACACACTGTACTGTGTGTCTGTGGATGTGTAGTGTGATATCTGACACTGAAGACACACTGTACTGTGTGTCTGTGGATGTGTAGTGTGATATCTGACACTGGAGACACACTGTACTCTGTGTCTGTGGATGTGTAGTGTAATATCTGACACTGGAGACACACTGTAGTAGTCTGTGGATGTGTAGTGTAATATCTGACACTGGAGACACACTGTACTCTGTGTCTGTGGATGTGTAGTGTGATATCTGACACTGGAGACACACTGTACTCTGTGTCTGTGGATGTGTAGTGTGATATCTGACACTGGAGACACACTGTACTCTGTGTCTGTGGATGTGTAGTGTGATATCTGACACTGGAGACACACTGTACTGGTCTGTTAATGTGTAGTGTGATATATGATACTGGAGACACACTGCACTGTGTGTCTGTGGATGTGTAGTGTGATATCTGACACTGGAGACACACTGTACTGGTCTGTGGATGTGTAGTGTGATATCTGACACTGGAGGCACACTGTACTGTGTGTCTGTGGATGTGTAGTGTGATATCTGACACTGGAGACACACTGTACTGTGTGTCTGTGGATGTGTAGTGTGATATCTGACACTGGAGACACACTGTACTGTGTGTCTGTGGATGTGTAGTGTGATATCTGACACTAGAGACACACTGTACTGTGTGTCTGTGGATGTGTAGTGTGATATCTGACACTGGAGACACACTGTACTGTGTGTCTGTGGATGTGTAGTATGATATCTGACACTGGAGACACACTGTACTGTGTCTGTGGATGTGTAGTGTGATATCTGACACTGGAGACACACTGTACTGGTCTGTGGATGTGTAGTGTGATATCTGACACTGGAGACACACTGTAGTAGTCTGTGGATGTGTAGTGTGATATCTGACACTGGAGACACACTGTACTGTGTCTGTGGATGTGTAGTGTGATATCTGACACTGGAGACACACTGCACTGTGTGTCTGTGGATGTGTAGTGTGATATCTGACACTGGAGACACACTGTACTGGTCTGTGGATGTGTAGTGTGATATCTGACACTGGAGACACACTGTACTGTGTGTCTGTGGATGTGTAGTGTGATATCTGACACTGGAGACACACTGTACTGGTCTGTGGATGTGTAGTGTGATATCTGACACTGGAGACACACTGTACTAGTCTGTGGATGTGTAGTGTGATATCTGACACTGGAGACACACTGTACTGTGTCTGTGGATGTGTAGTGTGATGTCTGACACTGGAGACACACTGTACTGGTCTGTGGATGTGTAGTGTGATATCTGACACTGGAGACACACTGTACTGTGTGTCTGTGGATGTGTAGTGTGATATCTGACACTGGAGACACACTACACTGTGTGTCTGTGGATGTGTAGTGTGATATCTGACACTGGAGACACACTGTACTGTGTGTCTGTGGATGTGTAGTATGATATCTGACACTGGAGACACACTGTACTGGTCTGTGGATGTGTAGTGTGATATCTGACACTGGAGACACACTGTACTGTGTGTCTGTGGATGTGTAGTGTGATATCTGACACCGGAGACACACTGTACTGTGTGTCTGTGTATGTGTAGTGTGATATCTGACACTGGAGACACACTGTACTGTGTGTCTGTGGATGTGTAGTGTGATGTCTGACACTGGAGACACACTGTACTGTGTGTCTGTGGATGTGTAGTGTGATATCTGACACTGGAGACACACTGTACTGGTCTGTGGATGTGTAGTGTGATATCTGACACTGGAGACACACTGTACTAGTCTATGGATGTGTAGTGTGATATCTGACACTGGAGACACACTGTACTGTGTCTGTGGATGTGTAGTGTGATGTCTGACACTGGAGACACACTGTACTGTTCTGTGGATGTGTAGTGTGATATCTTACACTGGAGACACACTGTACTGTGTCTGTGGATATGTAGTGTGATATCTGACACTGGAGACACACTGTGCTGTGTGTCTGTGGATGTGTAGTGTGATATATGACACTGGAGACACACTGTACTCTGTGTCTGTGGTTGTGTAGTGTGATATCTGACACTGGAGACACACTGTACTGTGTCTGTGGATGTGTAGTGTGATATCTGACACTGGAGACACACTGTACTGGTCTGTGGATGTGTAGTGTGATATCTGACACTGGAGACACACTGTACTGTGTGTCTGTGGATATGTAGTGTGATATCTGACACTGGAGACACACTGTACTTGTCTGTGGATGTGTAGTGTGATATCTGACACTGGAGACACACTGTACTGTGTGTCTGTGGATATGTAGTGTGATATCTGACACTGGAGACACACTGTACTGTGTGTCTGTGGATGTGTAGTGTGATATCTGACACTGGAGACACACTGTACTGTGTCTGTGGATGTGTAGTGTGATATCTGACACTGAAGACACACTGTACTGTGTCTGTGGATGTGTAGTGTGATATCTGACACTGGAGACACACTGTACTGTGTGTCTGTAGATGTGTAGTGTGATATCTGACACTGGAGACACACTGTACTGTGTGTCTGTGGATGTGTAGTGTGATATCTGACACTGGAGACACACTGTACTGGTCTGTGGATATGTAGTGTGATATCTGACACTGGAGACACACTGTACTGGTCTGTGGATGTGTAGTGTGATATCTGACACTGGAGACACACTGCACTGTGTGTCTGTGGATATGTAGTGTGATATCTGACACTGGAGACACACTGTACTGTGTGTCTGTGGATGTGTAGTGTGATATCTGACACTGGAGACACACTGTACTGGTCTGTTAATGTGTAGTGTGATATCTGACACTGGAGACACACTGTACTGTGTGTCTGTGGATGTGTAGTGTGATATCTGACACTGGAGACACACTGTAGTAGTCTGTGGATGTGTAGTGTGATATCTGACACTGGAGACACACTGTACTGTGTCTGTGGATGTGTAGTGTGATATCTGACACTGGAGACACACTGTGCTGTGTGTCTGTGGATGTGTAGTGTGATATATGACACTGGAGACACACTGTACTCTGTGTCTGTGGTTGTGTAGTGTGATATCTGACACTGGAGACACACTGTGCTGTGTGTCTGTGGATGTGTAGTGTGATATATGACACTGGAGACACACTGTACTCTGTGTCTGTGGTTGTGTAGTGTGATATCTGACACTGGAGACACACTGTACTGTGTCTGTGGATGTGTAGTGTGATATCTGACACTGGAGACACACTGTACTGGTCTGTGGATGTGTAGTGTGATATCTGACACTGGAGACACACTGTACTGTGTGTCTGTGGATATGTAGTGTGATATCTGACACTGGAGACACACTGTACTTGTCTGTGGATGTGTAGTGTGATATCTGACACTGGAGACACACTGTACTGTGTGTCTGTAGATGTGTAGTGTGATATCTGACACTGGAGACACACTGTACTGTGTGTCTGTGGATGTGTAGTGTGATATCTGACACTGGAGACACACTGTACTGGTCTGTGGATATGTAGTGTGATATCTGACACTGGAGACACACTGTACTGGTCTGTGGATGTGTAGTGTGATATCTGACACTGGAGACACACTGCACTGTGTGTCTGTGGATATGTAGTGTGATATCTGACACTGGAGACACACTGTACTGTGTGTCTGTGGATGTGTAGTGTGATATCTGACACTGGAGACACACTGTACTGTGTGTCTGTGGATGTGTAGTGTGATATCTGACACTGGAGACACACTGTAGTAGTCTGTGGATGTGTAGTGTGATATCTGACACTGGAGACACACTGTACTGTGTCTGTGGATGTGTAGTGTGATATCTGACACTGGAGACACACTGCACTGTGTGTCTGTGGATATGTAGTGTGATATCTGACACTGGAGACACACTGTACTGGTCTGTGGATGTGTAGTGTGATATCTGACACTGGAGACACACTGTACTGTGTGTCTGTGGATGTGTAGTGTGATATCTGACACTGGAGACACACTGTAGTAGTCTGTGGATGTGTAGTGTGATATCTGACACTGGAGACACACTGTACTGTGTCTGTGGATGTGTAGTGTGATATCTGACACTGGAGACACACTGCACTGTGTGTCTGTGGATGTGTAGTGTGATATCTGACACTGGAGACACACTGTACTGGTCTGTGGATGTGTAGTGTGATATCTGACACTGGAGACACACTGTACTGTGTGTCTGTGGATGTGTAGTGTGATATCTGACACTGGAGACACACTGTACTGTGTCTGTGGATATGTAGTGTGATATCTGACACTGGAGACACACTGTACTGTGTGTCTGTGGATGTGTAGTGTGATATCTGACACTGGAGACACACTGTACTGGTCTGTGGATGTGTAGTGTGATATCTGACACTGGAGACACACTGTACTAGTCTGTGGATGTGTAGTGTGATATCTGACACTGGAGACACACTGTACTGTGTCTGTGGATGTGTAGTGTGATGTCTGACACTGGAGACACACTGTACTGGTCTGTGGATGTGTAGTGTGATATCTGACACTGGAGACACACTGTACTGTGTGTCTGTGGATGTGTAGTGTGATATCTGACACTGGAGACACACTACACTGTGTGTCTGTGGATGTGTAGTGTGATATCTGACACTGGAGACACACTGTACTGTGTGTCTGTGGATGTGTAGTATGATATCTGACACTGGAGACACACTGTACTGGTCTGTGGATGTGTAGTGTGATATCTGACACTGGAGACACACTGTACTGTGTCTGTGGATGTGTAGTGTGATATCTGACACTGGAGACACACTGTACTGTGTGTCTGTGGATGTGTAGTGTGATATCTGACACCGGAGACACACTGTACTGTGTGTCTGTGTATGTGTAGTGTGATATCTGACACTGGAGACACACTGTACTGTGTGTCTGTGGATGTGTAGTGTGATGTCTGACACTGGAGACACACTGTACTGTGTGTCTGTGGATGTGTAGTGTGATATCTGACACTGGAGACACACTGTACTGGTCTGTGGATGTGTAGTGTGATATCTGACACTGGAGACACACTGTACTAGTCTATGGATGTGTAGTGTGATATCTGACACTGGAGACACACTGTACTGTGTCTGTGGATGTGTAGTGTGATGTCTGACACTGGAGACACACTGTACTGTTCTGTGGATGTGTAGTGTGATATCTTACACTGGAGACACACTCTACTGTGTCTGTGGATATGTAGTGTGATATCTGACACTGGAGACACACTGTACTGTGTGTCTGTGGATGTGTAGTGTGATATCTGACACTGGAGACACACTGTACTGTGTGTCTGTGGATGTGTAGTGTGATATCTGACACTGGAGACACACTGTACTGTGTGTCTGGGGATGTGTAGTGTGATATCTGACACTGGAGACACACTGTACTGTGTCTGTGGATGTGTAGTGTGATATCTGACACTGGAGACACACTGTGCTGTGTGTCTGTGGATGTGTAGTGTGATATATGACACTGGAGACACACTGTACTCTGTGTCTGTGGTTGTGTAGTGTGATATCTGACACTGGAGACACACTGTGCTGTGTGTCTGTGGATGTGTAGTGTGATATATGACACTGGAGACACACTGTACTCTGTGTCTGTGGTTGTGTAGTGTGATATCTGACACTGGAGACACACTGTACTGTGTCTGTGGATGTGTAGTGTGATATCTGACACTGGAGACACACTGTACTGGTCTGTGGATGTGTAGTGTGATATCTGACACTGGAGACACACTGTACTGTGTGTCTGTGGATATGTAGTGTGATATCTGACACTGGAGACACACTGTACTTGTCTGTGGATGTGTAGTGTGATATCTGACACTGGAGACACACTGTACTGTGTGTCTGTAGATGTGTAGTGTGATATCTGACACTGGAGACACACTGTACTGTGTGTCTGTGGATGTGTAGTGTGATATCTGACACTGGAGACACACTGTACTGGTCTGTGGATATGTAGTGTGATATCTGACACTGGAGACACACTGTACTTGTCTGTGGATGTGTAGTGTGATATCTGACACTGGAGACACACTGTACTGTGTGTCTGTAGATGTGTAGTGTGATATCTGACACTGGAGACACACTGTACTGTGTGTCTGTGGATGTGTAGTGTGATATCTGACACTGGAGACACACTGTACTAGTCTGTGGATATGTAGTGTGATATCTGACACTGGAGACACACTGTACTGGTCTGTGGATATGTAGTGTGATATCTGACACTGGAGACACACTGTACTGGTCTGTGGATGTGTAGTGTGATATCTGACACTGGAGACACACTGCACTGTGTGTCTGTGGATATGTAGTGTGATATCTGACACTGGAGACACACTGTACTGTGTGTCTGTGGATGTGTAGTGTGATATCTGACACTGGAGACACACTGTACTGTGTCTGTGGATGTGTAGTGTGATATCTGACACTGGAGACACACTGTACTGTGTGTCTGTGGATGTGTAGTGTGATATCTGACACTGGAGACACACTGTACTGTGTGTCTGTGGATGTGTAGTGTGATATCTGACACTGGAGACACACTGTACTGTGTGTCTGTGGATGTGTAGTGTGATATCTGACACTGGAGACACACTGTACTGTGTGTCTGTGGATGTGTAGTGTGATATCTGACACTGGAGACACACTGTACTGTGTCTGTGGATGTGTAGTGTGATATCTGACACTGGAGACTCTGTACTGTGTCTGTGGATGTGTAGTGTGATATCTGACACTGGAGACACACTGTTCTCTGTGTCTGTGGATGTGTAGTGTGATATCTTACACTGGAGACAAACTGTACTCTGTGTCTGTGGATGTGTAGTGTGATATCTGACACTAGAGACACACTGTACTGCGTGTCTGTGGATGTGTAGTGTGATGTCTGACACTGGAGACACACTGTACTGTGTGTCTGTGGATGTGTAGTGTGATATCTGACACTGGAGACACACTGTACTGTGTCTGTGGATGTGTAGTGTGATATCTGACACTGGAGACACACTGTATTGTGTCTGTGGATGTGTAGTGTGATATCTGACACTGGAGACACACTGTACTGTGTGTCTGTGGATGTGTAGTGTGATATCTTACACTGGAGACACACTGTACTGTGTGTCTGTGGATGTGTAGTGTGATATCTGACACTGGAGACACACTGTATTCTGTGTCTGTGGATGTTTAGTGTGATATCTGACACTGGAGACACACTGTACTCTGTGTCTGTGGATGTGTAGTGTGATATCTGACACTGGAGACACACTGTACTCTGTGTCTGTGGATGTGTAGTGTGATATCTGACACTGGAGACACACTGTACTCTGTGTCTTTGGATGTGTAGTGTCATGTTTTGTATTTGGGAGGCCCTGCATTAAAATATAGGAAAATGCAGCACGGTTAACACTGGAAGGGAGAGTTGATTGTGTGCAGTGTTATGATAGCAGTGGTTATATTTTGCTAGTCAGCTATGGTTGGTGTAATTCTGGAGTACTTGCCTGCAGTGTAGTCTAAGTTTAATGTCAGTGCTCTGCACATGGATTTACATATGTGATTATATGTATGTAGATACAACTATTGTTGAGGTTTATGTCTGAGAGCATGACAGTGTGATGTTTAGCAGTATGATGTTTATCAGTGTAATGTTAGGAGTGTTATGTTTAGTAGTGTAATGTTTAGCAATGTAATGTTTAGCTGTGTAATGCAGTGTGATGTTTAGCAGTGTGATGTTTAGCAGTGTGATGTTTAGCAGTGTGATGTTTAGCAGTGTAATATTTAGCAGTGTAAGGTTTAGTAGTGTAAGGTTTAGCAGTGCGATGTTTAGCAGTGTAAGGTTTAGTAGTGTAAGATTTAGCAGTGTGATGTTTAGCAGTGTGATGTTTAGCAGTGTAAGGTTTAGCAGTGTGATGTTTAGCAGTGTAAGGTTTAGCAGTGTGATGTTTAGCAGTGTAAGGTTTAGCAGTGTGATGTTTAGAAGTGTGATGTTTAGCAGTGTGATGTTTAGCAGTGTAATATTTAGCAGTGTAAGGTTTAGCAGTGCGATGTTTAGCAGTGTAAGATTTAGCAGTGTGATGTTTAGCAGTGTGATGTTTAGCAGTGTAAGGTTTAGCAGTGTGATGTTTAGCAGTGTAAGGTTTAGCAGTGTGATGTTTAGCAGTGTAAGGTTTAGCAGTGTGATGTTTAGAAGTGTGATATTTAGCAGTGTGATGTTTAGCAGTGTGATGTTTAGCAGTGTAATGTTTAGCAGTGTAAGGTTTAGCAGTGTAATGTTTAGCAGTGTAAGGTTTAGCAGTGTGATGTTTAGCAGTGTAAGGTTTAGCAGTGTGATGTTTAGAAGTGTGAAGTTTAGCAGTGTGATGTTTAGCAGTGTAATGTTTAGCAGTGTAAGGTTTAGCAGTGTGATGTTTAGCAGTGTGATGTTTAGAAGTGTAAGGTTTAGCAGTGTGATGTTTAGAAGTGTGATGTTTAGCAGTGTGATGTTTAGCAGTGTAATGTTTAGCAGTGTAAGGTTTAGCAGTGTAATGTTTAGCAGTGTGATGTTTAGAAGTGTGATGTTTAGCAGTGTGATGTTTAGCAGTATAAGGTTTAGCAGTGTGATGTTTAGCAGTGTGATGTTTAGCAGTGTAATGTTTAGCAGTGTAATGTTTAGCAGTGTGATGTTTAGCAGTGTAATATTTAGCAGTGTATGGTTTAGCAGTGTAAGGTTTAGTAGTGTAAGGTTTAGCAGTGCGATGTTTAGTAGTGTAAGGTTTAGCAGTGTGATGTTTAGCAGTGTAATGTTTAGCAGTGTAAGGTTTAGCAGTGTGATGTTTTGCAGTGTAAGGTTTAGCAGTGTAATATTTAGCAGTGTGATGTTTAGCAGTGTAAGGTTTAGCAATGTGATGTTTAGCAGTGTAAGGTTTAGCAGTGTGATGTTTAGAAGTGTGATGTTTAGCAGTGTGATGTTTAGCAGTGTGATGTTTAGCAGTGTAATGTTTAGCAGTGTAAGGTTTAGCAGTGTAATGTTTAGCAGTGTAAGGTTTAGCAGTGTGATGTTTAGCAGTGTAAGGTTTAGCAGTGTGATGTTTAGAAGTGTGATGTTTAGCAGTGTGATGTTTAGCAGTGTAAGGTTTAGCAGTGTGATGTTTAGCAGTGTAAGGTTTAGCAGTGTGATGTTTAGAAGTGTGATGTTTAGCAGTGTGATGTTTAGCAGTGTAATGTTTAGCAGTGTAATGTTTAGCAGTGTGATGTTTAGAAGTGTGATGTTTAGCAGTGTAATGTTTAGCAGTGTAAGGTTTAGTAGTGTGATGTTTAGCAGTGTAATGTTTAGCAGTGTAAGGTTTAGCAGTGTAATGTTTAGTAGTGTAAGATTTAGCAGTGTAAGGTTTAGCAGTGTAATGTTTAGCAGTGTAAGGTTTAGCAGTGTGATGTTTAGCAGTGTGATGTTTAGAAGTGTAAGGTTTAGCAGTGTGATGTTTAGTAGTGTGATGTTTAGCAGTGTAATGTTTAGCAGTGTAATGTTTAGCAGTGTGATGTTTAGCAGTGTAATGTTTAGCAGTGTAATATTTAGCAGTGTAATGTTTAGTAGTGTAAGGTTTAGCAGTGTAATGTTTAGTAGTGTAAGGTTTAGCAGTGTAAGGTTTAGCAGTGTAATGTTTAGCAGTGTAAGGTTTAGCAGTGTAATGTTTAGTAGTGTAAGGTTTAGCAGTGTAAGGTTTAGCAGTGTAATGTTTAGCAGTGTAAGGTTTAGCAGTGTAATGTTTAGTAATGTGATGTTTAACACTGCACTGTGTGTAGACAATTGGATGCATCACACTTGAAGTCTGGGGTGTGCATTGTATGGTGCCCTTCATTGGAAAATTATAATAGTGATTTTTATTGGGGTGATTATTATACTACTAGAGATAGGCAGCCCTGCTAGGCTGCTGTTTAATATCTGAACCACAATATAGGGCGGCGCAGTGTATATAGACTCACAGTACTGCTGCCATACTGCGGGTAATGTTAGTACTTGGGGTACACAGCACTGCAGTACTGGGGCCATAGTAGCTGATAAAGTACAAGGCACTGCAACCCTGGGGTGTTCTTATTGTGATGTTATTATTTGGAGTACACAACACTGAAATATTAGGGTATATTTAGGGTCATGTCAATATTTGGGGTGAAAAGCACGGCAGTACTAGTGAGCTGTTTAGTAGTATGTTAATATTTGGGGTACACAGCAATGCAGTACTGGGGTGTAGTTATGTAAAGTTAATATTTGAGGCACAGCAATGCAATAGCGTATAATGTATTTGTTGTTATGTTAATATTTGTGTTACACAACACTGAAATACTGGGGTGTTTGTGTTATGTTAATATTTGGGGTGCACCGCCTTCCAATCCTGGGGTGTAGTTATTATGATGTGTGCACGGCACTGCACGGATTGGTTGTGTACTCTGTATGTGATGTGTAACACTGATTGTGTAGTAGACACAACACCACACTGCTACTTACAATGACTTACTTCAGAGGAAGTTCTTATCATAATGATATAATGAGTGGAGGGGTGTAATACATAACAGTAAGCGGGTAATTATAACCAGCAGCACTTTATTTAAACAACACTTCACTTCCTTATATAAACCGATAAATTGGTCTTTAATTACTTCTGTTCTCTGTATTGTGGCAGCAGAGCGTACAGGTATAAATATTATCATTATTATTATTTGATTATAAATTATTATTATTATTATTATTATTATTATTATTATTATTATGATTATTATTATTATTATTATTATTATTATATACATTGTAGGGAAATAGAAGTTGTGAACATTCGGGAAAGTTAATTATGAATGATCCCTGCAGTGTCTGTGTATTGTCTGAGCACTGTCATACAGCGATGTTACTATTAACCATGCAGAGATTAGAAAGCATATTATACTGTCAATAAATGTCTGATATAATTCAGTGTTTTATAAATACGGCTGTATATTAATTGTCTGAGACAATTCGGTGCTAAAGTTATATAATAACTCTCTGATATAATTCGGTGTTTCGTAGATCAGACTGTATAATACATATCTGATACAAATCCGTGCTAAAGTTATATAATAATTCTCTGATACAATTCGGTGTTTAGTAGATCAGGCGGTAAAATAAATTCTGTTATGTATTTAATTATTTCCGATATATATTATAAGGCATTTGAATAGATTTTATATAGCCCGCTGTATTGTTCTTTTCATTATATCCCGGCTTTATTATACAGCCTGTTCTACCGAATTGTATGAGAGATTCTCTTCTAATTCGAATCATATCCCAGATATCTTATTATATAACCCGTTGTATTACACCCTCCCATACTAAGATACATTGTAGCCGCGTCCAGCGAGATCAGACGATCGAAATGTTACTAAGATATTCTTATATCATTTGTTATTTGTATCTGTTATTTTATTTGATATTCATAAATGCATCCGGTTACTTGAAACTGTTCAGAATGATTTGTTTATAAGAAAATAATCTATGTACAGCCTGAGCCCGGGTCTATGTACGATCACCCGTATAACACATATACATATATATAACACATATACAATATCCCCGCAAACAGTTATAAACGAATAGAGGACTTTTATCTAAAGACGCACTGTCTATGAGGTGGGCTAAAATATTCTATTATGTTATTATGGATAAGACTTAGATACAAATACACAATGTCAGCGCAGATAACAAATAAAAGTTAAATATATATATATATTTTTTATGTTACAGTTATATATATATATATATATATATATATATATATATATATTTATATATATATATATATATATATATATATATATATATATATATATATATATGTGTATATATTAATATATATATATATATATATATATATATATATATATATATATATATATATATATATAGTAAATATGTGCATATGAAAGATATATTTATTTCCTTAATTAGCAGTGGTAAAACAATTTATATAATTATAAGTGTAATATTTATCTCAGAAAAATTGTTAAATATATATACTGTATAATATTAACTATTTTGAACTGCGCAATTAGAAATACTGTTCTGTCACGTATATTATTTTATTATATTATTTATTTATAGTATTACTTTGAAGTTTATCTAATCCCTGCCTCCACTTCTGGCTAATAAGCCCCACTATCTCAGGAGGTGACCTGTGTCATTAGGGGGTGAGACCCCAGACCCTGATTCCTGTGGGCTCCGCCGGTGACTGTGGGGGAGGGGGGATGGTTATTAGTGTCCCCCATCTACCACCTCCTTATATGTGATAATTGTCACCCTACACATATGTGTTTCACGTCTTCATTCTGCAATAAACAGTTCTCTGGCTGCTCCCTGCAGCTCCCTCCTCCAGTCAGAACCAAAACAGCTACAGACATGGGGACATCCAGGAGTCAGACAGCTCCATTCACATAAAGGATAATACCCCTATAATACCATAATACTACCCAGTATCTATCCCATGTATTCATTCACTGATACAGAAAGCATAATACCATAATACTATAATACTACCCAGCAGCTATCCCATGTATTCATTCAGTAATACAGAAAGGATAATACCACTATAATACCATAATATTACCCAGCATCTATCCCGTGTATTTATTTACTAATACAGAAAGCATAATACCATAATACTATAATACTACCCAGCATCTATCCCGTGTATTCATTCACTAATACAGAAAGCATAATACCATATTACTATAATACTACCCAGCATCTATCCCATTTATTCATTCACTAATACAGAAAGGATAATACCACATTAATACCCAGCATCTATCTCGTGTATTCATTCAATAATACAGGAAGGTAAATACCATAATACTACCCAGCATCTATCCCATGTATTCATTCACTAATACAGGAAGGATAATACCACATTATTACCCAGTATCTATCCCATGTATTCATTCAGTAATACAGAAAATATAATACCACTATAATACCATAATAGTACCCAGCATCTATCCCGTGTATTCATTCAGTAATACAGAAAGGATAATACCATAATACTACCCAGCATCTATCCCATGTATTCATTCAGTAATACAGAAAATATAATACCACTATAATAGTACCCAGTATCTATCCCGTGTATTCATTCAGTAATACAGAAAAGATAATACCACATTATTACCCAGTATCTATCCCATGTATTCATTCAGTAATACAGAAAATATAATACCATATAATACCATAATAGTACCCAGTATCTATCCCGTGTATTCATTCAGTAATACAGAAAATAGAATACCACTATAATACCATAATACTACCCAATATCTATCCTATGTATTCATTCACTAATACAGAAAATATAATACCACTATAATACCATAATACTACCCAGCATCTATCCCATGTATTCATTCAGTAATACAGAAAGGATAATACCACATTATTACCCAGTATCTATCTTATTCGTTCACTATCTTATACATTCAATCATTCATTCATTCATTCATTCAAGCATGTATCCATTCAGTAATACAGAATGGAGATACCACATTGCTAACCAGCATCTATAGCAAGTACTTATTCGGTAATACAGAAGGAAGAGTGTCACAGTCACCCAGAAACATAATGGTGACACTAATTTTAGATTTGTTCTAAGACTAAACAAGGCTCCGAGCTGTAACTTGTCTAAAGAATTCAGCTTTCTGAGGCCGATTAGATTGCAAGCTCCCTGGTCTACTTGATAGTGTTTGGTGTCACGTTATATTTTCCCACCTGTGCGATTAATATTAAACATGATTACTGACTTTATACAGTGGTTTAATAGGTGTAAATAGTAAGGACGGTTTTGTAGTAATGATTTTAATACCTCAATCCGGGGTGTCAGGAACTCACCTTTATTCCAGCGATGGATGGGGGAGTATCCCGGGGTGTATATGGAAACATTGTACTTACATGATAATATATGGCAGGATGTATTCGACATATATATATATATATATATATATATATATATATATATATATATATATATATATATATATATATATATATATATATATATATATAATTGTATATCAGTAGTACACTACTATACACATATTTCTGTACATCATAAAGAGATGTTATAACGTTTATTAATTCAGAGACAATAGACCTTTGTGGCAGATAGTAATCACAATAATCTTAATAAAATTATTATTAATAGTACAATACGTACCATTATTACATAAGACTTTTCTATCAGCAGTACACAATATAAATGTATCTGTGCTCTTATAGGAAAATAATACAACTATTGCAATAATAAATGCGGAATTATAACACACGTGTGTGAGAGCTGATAACACATAACATGTATGTGCTGAGTACTCCGGGAAAAAAATAAACTTTTTTATGTTAATGTGCTTGAAAATATTATTTGACTTTCCTGCTAATTGATGACTGAGGTGTAAGTGTCCTGGAGCCGTTCCACCCCTGACCCCGATAGTTTGCAGCAGTCTAAAAATATGATTAAGTTGTAATTGAGACGAAACTCACTTTCTTTCTTTAAAAGCTACAAATTAGTCCATTATGGGGTAAATGTCTCACCCAACCCGCCCTCAGCCCATCACTCATTCCTAATGCTCTGGACTGAAAACCACCATAGAAGGGTGTCCCAAATCTGTAATTTAAGAATTTTTTTTGTTATATAATTTAGCTGCAAAGTGCCAGTGACACCCGGCTCCCCTGTCTGGGAGCAGAGGCGGCGTTTGTTGGACGAGTGTAGCCAGAGGCGGCTACACAGGGACTAAAGCGCATCGGAAACGCAGCGTCAGTCAGTAGTTATGTGGCTGAATAACTTTCATAAAACCCAAAACTAATTTGTCAAACAAAATATAACCGGTAAAAAAAAAAAGAATCCGGTGAGTGTGCATCTTTCTTCCCTGTCTCTCAGATACTTAATACCACATACCAAACATATCAATTTAGATTATCCGTATATTCTTGGATGATGTCAAATCTATTTCATGCTGCAGGCATGGTAGTATGTTATTCATTCCAGTAAGTCTGTGCCAGGAACGGGTGTGGGAATTGGGGTTCGTGATACTATGGTGTCAGGTTACATTTGCAAACCTTAATTTTTTAGTTTCACAGTCAGATCGCAATAGAAACCCGAAATCCATTTTACCATCTCACTATGCACAATTTCAGTAAGAGCATGCCTTCACTATATGTATATATATATATATATATATATATATATATATATATATATATATATATATATATATATATATATATATATATATATATATATATATATACTGTACATTATTCGTGCAAACCATGGCAGCAGTTGCTGTATATAATGATTATTATACGATTTCTGGTAGATAGTACACTGATGCTGTGCTTAGCCTTAGAGGGTTAATACGATCCGCAGTTTTGCAGCAGTAACAATAAGAAGTAAGTGTTGCAGGGTGAGACTGGAGACAGTACAACTCGTCTTCATTTACACTCTGTATTATATTACATATGAATTTCAATTCAATTATCAGCCTCTGATTTTTACAGCCCTCCCATTTTCATTTTACAGCCAGAGCTAATAACTGCTAATTATTACATATTATATTTTAATAACCATACTGTCTAATTATTACTTGTTACAGCCGTATAATTAAACATCTGTGTTTTGTTAAAAGATTTTCCCTGTAACAAGGCAGCAAATCCCACGCTGGCTTCAACGAGCGATTATAAGTGACATTACTGTGCTGTACAGATCCTGGCTGACTCACCAGTGTGCACTAGTAGGGCTGTATTATATCTGTGCACTAGTAGGGCTGTATTATATCTGTGCACTAGTAGGGCTGTATTATATCTGTGCACTAGTAGGGCTGTATTATATCTGTGCACTAGTAGGGCTGTATTATATCTGTGCACTAGTAGGGCTCTATTATATCTGTGCACTAGTAGGGCTGTATTATATCTGTGCACTAGTAGGGCTGTATTATATCTGTGCACTAGTAGGGCTGTATTATATCTGTGCACTAGTAGGGCTCTATTATATCTGTGCACTAGTAGTGCTGTATTATATCTGTGCACTAGTAGGGCTGTATTATATCTGTGCACTAGTAGGGCTGTATTATATCTGTGCACTAGTAGGGCTGTATTATATCTGTGCACTAGTAGGGCTCTATTATATCTGTGCACTAGTAGGGCTCTATTATATCTGTGCACTAGTAGGGCTCTATTATATCTGTGCACTAGTAGGGCTGTATTATATCTGTGCACTAGTAGGGCTCTATTATATCTGTGCACTAGTAGGGCTGTATTATATCTGTGCACTAGTAGGGCTCTATTATATCTGTGCACTAGTAGGGCTGTATTATATCTGTGCACTAGTAGGGCTCTATTATATCTGTGCACTAGTAGGGCTCTATTATATCTGTGCACTAGTAGGGCTGTATTATATCTGTGCACTAGTAGGGCTCTATTATATCTGTGCACTAGTAGGGCTGTATTATATCTGTGCACTAGTAGGGCTGTATTATATCTGTGCACTAGTAGGGCTCTATTATATCTGTGCACTAGTAGGGCTGTATTATATCTGTGCACTAGTAGGGCTCTATTATATCTGTGCACTAGTAGGGCTGTATTATATCTGTGCACTAGTAGGGCTGTATTATATCTGTGCACTAGTAGGGCTCTATTATATCTGTGCACTAGTAGGGCTGTATTATATCTGTGCACTAGTAGGGCTCTATTATATCTGTGCACTAGTAGGGCTGTATTATATCTGTGCACTAGTAGGGCTGTATTATATCTGTGCACTAGTAGGGCTCTATTATATCTGTGCACTAGTAGTGCTCTATTATATCTGTGCACTAGTAGGGCTGTATTATATCTGTGCACTAGTAGGGCTGTATTATATCTGTGCACTAGTAGGGCTCTATTATATCTGTGCACTAGTAGGGCTCTATTATATCTGTGCACTAGTAGGGCTGTATTATATCTGTGCACTAGTAGGGCTGTATTATATCTGTGCACTAGTAGGGCTGTATTATATCTGTGCACTAGTAGGGCTCTATTATATCTGTGCACTAGTAGGGCTGTATTATATCTGTGCACTAGTAGGGCTGTATTATATCTGTGCACTAGTAGGGCTGTATTATATCTGTGCACTAGTAGGGCTCTATTATATCTGTGCACTAGTAGGGCTGTATTATATCTGTGCACTAGTAGGGCTCTATTATATCTGTGCACTAGTAGGGCTCTATTATATCTGTGCACTAGTAGGGCTGTATTATATCTGTGCACTAGTAGGGCTCTATTATATCTGTGCACTAGTAGGGCTCTATTATATCTGTGCACTAGTAGGGCTGTATTATATCTGTGCACTAGTAGGGCTCTATTATATCTGTGCACTAGTAGGGCTGTATTATATCTGTGCACTAGTAGGGCTGTATTATATCTGTGCACTAGTAGGGCTGTATTATATCTGTGCACTAGTAGGGCTGTATTATATCTGTGCACTAGTAGGGCTGTATTATATCTGTGCACTAGTAGGGCTGTATTATATCTGTGCACTAGTAGGGCTGTATTATATCTGTGCACTAGTAGGGCTCTATTATATCTGTGCACTAGTAGGGCTGTATTATATCTGTGCACTAGTAGGGCTGTATTATATCTGTGCACTAGTAGGGCTGTATTATATCTGTGCACTAGTAGGGCTGTATTATATCTGTGCACTAGTAGGGCTCTATTATATCTGTGCACTAGTAGGGCTCTATTATATCTGTGCACTAGTAGGGCTCTATTATATCTGTGCACTAGTAGGGCTCTATTATTTCTGTGCAAATCTCTTTCGTTGATGTCCATTATTAGTTGCATCGCTTGCTAGTGAGTAATAAAATATTGTGTCTCTCATTGTTGGATCACATTTCGTTTACTAATTTGCACTATTAAATCCCTCTCACTGGTGTGCACTACTAGAGCGTCTCTATAACAGAGGTGCACTATATATTAGAGCGTCTCTGTCACTGCTGTCTATGCACAATGAAATCACATTTGGTTTACTATCGCGCATAATTAGATCACATTTCTTTTACTGCAAACTATTAGTTGGCGTTTCTTTCATTAACCTGCATGGTTAGATTGCATTTCTTCCACCACTGTGCACAATTGGATTTAATCTCTTAAACTGGTGCCTATATTGTCACTGCATTTTATTAAATGTGTGTCTCCTCCACCAGTGTATAGTCTGTGTCCTGTGAGACGCCATCTATACCACCAGTGTGCATCATCAGATCACACCATCAGATCACTCCATCAGATCCCACCACCAGTGTGCATCATCAGATCACTCCATCAGATCACTCCATCAGATCCCACCACCAGTGTGCATCATCAGATCACTCCATCAGATCCCTCCATCAGATCCCACCACCAGTGTGCATCATCAGATCACACCATCAGATCACTCCATCAGATCCCACCACCAGTGTGCATCATCAGATCACTCCATCAGATCACTCCATCAGATCCCACCACCAGTGTGCATCATCAGATCACTCCATCAGATCCCTCCATCAGATCCCACCACCAGTGTGCACCATCAGATCACACCATCAGATCACTCCATCAGATCCCACCACCAATGTGCACCATCAGATTACTCCATCAGATCCCACCACCAGTGTGCATCATCAGATCACCCCATCAGATCCCACCACCAGTGTGCATCATCAGATCACTCCATCAGATCACTCCATCAGATCCCACCACCAGTGTGCACCATCAGATCACACCATCAGATCCCACCACCAATGTGCACCATCAGATCCAAACATCAGATCACAGTGTGATCATCACACCACCAGTGTGCACCATCAGATCACACCATCATATCACACCACCAGTGTGCACCATCAGATCACACCATCAGATCACACCATCAGATCACACCACCAGTGTGCACCATCAGATCCCTCCTCTATACTTATATCCTTAGTGCACCATAATGACGACAATGATGTAAGGTGGTTGCACATTGCACTAAACACTTCTTTTAGCTTTTACATAAATTTAACCCTTGATCTGCCAACCCTTTATCTGGACACGTGATTGATAATTGCATTACTGACAATGGGATAAAAGAGGCTTTTATTTATGCTCCTTCCTCCCTTACAGCACAGTAGATCCAAACCAGGGGCCTGATTCATTAGGGATCTTAAATGAAGAGGATTCTTATTTCAGTCTCCTGGACAAAACCATGTTACAATGCAAGGGGTGCAAATGAGTGTTCTGTTTGCACATAAGTTAAATACTGACTGTTTTTTCATGTAGCACAGAAATACTTGATAGCTTATTTGTACACTGAAATTTAAAGTTGATATTTGTGTGCTACATGAAAAAACAGTCAGTATTTAACTTATGTGCAAAACAGAATACTCGTTTGCACCCCTTGCATTGTAACATGGTTTTGTCCAGGAGACTGAAATAAGAATTCTCTTCATTTAAGATCCTTAATGAATCAGGCCCCAGATCCCAAAATATGTGATATTCTCTCCAGATTCCAGCAAATGTAGAGACCAACCGGCAACCAATCAGAAATTAGCTTTTAGCTGTCTAGTGCAAGAAGACCAGGAAAGCAAGTCCCTGATTGGCTGCTGTGACTCCCAATAGCAGTGTTAGTTAATGAGCCCTCATGCCAGTTTAAATAGTTATGTCTTCCTAATCTGATTGGCTGGGTAGAGACACGCCCTGATCTGACCAGCTGGAGGGAAGTTATACCCCTCAGTGATTATGAATCATACAGCCTGGATGCTGGTAGCCCTTTATCCTCCATAAACATACCTCCCAACTGGCCCGATTTGTGGCACTGACCCACGGAGGACGACTGTTGCCCCAGTTGGGAGATATGTCCCACTAATGGATGGGTGGAAGTGCTGAACACGCCCCTGGGTGGACGTAGATTGTCCCAGCATGACACGACCACGCCCCTGCGCAGTTGACCACTCCCCCATCTAGTGCCCGCCCTCTCCCGATTTAAAAATTCTAAAATGTGGGAGTTGTGCTGCAAACAGTCCAGGAAATGTCAAAGGAAGGGGGCAAATGGTCTAAAATGTCAACAGAAGAATTAAAATCGAAGATTCATCTTATCTTGAAGTGATCCTGTCACCTACACACACGGTGCAGGCGGCCATTTTGTGCAGGGAAGCGATATCCATGAGAACACAGTTCATCTTGGCATTAGGAATAGTCTCTGTCCGTCTCTGAGGCACATAAGCACCTCAGCTATATCACCGGCTCCCGGCTCCATCTCACTTGGTGACAGGAACATGCTCTATTTTAAGTAGAGTAACACTTGTACTTTGTTTTTCCAGGTTCCTACTACAACCGTATTACCATATTGGGCCTCGAAAAGTATTTATTTATTAACATTTATATTTATATAGTGCCTACGTAATAGGCAGCGATTTACAGAAAATATTTTAACTTTCAGTTCCTGCACCAGTGGAGCTTACAATCAAAATTCTCTTACACACACGCGCACAAACCTCTCAACATTTCAGATCCATGACTCAGTGCAGAGGCGTGGCCACACCACAAAGGGGGTGTGTTCATATCACAATGGGGCATCACCTTGCGCCTTTCACACCTCCCACCCAAACGCTGATTCATTGCCAAGCGCACCAATATCAATATTATTATAAAAGGTTAAACATAACATCCTGGATGAATGTGTCATTGTTTTAACCGTGCACCCAGGCAAGTAATTGTCCTTTCTTGCAAAAATAGCAAACAAACTTGCCCAGGCGCTCTAGCGTTTACACTTTTGCGCAGCCCTTCAGATTTTTCCATCTCTCCGCACACATAGGTGCACTTTTAGTTGGCGCTGGCGCCTTCGGAGAGCGTAGAGTTGATGTGCAATTTGAAGTGTGTTGGGCAGACCATCTAGGCGCACCGATGGAAACCGACGCGTTTTGTGATCTGATGGAACCCAACGCGTTTTGCAATCTGCATCCAGTATGCCTTTGTAGGCATAGGTATTTTGCAAGGTGTCCAAAACTGGATTCTTTTTTACTTATTGCCCTCTCTGTCGGTCCCAGCTGCCTTAGACAACTGCCTCAGTCTGTATCACGATAGGTCGGTCCACACTGAAGCTATGTACTTGTACTTGTTCACAGTTCCAGTCTGATCACTTACCCAGATCTTCTGGTCAGTGAGTTACAGTATAAAGTTAATGCGGATGTTTACCTGCTGAGAGAGCGGCATTAGACATTTATTAAACAGGGGAATAAAGATTCCGCAGATCTCTCTGTATTGTGCTGCAGTGATGATAGCAATCTCTGTGGCTGCGCTGTGCAGGGTATTCCTATTTTCTTTACTTTATTTCCTATATATTTATTGCTACTAGAACTACGTCAGACATAGAATAAAGGGCATGGACAGCTACATGTTGGTTTTGGAGGCTTTTTGCGTATAATGTAACACCGCTTGTAGTCCTTATTGTAATAGATGTGTCAAAATGATGTGAAATTTGACTAAAAAGTCATTCTGGAAATGTAAAAAAAAAGTCAGTTAAGAAGTTGCTGTGAATGAAAAGATTTCGGGCTAGATTTACTAAGCTGCGGGTTTGAAAAAGTGGGGATGTTGCCTATAGCAACCAATCAGATTCTAGCTTTCATTTATTTAGTACCTTCTACAAAATGATAGCTAGAATCTGATTGGTTGCTATAGGCAACATCCCCACTTTTTCAAACCCGCAGCTTAGTAAATCTAGCCCTTCATCTCTTTTTATTTTTAATTTGCAAAAAATTGTCTGATCTGCTCCGTCTTACTCTACTAAGGGAGAGCGGACATTTCCAGTGTGGAGTCGCTGTTTGGTGTAATGTTGTGGAGGTTTTTGGTAGTTATTAAAGGGATTATTCCAGTTTGAACATCCCCTTAATATAACCGGCTCCCTTACTCTTTTGTAATAAATAGTGGTCATGTTATCAGCATTATAAATATATTGTTACTATACAGTGGACTATATTTTACATTATTTCACATAATATCAATAACAAATGGGGGGAATTCAATAACTATAATGCCGTTATTACGGTAAAATCAACCCGGCTTTCTGCTCACGGCTCAGGGAGCTGCGAGCAAAAAGCCGGCGTTGAAATCACCCTAGTAACGGTAATTAAGCGCACTGTTATGGTTATTACGCTAATGAGCAGATAGTGTGCAGGGAGCGTCACTTCTTACAGTAACGTGGCCAATTGTATTCCTCCCATAGACAGGTAATAGATAGATATGAGGTACATAGATAGATATATATTAGTTATATAGATATTAGAAAGATAGATAAATAGATCGATAAATAGATAGATAGATATTAGGTAAAATCGATATGAGATATAATACATATTAGATAAATAAATATGAGATTGATAGATGGAATAGATAGATAGATAGATAGATAGATAGACAGATAGATAAATATTAGTTATATAGATATTAGATACATTGATATGAGATTGATAGATAGAATTGATATTAGATAAATAGATATAAGATAGAATAGATATTAGATAAATCGATATGACATAGATAGATAGATAGATAGATAGAATCGATATTTGATAAATAGATATGATATAGATATATAGAATATATATATATATATATATATAGAGAGAGAGAGAGAGAGAGAGAGAGAGAGAGAGAGATTTTAGTTATATAGATAGATAGATACATAGAATGGCAGCACGGTGGCTCAGTGGTTAGCACTTCTCCCTCACAGCACTGAGGTCATGAGTTCAATTCCCGACCATGGCCTTATCTGTGTGGAGTTTGTATGTTCTCCCCGTGTTTGCGTGGGTTTCCTCCAGGTGCTCCAGTTTCCTCCCACACTCCAAAAACATACTGGTAGGGTAATTGGCTGATAACAAAATTGACCCTAGTCTGCCTCTTTCTGTCCGTGTATGTGTGTATATTAGGGAATTTAGACTGTAAGCTCCAATGGGGCAGGGACTGATGTGAGTGAGTTCTCTGTACAGCGCTGCTGAATTAGGGGTGCTATATAAATAAATGGTGATGATGATAGGATAGATAGATAGATAGATAGATAGATAGATAGATAGATAGATAGATAGATAGATAGATAGAAATAAAAGGTATTAGTATTTAACTATACCGGTCCAGCATGGTTTCGATCTGTCTGAGAGATCAGACATTGTCACCCAGTTTCCTCTCAGGGTGGTGCTCCTCTACTTTGCATCTCTCTGCTGCAGTCCATGAGCCCTTGTGATTGGCTTCTCAGTGTCTCAGGGAACAGAAATGTTCTATGAAATCTGTAGAATGGTAAATGCACATACAGGGATATTGCCATATTGTGTCTAGAGCAACACAATGTGCTTTAAAAGTGTGACCTAGTTGTTTGTTATGGAGGGAATAATTTGTTAAGGCAGCTGCAGTGGGAAGTGAGAGTAATACTGGACATAATATTTTTGTGGTACTGAAGACAGTATAATATATATGATGTGAGAGCAACAAGAAGCATTAGATGTGACAGAGGTGTGGCTCCATTACAGGTGTGAGTAGATTCTACACATTGAGTATTGTATATGTATTATGGAGCAGAGAATATACATCCACAGTCACCGTTTTTACATCATGTTGTATCAGCCCAGGTCAGTAATGTTACATTACCAAGAGTGATCAGAGGGGTACCTGCATCCCGAAATCTCACTGTGCCCATAGTAATTGTGTCCTCTGCCTAACCATTGTTCTATCTTCTTCCTAGAGTCATAGAGCCAAAGTGCTGCCTCCAGCTCCAGTCTGCGGAGAGTATCCACAACCTTATAATGACCTCATTGTAATGTTATAATGACATTACTTTGAGATTAGCGCACAGACTCTGTGGTTATCTCAGGAGCTTGTGGCAATGTTGTGCCGCTAGTGACAGTGATAATTACGTGTTTATATGTCGGCCTATGTAACAAAGACGTAATTACAGCACTCTGTGACTGATAAGATTCACATGCATCATGTTTCACAGATACATTCTATGGTGTTCACTGTTCTTATGTGACAAACAGTGTCCAGACCCTGGATTGTACCTCTTTGTCCTCACTTAGTGAGAGTCTTGTGCACTAGCGAGCACATATAGCCAAGAGAAAATAACTGTAATGATCATAAGGGCCAGGATTCAGGTTTATGTATATAATATATATAAAACAAATCCTTTACTTGTAATACTCCTCCAGCTATTGGCAGGTTAAATGTAGGCAAAGGTAAATATATGTGATGGCAATAGCATCAACTCCATGATCTATGAGAGCATTGACATCATCTCCATGATCTGTGGGAGCATTGACATCATCTCCATGATCTGTGGGAGCATTGAAATCATCTCCATGATCTGTGGGAGCATTGACATCATCTCCATGATCTGTGGGAGCATTGACATCATCTATATGATCTGTGGGAGCATTGACATCATCTATATGATCTGTGGGAGCATTGACATCATCTCCATGATCTGTGGGAGCATTGTAATCATCTCCATGATCTGTGGGAGCATTGTAATCATCTCCATGATCTGTGGGAGCATTGACATCATCTCTATGATCTGTGGGAGCATTGACATCATCTCCATGATCTGTGTGAGCATTGTAATCATCTCCATGATCTGTGGGAGCATTGACATCATCTCTATGATCTGTGGGAGCATTGACATAATCTCCATGATCTGTGGGAGCATTGACATCATCTCCATGATCTGTGAGAGCATTGACATCATCTCCATGATCTGTGAGGGCATTGACATCATCTCCATGATCTGTGAGAGCATTGACATCATCTCCATGATCTGTGGGAGCATTGACATCATCTCCATGATCTGTGAGAGCATTGACATCAACCCTATGATCTGTGAGAGCATTGTAATCATCTCCATGATCTGTGAGAGCATTGACATCATCCCTATAATCTGTGAGAGCATTGACATCATCCCTATGATCTGTGAGAGCATTGACATCATCTCCATGATCTGTGAGAGCATTGACATCATCTCCATGATCTGTGAGAGCATTGACATCAACCCTATGATCTGTGAGTGTAATGGCATTGTCTTCATGATATGTGAGGGCATTGACCTCATCGTCATGATCTGTGAGAGCATTGACATCATCTCCATGATCTGTGAGAGCATTGACATCATCTCCATGATCTGTGATGGCATTGACATCTCCATGATCTGTGGGAGCATTGACATCATCACTATGATCTGTGAGAGCATTGACATCATCCCTATGATCTGTGGGAGCATTGACATCATCCCTATGATCTGTAAGAGCATTGACATAATCTCCATGATCTGTGGAAGCATTGATATCAGCTCCATGATCTGTGAGGGCATTGACATCATCTCCATGATCTGTGAGAGCATTGACATCATCTCCATGATCTGTGAGAGCATTGACATCATCTCCATGATCTGTGAGAGCATTGACATCATCTCCATGATCTGTGGGAGCATTGACATCATCTCCATGATCTGTGAGGGCATTGACATCATCCCTATGATCTGTGGGAGCATTGACATCATCTCTATGATCTGTGGGAGCATTGACATCATCTCCATGATCTGTGAGGGCATTAACATCATCTCTATGATCTGTGGGAGCATTGACATCATCTCTATGATCTGTGGGAGCATTGACATCATCCCTATGATCTGTGAGAGCATTGACATGATCTACATAAACTGTGAGAGCATTGACATCATCTCCATGATCTGTGAGGGCATTGACATCATCCTTATGATCTGTGAGAGCATTGACATCATCCCTATGATCTGTGAGGGCATTGACATCATCCCTATGATCTGTGAGAGCATTGACATCATCCCTATGATCTGTGGGAGCATTGACATCATCCTTATGATCTGTGAGGGTATTGACATCATCCTTATGATCTGTGAGAGCATTGACATAATCCCTATGATCTGTGAGAGCATTGACATCATCCCTATGATCTGTGGGAGCATTAACATAATCTCCATTATCTGTGGGAGCATTGATATCAGCTCCATGATCTGTGGGAGCATTGACATCTTTTCCATGATCTGTGAGAACATTGACATCATCTCCATGATCTGTGGGAGCATTGACATCATCTCCATGATCTGTGAGGGCATTGACATCATCCCTATGATCTGTGAGAGCATTGACATCATCTCTATGATCTGTGAGAGCATTGACATCATCTCCATGATCTGTGAGAGCATTGACATCATCTCCATGATCTGTGAGAGCATTGACATCATCTCCATGATCTGTGGGAGCATTGACATAATCTCCATGATCTGTGGGAGCATTGACATCATCTCCATGATCTGTGGGAGCATTGACATCATCTCTATGATCTGTGAGGGCATTGACATCATCCCTATGATCTGTGGGAGCATTGACATCATCTCTATGATCCGTGAGAGCATTGACATCATCCCTATGATCTGTGGGAGCATTGATATCATCCCTATGATCTGTGAGTGTAATTGCATTGTCTTTATGATCTGTGAGAGCATTGACATCATCCCCATGATCGGTAAGGGTAATAGTTTCATCTGTATGATTTGTGAGGGTAGTAACCTCATCCCCATGATATGTGAGGGCACTGACATCATCTCCATGATCTATGAGCGCAATGACACCATCCCCATGATCTGTAAGGGAAATAACATCATCTTCATGATCTCTGAGGGTATTAACATCATGTCCATGATCTCTGAGGGCATTGACATGACTACTGTGCAGAGCTGACTGGATAGTGAATAATAACCCATTCTAATGTTCACCCAACCTTTGCATTCTTGTGTTCCAGGCAGTGACGTGTCTCAGGAGAGTTTGCTGCTGCACGGACCCTTTGCCAGGAAGCCCAAGCGAATCAGAACCGCATTCTCCCCTTCGCAGCTGCTCCGACTGGAAAGGGCCTTCGAGAAGAACCATTATGTGGTGGGGGCAGAGAGAAAACAACTGGCCAGCAGCCTCAGCTTGTCAGAAACACAGGTAATTAATGTCATGCTCATCAGTTGTTACACACGTCTATGGCTATGAATGTACACAGTGATTTCATGTACAATGCCAAATATGTCTACTGTCATAAGTGTACACAGTCATATCATGTATACTGTATTATATCATATAGGCTGGCTGGCACAGAGATATACCCAGCTCCAAGCATGCACACAATGTATGTCATAATAGTCTATACACAGGACGAGCACACATGCAAGTGATAACATGTCTATTCACAGGTGAACAGACTGAAAGAACCAATCGCAGTAGGCGTTATGTAGGGTCGGTGGGTACAAAGTATCTGGACCTCCATGGGGACTCGGTGGAGGTGATCATGCTGGGGAAATGTGTCTGAAGAACACAAGATTACCTCGGTGGCCCTTGCGATGTGGCACAATAATCTGTAATGAGTCGATGTAATGGTCAAGTCCTTTGCTTGAGTACATCAGTGTTCAAGCTGATCTGAAATGCTAATAGAATACCGAGACCTGGATAGAACATGGAAATTAAATCCTGTTTATTACATCCAGAAGAAGGGCAGGTTCTCACGGTTTTGGTTTAAGCCCTAGACCGGATCACGGGTTTTCCTTGTACATGATCCGCCCCTAGCTCCTTGTGTGTGGTGTCATTACATACACAGACAGGCAGCAATCACAGCTGGACACATTCAGATATTTGTGTATATACAGAGACGCATTTGCCTGAAACCATCTGTGAGATTCTTCAGCTTTGTATGCTAATATTTCCATTAATAACCGCTTATCCAGACTCGGCTCTGCAGTCGCATGCTCCTATATACACTGCTGCTACAATAAAGTCAGGCAAGCTAATTATAACCACTTGGAAGTGATAGAGATGAGTGAAGTCTGCGTGGATCAGGTTTTGCAGCAGAAAAGAGTGTTTTGCAAAGGTGCGAAGTTCTGAAAACGCAATCTTCAAGTTCTGTATTTTACTCTTGTGATTCCACAGAATAACGTTACGCAACGTTTCTGTAAATTCGCATTGTGAATATTATAGTTTGTGAATAGAGCTGAGATGAAAGACGGTCAATTCATTCTGCTGTGTGGTCTGATTGGTGTAGGACCAAATTCCACCAACTGAACGGGCAAAATTAAATGTCCATACGGGACCTCTACCATATACAACCACCTTTCATGCACTTACATCAATTAATTTTACTGTTAATGATAAAAGAAACGAAAGTAGTTCCTGTACGGTGGATAACGTGCAGCAGTTGTCAAACTACTAGTCTCGGCCTGCCCTACCAAACCTACCTAGGCCCGAGCAACATATTGCCGACCTCTTCTTTGCACCACTGCCGGCTCCATGACTCATAATATGTAATGTCAGCACCCTACTGAGAGACCTGTAGCTTCCTTACTAGGAGGCAAAAAATAGCACTATACTATTAAGACCTCCCATTTATGAGCATACTATGGTTTTGTAGACACGTCCTCCTGACCTCGAGCAGATCAAGCGTTCCACGTCTTCATTTTGTTGGGAATTGAATCTCCAGGCTGAGGGATCTCCCACATCTGAAGGTTTCTACACACCCTCCAATGGTAATGGCCAACGAGGCTAGTTTAGACCTAACTGACCACAAATGGCAGCATGTATGGCTTATCCTAATCAGCATGAGATGGGGATCCAACAGTTGTCGCTTGGAATGTACAGTAAGTTCAGCCAGATGGTGGACATCGTCCAGAAGTTCTAATGGTGGCCGGACACGGATAACTCAGATTTTGCCACACATGGTTACACTCATGGACAATGTGAAATGTGGTCTGACGGCTGGACAGCCAGTAAATGGCAGCTTAATTCAGTACTTGTTGCTACCTCTACCTCTTCAGGTGCCCCACCAACCATATATATAGTCTATGGTTCCTCCGTCCTGCAGATTTGTCCATTTCTGTGGTCATAGAGCTATTTGTCCTTTAATAAATATGCCCCCAAAAAGAGGGTTGTGAAAGAATATCTGCTGAGCAAACAGTACGATGACCTTAGAAATAAACCAGCTTCCTGCCAATAGACATTTTCAGGTCCAGATGAAAATATCTCTCTTACAAACTGTTTCCTGATCTCCGGTGCCACCTTATCCACAGATAAGGATATTGAATGATTTGTATACAGTTGGTAACAATATTTGGTATTTTGAGGAAGTTGATTGGGAAACATTTTGCGATGCTGGTTAGAAGCAGACGTAGGTCTTCTGGATCATGAGTAACGTTGGACGAACCACTTGTACCTCGATCCTCATGGTCCATCTTCTCACACGCACACGAAGGGCTCATTATACTGACATACAAGGATGTGTTTGGACCGGAGCATATGGAAATATAGATTTTCTGAGCAGTTCACTAGAGCAGTAGAAGTAGAAGACAGTAAACAATCTGTCGATAGGCTTTGGATCATGGAAAGAGATGCTGGTGTATTTTTGCTACTAGTAGTCTCTCCCATAAGGGGCCAAGTGACCCTGTTGTGGGTTTTGAAGTTTAAATACTGACATATAAATAGAGATATGTATTTTTGTTCTTAAAACAGGATGTTGACATTTTTAAACATAAAGCAGATGTATCATGAATGTAATACCGTCTATCGTTCCCGTAAGGGAGAGGTGAGACCATGAACGGTCCTCATCGTTTGTTTGTAAGAAGCCACAGAACTCCGCAGCCAATCATACATAATAAAAACAAGTCATATGTAAAACAAGGGCATACGGAGTTGATGGAAAAGGTGCAAGCGTGAGACAGAGGGTAGAGAGGACCCTGGTCGTATGAGCTTACAATCTAGAGCATGTTCTTACTTTTTAGCCATTGTAAAGGGGTTTACTAGGATATGGGCAGCTTTAGGGATAGGACACCAATATAAGAAGCAATATCTCTTTTTCTCAGCACCCTTGTACTGTTCAAAATAGCTAAAAGTTAGCAGATGACTTGGGATGGGAAAATATATTCCGTGTTGATAAATAGCAATTTCTGACAGTCCCAACACTGTAAAAGCACTTAACATTTCTAATATATTACAAGAGGCATAGTGAGTTTTTTTTTATAGATGAAATCACAGTGCATGCAAATCAAACACGCTTAATACAGTTCACCACCTACAAGTAATATATTTGTCGATAATCCCACCATATGCTGTTGTTCACCTATCAATGTGCTCGTCTCCTCCACCCCACAGTGTTTTCTAGGCTGGCTCTCTTTTTTTTGCCAGGAATATAAAAACATTTCTTTGTCCGCCAGTTTGAGCGCAAAGGCATTTGCATACAGATAGGAGGGGTGAGAATGCTGGTGGTAGGAGGCGGCCTGCCATTGGCTGAGGCACTAATGGATATGCAAATGACTCAGCAGTGCGATATCGCGGGATCCTTGCCTTGCAGGGGTGACGTCTGTATAAATTACAATTTTTTGACATAGAAGAACACCTCAGGTAAGAGAAGCGGAAAAAAGTAATTTAGAAATACTATCACCTAAACTAGCCTCGGCTCACTTTTAAATAAGCAGCTGAAAGTAGTCGAATTTTACACTTGTTTTGAAAAATCAGCATTTGACGGGATTTTAGAGTCTATCAGACGGTAACAATCCCGCAGACTGGTAGCATTTACCGCCCACTGACAAGAGACAGATTATTGTGGAACGTATAGTTCTTCATCTTAAAAGTAGAATTATTACTATTATTTATAAAACTACAAACACGTGCAGCTTTAGTCTATAATAAGGAAAAGCAACGTACTCACATTAGTGGATAATGTTCCGTCTATTGTACATTATAATTATATAAAGAACAACTTAGGGGTTCTATACAAGACACAGCCACAATGCTCCCTACAATACGAGATGGGATTCCTTAGAATAAAATGTGGGCAACAGACCAGTAAGTCCATCTAATCTGCCCCTTTGTGTGTATTTTGACTGGTTGTTTTTTTTTACTTTGTTTATTTAATGTCGTATCCTCAGAATAGATGTTTGAATACTGTCGTATCCTCAGTCATGTTTAAATTCCTTTACTGCTGCTCCCTTTGTACTACACCTCCTGCGAGTGCGTTACAGGCATTTACTATTATTTCGGTAAATCAATATTTTCTGACAACAGTCTTCAATAAGGACAAGAATCCCCTCTTTAACCGCGTGCATACCATTTATGTGTTTGAGAGTTTCAGTCCTGTCCTTCGACTCTTCTTTTCTATCCTCTAAGCGTTAGACAATTCGCTTCATGGGAAGAGTTCTAGACCCTGCACCATTTTTGCACTGAGAGGTTTTAAACACAGCGCCGACGTTCTTAAAGCGAGAGAGGAAGACATCAGAAAAAATTATTTTATATGACAGCTCACGACTTTAAATATGAACATTTTCCAAGCAGTTTTATGGCACTTTATGGCTGGAACAAGTGAGGTTTTTTTCTGTTTTAATAAATAAATATTCTGAAAAATAAGGGTCTAATTCATCTTCGGGCGTAGCTTGCGTTTTAAAATGACAGAACTTGAGCGTACTTCCGATTGTATTCTAATACAAGCAGATCTCAATATATACATTTGCATTTGAATCTGGATGTAAGTACTCTCTGGCTAAACGTTACTGCCCGTATGTAGATAGACAGACCAAAGTGCAGGATACACACATGCATATGTGCGATATAAAGGCACATCACAACACATGCACAAAAAAACATATTTTATAAAATAAATTTACAACTATTAATACTATAATTATTAATAAAAATATTTCTTACAATGTTTTTCTCTTTTTTTAAATACTAAATACATAAAGTGTTTAGAAAATTAGCATGTGATATTTTATGAAAGTTAATGAATCAAGGGAAAATAAATAAATGTTGAAAACAATTTTTATCATTATCATTCTGCACATGAATGATTTATATCGTTAGCGTCTAATAGTTTCCAAGGATTTGAGTTTTGCCCTCCACCCTTCACATGGGATTTGAGGCAATCAGTGAGACACAGGGGGGGCAAATAATGTCATGAACTTGTTAGGATTATGACCCACTGGTGACAATATAACTAGTTACGCTGTCAGTTTGGAGCAAAAAGACGCAGAGAAAATTACGCTCATGTTTTGTTTTTTTATTTGGGTTGATTTTTAACTGTTTTTTTTATATTTTTTTTCTCCCCAGTCTTTTCTGTTTTGTTATCATTTTCGTGTCGGAGCTCAAAGCGGATGTCCACCTTCATAGAAGTCTATTGTCCGGGCAGATGTGTGTATTTGTGCCTACGTTTGATACAACTCCAAGGGGTAAATGTATCAAGCTGAGAGTTTTCCGGCGGGATTGAAAAGTGGAGATGTTGCCTATAGCAACCAATCAGATTCTAGCTGTCATTTTGCAGAAATTACTAAATAAATGATAGCTAGAATCTGATTGGTTTTTCAAACCGGCCGGAAAACTGTCCGCTTGATACATTTAGCCCCAGATCATCTCGTTGGCATTGGATAGATTTGTACGTACATAGCAGATATGTTGTTGTCCCTAAGAGAAAGAAAAACTGAATTCTCTTATTTTATTTCTTAGCATTTATTTATATAGTGCCACCAGTCTTACCTTTTCAAAAGAAATACTTGTTGTTTTTTAATTAAATCTTTGGATAAATCCATCATAAAAAAAAAAATGACAAAAATAATTTTGGAAAAAACTTTAATTTGTTGAAAGCGACGTAGGGCTGTATTTGCATAATCAGAGCCTATAGCCACCAACCGTTGGCACCGTAAGCTCCGCCCCATCCACAGGCCACACCTCTTTTACTCACAATGTTTACACATGACATATGGAGCGTGCAAGAAACATAAACCGCCTCTTAGCCTCTGTTACCCTTTGGTGCAGGCCTTAATGCTGGATCAGATCCTGGGGCTATGCAACTTCTGGTCTCTTGTAACCTTTCACATCAGTCCCTGTCCCAATGGAGCTTACAATCTAAATCCCCTATCACAGACTTTAGGGTTAATTTTGTCAGGAGCCAATTAACCTACCAATATGTTTTGGACAGTGGGAGCAAACTGTAAATCTCAGGGGACATGCCCACAAACATTGGAGATCATGTAAACTCCACATAGATAAGACCCTGGTAGGAATCGAACTCATGACCCCTGCGGATCCAGAAATAACCAACAATAAATAATTAGTAATAACTAACAATAAATAATTAATTAACATGGGGCGTTTTGTACTTAGTGATTCCTCCTTCTTTTGGTTTTTAACAAACTAAATCGTTTGGTAACATTCTGGTAGACACAGGGCCTAGTTTTGATGTTATTTATTTATTTTAATTTTAATTTATGTATTTATATTGTAACTTTGTGACGTACTGGCGGATGGCTTGGAGGAGAATGAATGGGTGTTTGGTCCAGTTCTGTTGTAAAAAAAAAGTCTTCTCGATGACATCATTCCGTGTGTCCTTGTTGGGGATTCCCACCAGCCCCAGGGAGGAAGTTTTGCTTCCCATTAGAGAACTCACATTGAATGCTGTATTTAGCGGCCTTTTGTCTGGTGCCGCTAAATTTAAAGTACAGGTTGGTCCAGCTCGAGAAAGCATCTTGTAACTAAACAAAAAGTGTGTTCCGATATTCCGATATCATTGTACTAATGAGGGCCACAGAGTGGCCACAGTTTGCTTAAATTGTGGACTCTTTTTATAGGACTCACCCAGAAAGTGATTTAAACCAAAATATTAACTGTAAACAAGTAAACTTCACAGGAGGCAGCTCGGTAAGAAAACTGTTTTTGAGTTTCTCCATTTGGACTGATGAGAATCCATCTTCCCAAAACGACAAGGTTTCGAACGGTGGGATCCCTGGATGAGTAACAAATCTCACCCAGGACTATGACATTGGCTTTTCCTTTACCTATTAACCAGTGTATGAATCGGACGGGTGGCTATCTCCTTCTTAGCTGCCAGGCCGCTGGACTCTAACATGTGCTACTGACGTTGTCGGAGATCTACCAAAGGGTCCTTAGCAGGTGTGGAACAACTGAGGTTAGGAGACCAAAAGCTTTGTCAACGGGGCAAATGAACCAGAACATCTTCAAAGCTTCCTTTGTATCCACAAATGTTACATTTTCTAAGGAACAACAGGTCCAGAGACACAATGGATGCTCTTGTCAATCAATTGGATGAAACCCCTGTTACCAGCCCAGTTGCTTTTCCCAGTAGGAGAACTGATGAAGGAGACAAGCTTAGGTCAGAGGCTTCCTCTGTTCCTTTGTCTCTCAGTACGGTCTCTGCTAATAGCTCCTCACCTTGCTGATCCCCGTGTTTATTTACACAGGTGATTCCAGCTTAGACTGTCAAACGCGGGATTATTATGTTCTATGGGTTACACGGATGTTCTTGTAATAACCACAGAATACAAGCAGCAAAAGACGGCAGTGATACAATTACTAAGCAGGTAACCCGGCTGATTCCTAGGAGGCTGGTGTTTTAGAGAAGCTGTTGGTCTTACGTCATAATGTGACTAATTAGTATTAAGGAGGAAACTCTGGGCAGATGCAGAATGAAAAATCAATGTGATGTTTGTGGCTTATCTGCATTGTGATCTGTAGGTAGGTTCGCCCCAGCTGGTATGAATGGATTTGTAGCTGTAGAAACGTATATATAGGTTACGCTAAACTGCATTAGTGCATCACACTGATCAGTGTTAGTGGCATATGGCGGAAGCAGTGAGCTCTGTCTAACATGTCCACCTCTACTCACGTCAACCGTACACCAAGCTCTTAGTATGACGTACGCGGGAAATAATGCACAGTGGCCTAGTGGTTAGCACTTCTGCCTCACAGCACTGGGGTCATGAGTTCGATTCCCGACCATGGCCTTATCTGTGTGAAGTTTGTATGTTCTTTGTGGGTTTCCTCCGGGTGCTCCGGTTTCCTCCCACACTCCAAAAACATACTAGTAGGTTAATTGGCTGCTAACAAAATTGACCCTAATCTCTGTCTGTCTGTCTGTGTCTGTGTGTGAGTGTGTGTCTATATTAGGGAATTTAGACTGTAAGCTCCAATGGGGCAGGGACTGATGTGAATGAGTTCTCTGTACAGCGCTGCGGAATTAGTGGCGCTACATAAATAAATGATGATGACGATTCCTTAAACTAGTTAAATACATCCCTTAGTGACAAATTGCTACATCAGGAAGCCATTCATTTTCAGGAAGCAAAATAGAAGCCAGTTAAATAATACAAATGGCTGATGGTAATTGTACCTTACTTTAACTCTGCTTTGAAAGATTAAATAGACTGATGGTTCATCTGCAAGGAGGAAGTTAGCGCTAACTAAACAGAGAGGATGTGACTGGTGTAGGGTTATACACTGAACACATTAGGTCATAGAAGTAGGGATTCCCCTTAAATTTAGATTTTTCTTCCTTGACTTAGTTTATTTAACATTCAACAGTTTTCTTATCATCCGCTGGCAGTTTACGGCAGATTATCTCATATGTTCACGTTTTATTCATTTCCCCTTCTCTGCGACTGTTTTGCACCGACCTATCTGATAAGAGAGGTGCGTCACTTCGGAGGGCAGCAAGGCCGCCACTGTGAAAGCTTAATTGTTTAATTAATAGACCCCAGTGTGTGGTTTTATAAATTCTAGTCAGTCCTGTGGCCGTGCAGATCTCTGCGGTAGGGTGACCCGTAGTCCTAGAGGAAAAAGTTTACCATCGGAAGCCTGGTTGGCTCTCTCCTCGAGATAATCACGTACGCTCACATCTTAAAATTGGAGTATTAAATATGCAGTTTGCATTTTCACATTTCGATGGATTGTGGCCAAATGAGAGTTTGTGGCTCACGCTGCATATTTTGGAATTAGTCAGTGTGTTTAATTGCCATCACGCTGAGTTCTCACCCAGTAGATTCTGTTTGAAATATATGTTATTTTTTTTTTCTATTCACACGTGCAATCGTTTCCCTCCTCCCTCCTCAGTCCGTTCCATATTACTGGCGTCGTTAAACACTTTATTAGGCCTTAGATATCATCCATCCTGGGAGTCCATACACTGAGCATAGACTGCACGCACGATTTTTATATTGTCGTAGTTTGCAACAGGAACAACCCGCCAAGGGTTAATACCCAACAATCACCAAAAAGTAGCCTAAAACTGTGCCAAAGGAAAGCATGACTCTCATTCCTAGACCTACACGATATAAATATGTGGCCAAGTATCGGTCAAGAAAAAAGACCACTTTGTTTCTTTCACAAAGATATGGGGGAAAAAATGTTGGGATAACCTTACAGAAACTAAGCACAAATGAGGGAGTCCGACAGTTTGAACTTCGCCGTTCCCAGAACTCCATTTAAAAAAATTCAGCCGAGTGTACCTATCGAATATTTGTATACAGCATGTGCCCTTTTTGTAAAATAAAGCAAAATGGTGCTACTGGTTTGGTCTCAAGCATTTAAAAAATACTCGTCTTATTTTTCATGGTTAACTATGATGATACTTTTGATTCATTTGTTTTAGTTGTGTTCTCTGGTCATAATTTAACCAAACTCTTTGATGTTGACAGGTGAAAGTATGGTTCCAAAACCGGAGGACCAAGTACAAAAGGCAGAAATTGGAGGAGGAAGGACCAGACTCCGACCAGAAGAAGAAAGGTTCTCACCACATCAACAGATGGAGATTGGCCACCAAACAGCCCAACGGAGAAGACATTGACGTGACGTCCAATGACTAACTGGTCAGATTCCTAGACCACAAAACGACCACAGACTTTCGTTGCATCAAATACTGGAAGAAAACATATATTCTGAATGGTAGCCACCTAATTTCAACATCGCGGTGTCTTGCTATAGAATTATTAGGACATTGGCCAGTGTTACAGAGGAAGTCACGCACTTGTCATACAAAACAAAGGAGAGTTCCAATGCCCGGCTTATATCTCCTAAGACTTTTATCAGCCGAAACAAACGGCCATCGATAAAATGCTAAAATTCTCTCTCTCTTTTTTTCGCCCTTCTTTTTTCTTCCCTTAATTTTTTAATTTATTTTCTTTATCTGATAAAAAAAAAAAAAACAACAGTAGCTATTACCAATTTAGTGTGTAAATGTGTGTTAATAAAAATAATATGGAAACATAAAGGCAGAGGTTTTTCTGTGGTGGTCTAACACGAGGTAACGGAACGGAGAACGCATCGACAGAGGTCAGAGGTCATTCCCAGGTAATAGGGCATAACGCGAACTAAGTGCAACGCAGACAGTAACAATAATGAATAAGTAATGTTACCATAATATGTATGTAGACAATATGACATATAGAAATGTGTATGGAATTGGAGAAGACCCTCATTGACTGGTCGTGTCATCACAAGCTAAATTCAACAACGCATCCGGAGAGACATAGATATTGTATGAGACATCTGTTCTATAAATGCGTGCTTAGATATCTGCACGGTATGTTTGATGTCTATCTCCGTTTCCACGGCTATTGTGTGCAAATAGGGTAGAAGTCAGGTTCAGGGTAAAAAAAAAAAAAAAAGGAAGATGGATTTTGTCTCTGTAGCTTTGGGGAGGCGGAGGGTTCATAATTAACCAGATAAATATTTAGCTGATGAACTCAGAGTTATGTCATGTGAACGTTTTGACTCCCAGAAGCGCCCAGGAAGTGAGAAAAAGGAAGTAGTACTGAGCGATTCCTGTCTGAACACACTGTGACACATGTATTGACACATGTATTGGTGCATGGGGGAACCACAGTAGCCAATCAGGCATTTAATGCTAGATCATACTTGCCAACCTGTGGAAACTCAATTCTGGGAGATCTCAGGCAGGGGGACGTGGTTGGAGTGCGGGCGTGGCGAATCGCGTCATTTTGGACCCGTCCCCGCGACAAAATGCCGGTTTTGTTGCAGGGGACGGTGCCAAAATGACGCAATTCACCGCAAATCGCTTCATTTTGAAGAAGAGGTTGCCGTATACGGGATACTTGCCTGCTCTCCTGGGAGTCCGGGAGACCTACCCAAATTTCGGGAGTCTTGGCAAGTATGTGCTAGATTTGCTAAAGGCAAGTGTAAGCTTAGCCCGGGGGGTATTCTGTGTTTTTATAACTGTGGTTTGAAAGTCACTGTATTTACTAAAAGCCCAACCACCAGGAAATTGGCTGAACACAAGAGTGTCACTGAGTACCACTGTACCGATAGCCATCCCGATTCTTAATCTGATCAAAACACAAACAGTGGGATTTACTAAGCAGATACAAGAGGTGGTTGTGAGTGGTGAGGTTGCCCAATCTGCACATTGTTTGCGCTATCTTAGCACCACTGACATATAAATAATGGGACAATCATTATTTAGTAAATAATGGGCAAAATAAATTTAAAATTAACTCATGGGGGCAAATTTTATTTTTCATTACATTTAGGGGGCAATATTATTGTATTATTATATAATGGGGCAATATGCAGGGCCACAGATGTGCATCATAAATAATAATTGCCCCAATTAGCAATCATATAGTATTGCTTCCTGAATTTAATTATATTTTCATATTGGCCCCATAATATAATACAATATAATTGTCCGCCTTAATATAATGAAAAATAAAATTTGTCCCATAAGTTAATAATAAATGAATTGTGCCCCTTAATCAGTAAATAATGATTGCCCCATAATTCAGAAATCAATGGTGATTCCTCTTATGCCCTGAATGGTAAGATACCCCCAACAGCGTGTACCTAGCCAATCAGTAACAGGCATTAAAAAACCTGTCTTTTTTCTGGCGGTTTTGACTAATCCGCTGGCAGTTTTAACAGTTTTCAATCCGTCACAACATCGCCAGAAATGTGACATCCCAAACTCAAACCGCCCCTATGGTAAATGCTGCAGCAGCAAACACGGCTTTAATAAATCTGCACTGTACATTCATCTGTGTTATTTATATAGCGCCAACATATTGCGCAGCACCGTACAGAGAATATTTATCACTCACATCGGTCCCTGCCCCATTGGAGCTTACACTCTACGTTCCATATCACACACACTAGTGGCAATTGTATCAGAAGTCAATTAACTCTCCAGAATGTATTTGGAGTGTGAGAGGAAACCGGAGCACCCGGAGGAAACCCACGCACACACGGGGAGGACATACAAACTCCACACAGATAGGGGGCTGGTCAGAATTGAACCCATAACCCTTGACCTCAGTCCTGTCAGGCAGCAATGCTAACCATGTGCCACTGCGCACTTTTGCGCTGTTTTCTGCCATCACAAAGTTTTGCAAAACGCATCTTACAGTGTGGAGCTTGTTATAGTGATAAGTCACTGATTATTAGAGAGGGAACCGTGTAGTGTTGATATTAAATGTCCCAGGGAATTATGTGACCATATAGAGGCACATACTTAGGCCCAGGCTAATGGGCTACTTTGGGTTGGGTCAATGGGCTACCTGCGATTTACAGTGCAGTTAGGGCCCCCCTCCCCTCCTATCTCTAAATATGCCCCCCCCCCCCCCCCCTGCAGTGCCACTTGGTTTTACCTTCTAACTGGCTTTACTCCTAACAATATAGGTTGATTTATTACAGTGTACTTGTGGCCTGTACCATTTTGTGGGCGGGGGCCACTATTCATGAGAGAGCAGCCTGTCCATTGGCTTTTTAACTCTTTCGCTTCTAGACTGTTCAATTTCCAGGAAACATGCGTGAGCCGATGGTGATGTAAGTTATGAGTGTGGTAACAGATTATAAGACATATAAGTAGGGATTAGGGTGGGTCAACGGTACAAGGACAAGAACCATTTCTGGACTTTTTTTTTAAGCCGGAAGATGGATTCACTGAGGAGTCATTAAGTAACCTAGACACAAACTCCAGACGCGCAGACAAAATGGTCATTTTATTCTTTAAGACTTTAGTATTTGTAGCACTTGTCTGACAGATTCCAGTTGGAGATTTAGGATTTAGTCACTTATTTTGCTCCAGTGATCTTATTTTCCAACCTTCACTCTCTGATGCTCGTCTGACCCCAAATCCGTAAGTATAAGATGAAGATATGTATCAGGATATGCTGAGACTTCGTGTACAGTAAAACATCAATAAGATTCCCCACTAGTTATTTTACTCTAAAATGTAATTAGCTTCACTAGTGAAAGATTCAGGAGACAGGGACAGAATCTGTCGGGGAGACGACCGGGTGACTGTCTGACAATCTGATCAGCATTAACTCTTCTTATTTCACTAATAACTGCAAGAAACTAATAAGCTGTCTATGTGGAAACTCTAGGAATCCTGCAGATCCCCTGCTGCTGTACCCTGGTGGCTGAGCCCCATCTCGGGAGGACTAGTTGTCCACACTTTACCAGAATGATGAAGACAATGTCAACAGTGGTCTCTTTGCTCCAGAAAGGCATTATTTGACATAACATTGAATACAGGTCTAAATCTCACCCAGATTAGGACTGAGTCCACTATTCTCACCTTGCACATACATGGTGGGATATCCTGGTCCATCATCCTGGGGCTCCGGTGTTTGGCTAAGATTCTCCCCAGGATGGCGGCTGGCTGGGGAGAAATCACTACCTGGAAGCATAGTTTGAAGGGTAACCGGGGCATAAGAATTACATAATAATCTCCACTCAATAGCTAGAATAACCGATGGGAGCCCCAGATATTCTTCCCACTGTAAAACTTTGGCGACACGGTAGACAATCTTGTGATTGCCCTACGCCACGTAGAACGAAACATGACGTTAGCTATTTTGGATGGAGGTTTAGTCAATACCCTGTACTCTGTAGCCCCAGTTCTCTCTTGCTTAGCAGAACTGCTCTCAGTATTATATATTAATGTTATATATTAATACTATATATTAATACGCTCACACCAGAATGTGAATTTGGAACAGGAACTAGACTTAGCTTCCTCAATGGCGGCTAACTGAGAATGGTCTTGGGGCCAAAGAGCTGCTGCAAAGCCTAAGAAAGCCGTCTACCATCTACACCACTGCCGAATAGCGTTATACAGAGTAATCTTCCTGTACAATGTTCCTGTAAGTGGGCAATCTGACTCTAGCGAGATACCAGCTTCCATTGAAATATTTACCTCTATCGCTGCCAACATGATGCTCGCTGCTTGGAGTCTGCAAACAACCAGGTCGACCCATCCTGAATCCACCGACGTATTTGCTTTGTTTGTTTATAAAAGTGTCGGCATTGGGGCTGGTAAGACGCTTAATAATATTTATGTTCTGACACCAGAACAACAAATGCTACGTCTGAGAACAAAGCCTGCCAGGTTGGCTGCGGAGCAGCTCTGCAAATCCCTCTCTCCGCTCAGACCTCGGTGCTATTTTCTCAGCTCTGCAGAGAGCCAGATGCCGCATCACATAGGTGCGGTCACACTTCACGCTGCAGAGTGAATGCACGCAGCACACGTGTGTCTTGTTTTTGGCTCCAGCTGACAGAAACATTGGCACTGACCAGTTTAACGATGGAAATCAGACGGAGAGAAAATATAGCAGGTTAAAGGGCTAGCTCATCCAACATACGTGCAAATATCAATACCGTGACAGACACATGTAGTTTTCTCCGACTCTGGGCCTGACTCATCTTCGGACGGACGTCCATTTGCGCGACGTAACTTGTGTGATATAGCCCTGCGCATGCGTCAGAATTGGACCTACACCAATGATTGTATCAGCGCGCAATTCATGTCCCAATGCAAATGACACTTACAGCTGCCTACGGAACGGGGGAGGAAAAGGAAGGACGGACAGCAAAGTACCGCAAAGGCGCGCCTAGGGCGTGCTAACGGGGATGCGGCCGATTCAAGTCCTGGGTTTCTCCTAAGTACGTGTTTTACAGCCATATTATTTGCAGCAGCTTAATTGCGTGTAAGTGCCGAGTGATAGCGATGACTGACACAGCGTAGTCTTTGTGTTATATGTATGTGTGTCACTAGATAGTACAGAACATGTGTTGGAGAAACTATAAAACTCATTTTATGTCCAGTACGCATTAAAATCATCTTGATTTATGTATTTAATGTAAAAAAAAAAAAATACACAATTTTTTTTTAAACACATATTTTATTACTAACCATATCATTGTGAGTTGATTTATCGTATAGAATATTTTTCTTTTTCCATACGTACAGATGACACTTTATATTACACATATACATGTGTGTATTCTGCCGTGTTCTATCTGTCTACATCATCATCTATTTATTTATATAGCGCCACTAATTCCGCAGCGCTGTACAGAGAACTCACTCACATCAGTCCCTCCCCCTAGGAGCTTACAGTCTAACATACATACACACATAGACGGATAGAGACTAAGGGCAACTTAATAGCACAGTGGGCAGCACAGTGGCCTAGTGGTTAGCACGTCTGCCTCACAGCACTGGGGTCATGAGTTCGATTCCCGACCATGGCCTTATCTGTGTGGAGTTTGTATGTTCTCCCTGTGTTTGCGTGGGTTTCCTCCGGGTGCTCCGGTTTCCTCCCACACTCCAAAAACATACTGGTACGTTAATTGGCTGCAATCAAAAATTGACCCTAGGCTCTCCCTCTTTGTCTGTCTGTCTGTCTCCCTCTCGGTCTGTCTGTGTGAGTGTGTGTCTATAGTAGGGAATTTAGACTGTAAGCTCCAATGGGGCAGGGACTGATGTGAATGAGTTCTCTGTACAGCGCTGCGGAATTAGTGGCGCTATATAAATAAATGATGATGATGATGATGATGATGATGATGAATAGCAGGAAATTAACCTACCAGTATGTTTTTGAAGTGTGGGAGGAAACCGGAGCACCCGGAGGACACCCACGCAAACACGGGGAGAACATACAAACTCCACACAGATAATACGGCACGTAACATAACATTTAGGCAGTGCCTTTACACCCAGATTCCAATGGAAACGTATATTGAGATCCGCTTGTATGTGAATACCAGCATATGTGGACACAAGTTACATGCGTGTATTTTACATGCAAGCTGAGCTCAGGTTACATCCAAAGATGAATCAGCCTCCTCTGTACACGTCAGAGACGACACCGTTTGTGTTCTTCATACAACATAACACATGATCGCACAGACAGACATTTGTTCCCCATGTTGTTTGTTTTCCAATCCATCCAAAGTGTGTTCCTCCCAGTATCCACTGTGCCAGGCTGCTCACCCACCCCCTGCCCAGGGTTATACGTCCCCCCATAGTCCTTCTACAGGACAGTGGGACTAAAACACAACATCCATTAAGGGGTTAACACACTGCTGCAAGAAAATCCCATATACCCTTTATCGTATGGATGAGATGTCTTATGGCCCCCACGTCTCCATTCAGCCACAGCGGAGGTCTGAGGAGGAGGAGGAGGGATACCGGCCCATTGCCAACAGCAGGACAACAGCACTGGTACCACACGGGGCTGATCCAGGAGCTGGGAATGTCTGGTGGGATAATAGACAATATGACTGGAGGGCTCAGGAAATCTGGTTGTGCCAGTGTGACCTATATATAGTGTGACCTGTGTATAGTGATCAGCGTGATATCGGTGTGACCTGTGTATAGTGATCAGTGTGACCTGTGTATAGGGATCAGTGTGACCTGTGTATAGTGATCAGTGTGATATCGGTGTGACCTGTGTATAGTGATCAGTGTGACCTGTGTATAGTGATCACTGTGATATCGGTGTGACCTGTGTATAGTGATGAGTGTGGTATCTGTGTGACCTGTGTATAGTGATCAGTGTGACCTGTGTATAGTGATCAGTGTGACCTGTGTATAGTGATCACTGTGGTATCGGTGTGACCTGTGTATAGTGATCAGTGTGGTATCAGTGTGACCTGTGTATAGTGATCAGTGTGACCTGTGTATAGTGATCACTGTGGTATCGGTGTGACCTGTGTATAGTGATCAGTGTGACCTGTGTATAGTGATCACTGTGGTATCGGTGTGACCTGTGTATAGTGATCAGTGTAACCTGTGTATAGTGATCAGTGTGACCTGTGTATAGTGATCAGCGTGATATGGTGTGACCTGTGTATAGTGATCAGTGTGACCTGTGTATAGTGATCAGCGTGATATGGTGTGACCTATGTATAGTGATCAGTGTGATATGGTGTGAGCTGTGTATAGTGATCAGTGTGACCTGTGTATAGTGATCAGTGTGACCTATGTATAGTGATCAGTGTGATATGGTGTGACCTGTGTATAGTGATCAGTGTGATATGGTGTGACCTATGTATAGTGATCACTGTGATATCGGTGTGACCTGTGTATAGTGATCAGTGTGGTATCGGTGTGACCTGTGTATAGTGATCAGTGTGACATGTGTATAGTGATCAGTGTGGTATCGGTGTGACCTGTGTATAGTGATCAGTGTGACCTGTGTATAGTGATCAGTGTGGTATCGGTGTGACCTGTGTATAGTGATCAGTGTGACCTGTGTATAGTGATCAGCGTGATATGGTGTGACCTATGTATAGTGATCAGTGTGATATCAGTGTGACCTGTGTATAGTGATCATTGGGACCTGTGTATAGTGATCACTGTGGTATCGGTGTGACCTGTGTATAGTGATCAGTGTGAGCTGTGTATAGTGATCAGTGTGACCTGTGTATAGTGATCAGTGTGACCTGTGTATAGTGATCAGTGTGGTATCGGTGTGACCTGTGTATAGTGATCAGTGTGGTATCGGTGTGACCTGTGTATAGTGATCAGTGTGACCTGTGTATAGTGATCAGTGTGATATCGGTGTGACCTGTGTATAGTGATCAGTGTGGTATCGGTGTGACCTGTGTATAGTGATCAGTGTGACCTGTGTATAGTGATCAGCGTGATATGGTGTGACCTATGTATAGTGATCAGTGTGATATCAGTGTGACCTGTGTATAGTGATCATTGGGACCTGTGTATAGTGATCACTGTGGTATCGGTGTGACCTGTGTATAGTGATCAGTGTGAGCTGTGTATAGTGATCAGTGTGACCTGTGTATAGTGATCGGTGTGACCTGTGTATAGTGATCAGTGTGACCTGTGTATAGTGATCAGTGTGGTATCGGTGTGACCTGTGTATAGTGATCAGTGTGGTATCGGTGTGACCTGTGTATAGTGATCAGTGTGACCTGTGTATAGTGATCAGTGTGACCTGTGTATAGTGATCACTGTGGTATCGGTGTGACCTGTGTATAGTGATCAGTGTGACCTGTGTATAGTGATCAGTGTGAGCTGTGTATAGTGATCAGTGTGGTATCGGTGTGACCTGTGTATAGTGATCAGTGTGACCTGTGTATAGTGATCAGTGTGACCTGTGTATAGTGATCACTGTGGTATCGGTGTGACCTGTGTATAGTGATCAGTGTGACCTGTGTATAGTGATCAGTGTGACATGTGTATAGTGATCAGTGTGGTATCTGTGTGACCTGTGTATAGTGATCAGTGTGACCTGTGTATAGTGATCACTGTGGTATCGGTGTGACCTGTGTATAGTGATCAGTGTGAGCTGTGTATAGTGATCAGTGTGACCTGTGTATAGTGATCAGTGTGACCTGTGTATAGTGATCAGTGTGACCTGTGTATAGTGATCAGTGTGGTATCGGTGTGACCTGTGTATAGTGATCAGTGTGACCTGTGTATAGTGATCAGTGTGGTATCGGTGTGACCTGTGTATAGTGATCAGCGTGACCTGTGTATAGTGATCAGTGTGGTATCGGTGTGACCTGTGTATAGTGATCAGCGTGATATCGGTGTGACCTGTGTATAGTGATCAGTGTGTCCTGTGTATAGTGATCAGTGTGGTATCGGTGTGACCTGTGTATAGTGATCAGTGTGACCTGTGTATAATGATTTGAGTGGTATCAGTGTGACCTGTGTATAGTGATCAGTGTGACCTGTGTATAGTGATCAGTGTGGTATCAGTGTGACCTGTGTATAGTGATCAGTGTGGTATCAGTGTGACCTGTGTATAGTGATCAGTGTGACCTGTGTATAGTGATCAGTGTGACCTGTGTATAGTGATCAGTGTGGTATCAGTGTGACCTGTGTATAGTGATCAGTGTGGTATCAGTGTGACCTGTGTTTAGTGATCAGTGTGACCTGTGTATAGTGATCAGTGTGACCTGTGTATAGTGATCACTGTGGTATCGGTGTGACCTGTGTATAGTGATCAGTGTGTCCTGTGTATAGTGATCAGTGTGGTATCGGTGTGACCTGTGTATAGTGATCAGTGTGACCTGTGTATAGTGATCAGTGTAACCTGTGTATAGGGATCAGTGTGGTATCGGTGTGACCTGTGTATAGTGATCAGTGTGACCTGTGTATAGTGATCAGTGTGGTATCGGTGTGACCTGTGTATAGTGATCAGTGTGACCTGTGTATAGTGATCACTGTGGTATCGGTATGACCTGTGTATAGTGATCAGTGTGGTATCAGTGTGACCTGTGTATAATGATTTGTGTGGTATCGGTGTGACCTGTGTATAGTGATCAGTGTATCCTGTGTATAATGATTTGTGTGGTATCGGTGTGACCTGTGTATAGTGATCAGTGTGACCTGTGTATAGTGATCAGTGTGGTATCAGTGTGACCTGTGTATAGTGATCAGTGTGGTATCAGTGTGACCTGTGTATAGTGATCAGTGTGACCTGTGTATAATGATTTGTGTGGTATCGGTGTGACCTGTGTATAGTGATCACTGTGGTATCGGTGTGACCTTTGTATAGTGATCAGTGTAACCTGTGTATAGTGATCACTGTGGTATCGGTGTGACCTGTGTATAGTGATCAGTGTGGTATCGGTGTGACCTGTGTATAGTGATCAGTGTGACCTGTGTATAGTGATCAGTGTGGTATCGGTGTGACCTGTGTATAGTGATCAGTGTGGTATCGGTGTGACCTGTGTATAGTGATCAGTGTGACCTGTGTATAGTGATCAGTGTGGTATCGGTGTGACCTGTGTATAGTGATCAGTGTGGTATCGATGTGACCTGTGTATAGTGATCAGTGTATCGGTGTGACCTTTGTATAGTGATCAGTGTAACCTGTGTATAGTGATCACTGTGGTATCGGTGTGACCTGTGTATAGTGATCAGTGTGGTATCGGTGTGACCTGTGTATAGTGATCAGAGTGGTATCGGTGTGACCTGTGTATAGTGATCAGAGTGGTATCGGTGTGACCTGTGTATAGTGATCAGTGTGACCTGTGTATAGTGATCAGTGTGACCTGTGTATAGTGATCAGTGTGGTATCGGTGTGACCTGTGTATAGTGATCAGTGTGACCTGTGTATAGTGATCAGAGTGGTATCGGTGTGACCTGTGTATAGTGATCAGTGTGACCTGTGTATAGTGATCAGTGTGGTATCGGTGTGACCTGTGTATAGTGATCAGTGTGACATGTGTATAGTGATCAGTGTGGTATCGGTGTGACCTGTGTATAGTGATCAGTGTGACCTGTGTATAGTGATCAGTGTGGTATCGGTGTGACCTGTGTATAGTGATCAGTGTGGTATCGGTGTGACCTGTGTATAGTGATCAGTGTGACATGTGTATAGTGATCAGTGTGGTATCGGTGTGACCTGTGTATAGTGATCAGTGTGGTATCAGTGTGACCTGTGTATAGTGATCAGTGTGACCTGTGTATAGTGATCAGTGTGGTATCGGTGTGACCTGTGTATAGTGATCAGTGTGGTATTGGTGTGACCTGTGTATAGTGATCAGTGTGACCTGTGTATAGTGATCAGTGTGGTATCGGTGTGACCTGTGTATAGTGATCAGTGTGGTATGCCCACCAGTAGGAATATTTAGCATTCCACCAAATTACAATATATCTAAAGGTGAATGACTATGATAAGAGAATATCTAAGCGCCCAGTTAATCATATCCTCTTGGGCTGATAATTGTGTTGGGATCGCGCCAGCCTGTGGGAGACTTTCCAACAAGTCGTATCATGCGTTATATTCAATCTGTGCCCATTACATTCATGGGTCACCTACCCCAGCGACCCTTCACAGGTTCAGCGCTGAACGCGCTGCGCTGAGCCAAGATTGTAATGAGAAATGTTTCATCAGCTCCGTGCAGTTTATCTATAAATATGATGATTTTCGGATGCTGTGCTGGACAGACTCAGATACGCGGAGTTTACGGCATATTAACTGCTCTAAATACGTCCTCAGGTGACCTAGACGCTGACCACAAGAGACAATAATTGTGCTTCATTTTCTCTCGTTATTTTTCCCAATGTACTAATCCTTTAGGTCACATTAGGTAATCACTGGATTGGGCCACTAGCGATGGTAATCTGAGCCCCTTGGTGCCCACTTGAACATAGAAGGGACTGTAGTTTACCTATTGGCTGATTTAGCTATGGTCATTGGCCCAAAGTCTCTATTTTCAATCAGTCACCCATTGTACTCTATTTATTTTACTATTATATATTAAGTTCCTCTAAATGTTTGGTGCCGGGGGAGCAGTGTTGCTATTTCTTCATAATTGTACGTAATAATGCATTTCTGCCCCTAAATATAGACTGTTATAAAGGTTTTGTATCACTCCTATAAATGTATTGCACTTGTTTTATTAAATAACTTTCCTGGGATTGTATAATGCCTGGAGGTTACCGTCCTTTGCCGGAAATAATTCCAACTGTTTGTTATAAATGTTCCAACTCACACCCGACGAGCTGCTGCTTCGTCTTCAGTCGTCGATGGCAAACGATACTCCCAACTTCTATGTTGTGGGAATCAGATTGGAGTGCGCTCCCCACCACATGAGTGGCGGGTATGGTCATTCTACACTGGAGTGTCCCATGTCACATTGGGGGGGTGTCATGTCTCCTTGGGGGAGTCCCCAGGCATCAGAAACGCTGAGTAACTCACAGTGCCCTTTCTCAAAAAACACCCCTTAAATGCCCTGGGCACCTGCCGCTGGTACACATGGCACTAAAGGGGCAACACACAGTGGCACATATGATCCAACTGTCCCTGAATCACTAGGAGTGGAGTCATCACCTGCCAGGAGCGGAGACACACTCTACCAGGAGCGAAGTCACCACTTACCAGGAGCGGAGTCAACACCTACCAGGAGCGGAGTCATCACCTACCAGGAGCGGAGACACACCCTACCAGGAGCGAAGTCACCACTTACCAGGAGCGGAGTCAACACCTGCCAAGAGCGGAGTCACCCCCGACCAGGAGCGGAGTCACTACTTACCAGGAGTGGAGTCACCACTTACCAGGAGTGGAATCACCACCTACTAGGAGTTAATGTTACTACCTCCCAGAAATGGAGTCACCACCAACCAGAAAAAGAGTCCCTCCGCACCAGGAGCGGAGTCAACACTTACCAGGAGTGGATTCATCAGCCACTAGGAGTGGAGTCACCACCCACCAGGAGTGAAGTCACCACTTACCAGGAGCGGAGTCATCACCTACCAGGAGCGGAGACACACCCTACCAGGAGCGAAGTCACCACTTACCAGGAGCGGAGTCAACACCTACCAGGAGCGGAGACACCACAAAGCAGGGGTGGAGTCATCACCTGCCAAGAGTGGAGTCACCCCCGACCAGGAGTGAAGTCACCACTTACCAGGAGCGGAGTCACCCCCGACCAGGAGCGGAGTCATCACCTGCCAAGAGCAGAGACACACCCTACCAGGAGTGAAGTCACCACTTACCAGGAGCGGAGTCACCCCCGACCAGGAGCGGAGTCACTACTTACCAGGAGTGGAGTCACCACTTACCAGGAGTGGAATCACCACCTACTAGGAGTTAATGTTACTACCTCCCAGAAACGGAGTCACCACCAACCAGAAAAAGAGTCCCTCCGCACCAGGAGCGGAGTCAACACTTACCAGGAGTGGATTCATCAGCCACTAGGAGTGGAGTCACCACCCACCAGGAGTGAAGTCACCACTTACCAGCAGCGGAGTCACCACCTACCAGGAACGGAGTCACCCTCGACCAGGAGCGGAGTCATGACCTGCCAGGAGTGAAGGCACACCCTACCAGGAGTGAAGTCACCACTTACCAGCAGCGGAGTCACCACCTACCAGGAGCGGAGTCACCCTCGACCAGGAGCGGAGTCATGACCTGCCAGGAGTGGAGGCACACCCTACCAGGAGTGAAGTCACCACTTACCAGCAACGGAGTCACCACCTACCTGGAGCGGAGTCACCACAAACCAGGAGTGGAGTAATCACCTGCCAGGAGCGGAGTCACGCCTGACCAGGAGCGGAGTCACCACCTACCTGGAGCGGAGTCACCACAAACCAGGAGTAGAGTCATTACCTGCCAGGAGCGGAGTCACCCCTGACCAGGAGCGGTGTCCCTACTTACCAGGAGTGGAGTCATCACCTGCCAGGAGCGGAGTCACCCCCAACCAGGAGTGAAGTCACCACCCACCAGGAGTGGTGTCATCACCTACCTGGAACAGAGACATCACCACCAGGAGTGGAGTCACCAACTACCAGAAGCGGAGTCACCAACCACCAGGAGTGGAGTCACCACCCCAACTCGCTGCATACTGCTTAGAAGTCCATATAACATTTTGTGTCTGTTTAACTTATTGAAATAATATATTTTAATTATTAGCACAGTGTGCCAATTTATATCATTGCAAATGTACTGATTCTTGATACTGTGTATTGGAAATGTACTTATTTTTTTATGTGTGGCACTTTGTTTAGGAAATGCCATAATTTCTGAGGTATTGATTTGTATCTTCTGAGACAGGATGTCAGGATTGGATTTGTATAACTTTTCTAAAGAAAGTCCCTCATCTGTCTATGTGGCTTGTATCATGCATTACAGATCCTCTCCGAATAATGCACACAGAAGGTTTTGGGATATAGCAGATTAGTGTCAATTTTGTTAACTTTGCATTGCATTTAAATTCCTGTTTTGGGAAACATATTGCATCCTGATACTAAAAATAACTCAGACTTCTTGGGGCCAGCAAAGAGTTCAGGGGGCTGGCTAGGCTGTGTCCAAAACTGTGTAAAACATCACTGGTTTTTACTGAAATGTATCATTATTGTTCCATCTGACTTTCTGATCACTGGTACCTTCAACCAGTGTGAACTGTCCTTATCAGGACACTTGAGCTAAATAAACATCACTTGCTTCAAGATCCAACTTTGACAACTTCTTACCTGCTGTAATTTCCTGTGACCTACAGATTAGACCCAACTCTAATCCGTTTACGGCTGTTCTGAGGTTTGGACCCAGCTTTCCGGTACCACCGGTCTGCACGCTACCCAGCAGCTCTGGCCAGTGTGATAGGCCAGGGGGGATCCATCCACAGTACCCTGATCTATAGTAAGAGGTCAGGGGTACCAGGCCATTTGTACCAGTAAAGGTGTACATCAGCAGCGACAGTTACCCAGAAGGAACGCTGTTTTAGATACCTTTAAGGAGTCCAGTGGTGGCAGCAGCTTAAGCCCCTCCTACTGCGGTTAGAGGGCGCAAGTGGGATAAAGAAAGGGAACGATGGCAAAGTAAGCCCAGCCAGTTCCCATCAACAACAGACAGGGTGGCATAGGCAGTCCATCTTGTCACACATTTGAACCACATAAATTAAAAGTCAATTAAATTAAGCCATTTCTTATCAACTTGCAATTAATAAATGCAACCCCTAAGTTCAATAACATTTATACAAAGCACAAACTAATAATTATAAATAAATATGGACAATATGACTTCCTGCAACAGTAATTATCCTCATTTCAGAAGCCACACTTGTAAGAGGAGGTTTATAATCCATTTCTTACCGATAAACTTTCTTTTTACCAGAAAGGAATTTATCCCTAAAACAGTGATGGGCAACCTGATAAATTACATTACACGCATCGGAAGTACACGTATGTACGGCAGGCTTAGAGAGAGCTGTGTTACATGTTATATCTTACATTAGAGCATGTATCAGAGTGTGGATGTATGGTCACATACTAAACATAACTGGGAGACGCAGAGGGTTGAGCGCTAATCGATGACACCTTTCTGGGTCACTGAGGTCAGGGAGATTATAATGAGAGCTAGCTAAACATTATACCTCCTATCGGGCTGGCTGGTAAATTTTAGCCCCAGGGGTGAGATTCGGCTCAGCAGCCTAAAGGGAACATTTTAAAGGGGAAAAAAATGCAGGTCACCCGATGACCCAGCTCATGGTAGCCCACTATGGGACCGGCCCGGGAAGGGGGCTATGCTCTGCACATCACAGCAGTGATGAACAGGGGCAGCGCGGCAATGCAGAGGTGTGAGCGGGGCACAGGAGAGGGGGCAGGAGCGGCCAGCTCTTCATGTTCACAGAACAAGATATATAGCAATGGATACTAATTTCTAGGTCTCTGAGTAGGGATCCTGCCAAGGACATGTTGGTCAATAATGACAAACAGGGACATTACCAGATAGAAATTTTAGTATTGACTTTTGGCTTTCCAGCGGCACCCTGGCCTGGTGATTTTGTATTTCTACAAGAAAAAGCAGCACACACACACACACATCCGCTGGTGACTCCCGGCAGCTTGTGTACAAACAAGCAGCTCCTGTTTAGCCAAATGACAGCAAGTGACCCTTAGGAGCTCTGTATGGCCTGAAGGGGCTGATTGTTTGTCTGTTGTGTGTGGGGGAGATGAGGATAAAAGGCCGGCTCTGTGCACTGTGCCTCGCCCTCCTGTCACTTCTCAGCCTTTCATCCTCTATCAGCGCGTCCTGCAGGTTAAACAAGAGGCCAATTTGTTGGTAAATGTTATCCTGCGGACATTTAATACCTGGCACAGGTGTGAGGAGCGTCAGGACCTCCACACAGACCTGGGCTGGTAACCGGCCGCAGACCACACATCTGTATCACACAATGTTCACTTGTGTGACGGCACCGTGGGACTGGAGCATAAGAGCCAGAACACAAGTGACATTTGTATTTCTAGTCTGTAACTGATCCCCCCACACACTAATATAGAAGTGTGAATACTGACTCTGGAGTTTTACCTGGGTAATACAAATTGCTCTGTGTGCTACACAAGTTCAAGGATGATGAGATGAGCACTGTGCCACAGCGCTGGGGGGTGACTGTAGGAAGAGGACTACGTACCCCTGGCCTAACAAATATGGCCGAACCGGTACAGAGTCAGGGGCAAACGCAGGATTTGTAGAGGGGGGTTTCCACTCCACGCCACCAGTGGGCGTGACCAGCATGCATGGGGGCGTGGCTGTAATATTAGACAGTGCTTGGCTGCTCTCCAACTCTCCCTATCCCCATAATATACATGGGCAATGCTGAGTGCACTACTGTTAGGTGCACGCAGCTCTCTCTTTTCGAGCTGAGCCGTGTGAAGCGGGGGCAGGGTCCAGCCACCTCAATTATACAGTGCCCCAAGCTTGGATGGGGGTTTTAGGGCAATAGGAAACCCCCCCTCGGTTTGCCTATGAGAGTGTATCCAGCAAACGCTTGAAAACAGGACATGAGTTATGGATGTAGAACACCTCCTTATACATAGCTGCCAGAATGTTTGGTTGATCTCCTGGATGAAAGTTAGACATCCTGCTACAGCAACCAACTTACTGGCAAGGGCACTTACCTGCCTGCAAGGGAAGAAAATTGCAAATCGCACCTTCATGCCAGCGCCGCTCAGCGAGAGGGCAGGCGTGTCATGACACAAACAGCGTCGTCCTGCACCGATCCTCTCTTCATACCGCACCACCGCACTCCTTGGCACTTACGTCTCCTGAGGAGGCATGATGGGGGAGGGGAGAGTCCTTGTACAGTAAGGGCGCACTCGAGCAGCTACGTACTGATACAGACCAGGACGTAGTCGCAGGTACGATTTATAAAGTTATTAGCGGGTGGTCAGGGAAAGTGTAAATAGTGGTTGACTAAGATGACCAACACCCGAACTGGCCAACCGCTTGCAGTTAGAGGTGCGCGAACGATTCACAGATGTTTTTGAGACTTTAGTTGCCGCACGGCCATAGATTAGAATCTGCCGAGCTTGTTGCTGCAAAAGGTAAAGAAATACAAGTTGTTGCTGCGGATTTAGCTAGGTTCATCCTCTGATGAAACTTGTACTGGGCCAAAGAAACGCGTCAGGATTTGTTAGTTGCACTAATACAGTGTTGGCTAACCTGTGACACTCCAGGTGTTGTGAAACTACAAGTCCCAGCATACCCTTCCAGCAATAAGCTGCTATATATTGGCAAAGCATGCTGGGACTTGTAGTTTCACTACACCTGGAGTGTCACAGGTTAGCCAACACTGCACTAATACAAGTGACTGCAGTAGTGATCTTCACGGAGCAGTGGAACAGCGGAAAAGCCTTCAGGCGCTAAGCTGCTGTAGAGAAGGCAGCACGCAACCATTTATTTTGTACAACGCAGAACAGTGATAATGTCCTGTGTATCGAGGACATACGTTTTCTATTAAATATTCGCCCATTCTGGAAATTAAATCTTTTATTATATACAGTTTTATGTGTTTTAATAAATCAGAGTGTAAAAGAACCTCAGGAAGGCAATTTGTTACAGAGCTTTTATGTGACGTCCCTCAAATTAATTCAATGTATTGTTTTTTAAGAATTAAAGACACACTCTGTGCTTCCCTTTTTCTTGGATGTATTAGCTGGGTTATTCAAAGTTTAAATGATGCTTCATAGCAATTGCGTTTGTGACGTATATACAATGAGAGGCTTTTGCACATGTTGTCGAGTTGGACGTCAGCGTCTGAGGGTGCGCCTGTTGTCACACGTCTGTCTCTGCTGCTCAATCAGCCCTGGCGGAATCTTCAACGCTGGTCACACGAGCAGAGACTTGTGTGCAACATCTTCAGTTGCAAGTTACGCTGACACTTGTGTCCCGCGCTGAATGTCCTATTTATCAATATTATTATTATACGATAAAAAATCCTTCTTGTAAACGATTTTGATTTATCACCACTGTATCGAGATGACGTTAACAGAACCGGTTTTGCAGCGTACAACCGGGGGCTATAGCCAGTGATAGTGTGAGGTGCTCACCGGAACATCTAAAGTCCGGTGGTCTCATTGGCCGGGTCAGTGAGCCAATCAGGGCTCACTTCACGGCCTCATGTTTCGTTTTCGGTGACAAAAACTCCCGCACTTTGTCACCAAGAAAGATTTTCACCCTTTAAACCAGCCCCATAGTAATAACTATAATGTATGCTATATTATACGTTATATATTATATACATTATATCATACATTATATAATGCACTGAAAAAAAAACAATATTAATATTTTTTTTTCAGCGTTTCTCCCTGGCCAAGGCCTTTCTGAGATGCGGTAACAGAACAGGTGTTACGTCAGTACAAACATCATGGTGGTACTTAGCTCCAGGTGTAAATCCATTAAAATATAAGAGGGTAAAGTGTAAACAGCTCCTTTCACCAGTGACAAGACCCATTCGAATCCCTGTATCCATAAAACAATGGTTGTTTGACTTTACATTTGTCATAATAGATGGAGATAATTGTCATACAGAAAGCTAAAGAGATTCTCCTACAAGTGAGGTAGGCAATTGGAAGCTCTCCAGTCGCTGTGGAACTATAAGTCCCAGCAGGGCAGGTTGGGTTGGCCGTTGCATAGCAGCTAGAAAGATGTCCAACATATAAGGCAGAGCGCTGGGAATAACTGGTGTTACATGGCTGAGTGCTTCCTGCAAATTGTCTTTCCAGCACTATCTGGAAGATGAGAAGCCCCCCCCCCCCTCCTGGTTCTCCCATCCCCAGGTGTGCTCGGACTGCCAGTGTGGGTAATTGTTTGTTTGTTTAGCGCTGTTGGACCCTGTTCGTTACATAGCTTGTTAGAAGACCCTTTGGGATGACACCTGTTTGGCAGCTGAGCAGTCACATCTCGCAGGACCTGGCCAGGAGCTGTCGCTGGAAGTAATTGGTGTCAAACCGTAAGACAGGGACGCTAAGTAATATGATCTCAGAGGCCGCTGCAGATGACTTCCTACAGGTGAGGACTTACAAGTGATAATCCCTTTTTTTTCTCTTTCTCCTGAGGTTTATAATGTGTTAGAAGATCTGGTGACTGAGATGGCAAACAGCGGCCCAAGAATCTGAGGAGCTGAAAACAAGAAGCATTAACCCCTCTGGTGTTTGTCAGCGGTCCAATGTAAGGAAAGCGCTACACTTCCGTGGTTGGGGAACTACAAATCCCAGCAGGCTCTGACTGCTAAAACCAGCATTTCCACCACAGTTACTCATTCTATCTGTCTAGATTACTCCTGATCGGTGTGTGTGTGTGTTTACATGATTGTGGTAGGGAAATTAGCTTGTAAGTAACTGCTGAGCCTGAAAGTCAGGAATGTATGTACAGTGCTTCAGAATAGCAAAGACAAACCAAGGGGGTTTCCGAGTGCCTGGAAACCCCCCACCCCAAGCCTGGGGCACTGTATAATTGGGATTTGTAGTACCACACACGGAGAGTGTGCAGTCTAATGTTCTATTTCTATGTATAATATCTGCTCTGTTCATTTCTCCTCCTCTTCTCTCGGTATGGCTAGTTGTGTGACATATTATACACATATAGCGTCCGTTGGTTTTATAATGTCAGGCGACAAACACGACGCAGACAAGGGGGCGTCCAGTTAACGCATGTGCTTTTATTCTATACATTTCAATGTTACATTGTGAAAGATAAAAAGTGGCTTTACATCTGAGAGAGGTATATGTGCCTGTTGGTTGGAAGACATAATATCTGCCTCGCCCCACAAGTAGATTATAAGGTGCGTGCAGTCCCCATGCCCGGCTGTAGGAGGAGCCACAGCCACGTTGCTCTCACACCAGGGGTGTGTTGGCGCCATCATTCCTCCAGGTACATGGCTGCTGATCCAGTAACTAGATTTACTGTCTATACCTTTATTATATATAATTGTGCAAATGTCTGACAGACCTCTATATATACATATATAGCTATTAGAAACTTTATTTATATTTTGTGCCGAAAACGATGGTGACTTGGACAAGGAGAACCTGTTTCTTGATGCAAAATGGCGGAGGCAGCCATTTTGTAAGCTTGACCAATACACGAGAAACAATATTTATAAGAAAGCAGCCTTACGCTCCGCCAGATATCAGCGACGTTAATAAGGCGTGACATCCCTTTATGCCTCAGATGTGTCACTATATCCTGCGGTCTTGGTAAGCGCCATTCTTATGAGTATTGGTTCAGGCTACAATATGGCTGCCTCTACTATGTGCAGGTGATGGCAAGACTTGAAGGAGGCGAGGAACACGAACCAATGGATGTGAGAGAGGAAACGTTCCAGAATCTACTAAACGTCTGTCTGGTGTACAGCGACAATGACAGATATGTTATTTGTGTATGGGCAACATATATACAAACATACAGATACAGACACAATATTTAGTGAGTTATCCAATGACAGAATGTATTCGGCTATGTTCATTTAAGTTAATTAAGAGTTTTTAAAATAACACCAAATTCAAATACAAAGATACTTATGTGTAAATGTTCTGTTTGTTAATTATGGCCTAAGTATGTGTTTTAAATAAAGATAAAGACATTCCTTATCAAATATGTGTTCTACTGTGAGCGCCTCTCGTAATTGTTTTCCTCTCCTCAGATGTGTCCTGAACATGCTATACCTGGTTTTAAGTAGAGTAAAACAGTGCATTGGACTGTTTAAAGTCCTTGTTATTTTTGACACTTATTTCATTTAAATTGTTTTGATGAAAACATGATTTTAGGTTTGTGAATAGAAATCATTCATTGAATTGCTAATTATTTTATTTATGCAAAAACATTTAAATTTTAAAACTTTTTTTTTTTAAATCAACGACTACATTGTTATAGAATAACCAATGAAACCTGATTGTTGCTTAGTTCCTTCTGCTGTAATAATGTGGGATTAAATTGAATTGCTACTTAGTAAACGGGTATACCTGGTCAGCCTAATTTATTAATTCATTTTACACCACAATTTTTTTTTTTGTTTAAGAGATTTTTCAATCTACGTCATTCCACCCTCGTGTTTTGAAAATTTCGCTCATCTCTCTCAGATTAGGATACATTTGATTTTCCTGTATAGATGTTTTGTCATGAAACGCTCCATGTGAAGTCATTTAACATCATGGCACAAATACAATGATCCACTACGGTCAGTCGCCAACTGCATAGCAATTCCCCCATTTTTTTAGTTGACGTTTGTGGCGTGTTAAACGTTTCCCTAATGTTCCCCGATATATTACACCAATTTATCATGGTTTCTTGTAAAATGGGAGTTTGACTGTATTTTATGTGGGTATTAAACTGTACCCGTCACCGACAGCAATGTGACGATCTCTGGTGTGTTATTAAGACATCAGAAGACGCAGACATCTTGGAGGATGATGTAGAACAGTGTTCAGGGAACAGGGGTAAATTACCCCACTTGGGGTAAAAATTTAATTCCTGGGGGTAATGCTGCCGATTCACATGCTGTCAGTTGGATTGTAGACCCCTTTAAATGTGAAATTGCTGTTGTACCAGAAGAGCCTCAAGGATTGGCAGAGGCACTTCTTGAGCTTCGATGCAATAATGAAGCACGTATTGCATTTGAAAACAAAGCAGATCTGTCATATTTTTGGATGTCAACAGCTGCAAAGGCATCAAAATTGCACACGAGGAGTCAGTCAAAAATGTGTTGCCTTTTGCAACAACCTCCCTTTGTGAACAAGGATTTCCACTCTAACGAACATAAAAACAAAGCAGAGAAATCGATTGGACACTGAAGACTGTATCCAAATTGCTCTGACATCAAAATGCCCCAATATTGATGCTCTCGTATCAAAAATGAAGCAACATCATTTCTCCAAAACCTGAAGTTTTGAAGTTGAAGCTTTCAAAGAAATTTTGAATAGATTAAATGAAATTTTGAACTCCAATAATTAATAATATATGATTTCCCTCCTTTCAAATCAAGGGGGTAACGTCGGCGTATCTAAATATATTTTGGGGTAAAAGGTAAAAAAGTTCCCTGACCCTTGATGTAGAACATATCACAGTATCAGTGTGACCGGTCCTGACGTACAGTACTATACATTATACTAGGGGCACGTACAGACAGTAATGATATATTGCAGGATTTAGCAATAAGTACCCTAATAAAGGTGAGACGAGGGCACCGGAGTAAACACACCGAGATACACTGGATTAAGGACACCTCTTAATCCCCTGGAGGGTAATCCAAACATGTTGTGTGATGATACATGGCCGTTATAATCATAATCCCATCACTTGCCCTCTCCTGCATGTTTTCCATTAATTAATGCAGAATGAAATCAATTACATGCGGTTCATAGGTCTGCTCTGTAATTACATAGTGCTGGCGTAATGTCATTATCCGCCACACTGAATTCCCCGTCCTACAATCAGTGGCCTCTTGTTTTCAGACTCTGCTGCCTCATTACACGGGGCGGGATAATTCATTAGAAATTAATGGAATGTGCACAAAAGCTGTCATTACCTACCCATTATTTTATATCATAACCAAGGTTCTTTATCGTTTGTGGCCGACTACGGCAGCCCTGGGATCCTTTGCCAGAGAGTAATATTGTTTTGTATGCAGTCCCCCAGCTTCCTCGCCGACTGCAATAACCTGGGCTATAATAACAGATTGGTGACAAAGGCTAACAATCAGGGTAGACGAGGAGCAGGACAGGACAGGACACTGCGTGGACGAGGAGCAGGACAGGACCCTGCGGGGACGAGGAGCAGGACAGTACACTGCGGGGACGAGGAGCAGGACAGGACACTGCGGGGACGAGGAGCAGGACAGGACACTGCGGGGTCGAGGAGCAGGACAGGACACTGCGTGGACGAGGAGCAGGACAGGACACTGCGTGGACGAGGAGCGGGACAGGACACTGCGGGGACGAGGAGCGGGACAGGACCCTGCGGGGACGAGGAGCGGGACAGGACCCTGCGGGGACGAGGAGCGGGACAGGACACTGCGGGGACGAGGAGCGGGACAGGACACTGCGGGGACGAAGAGCGGGACAGGACACTTCGTGGACGAGAAGCGGGACAGGACACTGCGGGGACGAGGAGCAGGACAGGACACTGCAGGGACGAGGAGCAGGACACTGTGGGGACGAGGAGCAGGACACTGCGGGGACGAGGAGCAGGACAGGACACTGCGAGGAAGAGGAGCGGGACAGGACACTGCGGGGATGAGGAGCGGGACAGGACATTGCGGGGATGAGGAGCGGGACAGGACACTGCGGGGACGAGGAGCGGGACAGGACCCTGCGGGGACGAGGAGCGGGACAGGACACTGCGGGGACGAGGAGCGGGACAGGACACTGCGGGGACGAGGAGCGGGACAGGACACTGCGTGGACGAGGAGCGGGACAGGACACTGCGGGGACGAGGAGCGGGACAGGACACTGCGGGGACGAGGAGCGGGACAGGACACTGCGGGGAAGAGGAGCGGGACAGGACACTGCGGGGAAGAGGAGCGGGACAGGACACTGCGGGGACGAGGAGCAAGACAGGACACTGCGGGGACGAGGAGCAGGACAGGACCCTGCGGGGACGAGGAGCAGGACACTGTGGGGACGAGGAGCAGGACACTGTGGGGACGAGGAGCAGGACAGGACACTGCGGGGACGAGGAGCAGGACAGGACACTGCGGGGATGAGGAATCTGACCACTCACGTATTAGCGAAGCCCCCTGAGATGATCTCCAAGCTATGGGAGATGTGTAATTCGGCACTATTAGAGTCACAGTTCTCAATTCAAATATGAATATTCTTAATAGCAAGTGTAATTAATCTGCAATAATCGTTTATAGCTACAATTACTCTCCTGTCATATCAGTACATGGTATGTGTACATAACTGATGATTGGTTAACAATAAAAACACAGAAAAAATGTCAAGACGAGACGTACATTCATGCTGCCCGGCTTAGGGTGAGGAGCGCAGCCCCCAACTCACTTCAGAAGAACCCCCAACCCTGCTCTTGGGACTTACTGCTAGGAGATGAGCAGTTATGTAATTATCTAAGATGTTAAGGGTTTTATTCACAGGAACACACAAAAATTAGCTAAAAGAAAGATGCCCTTATGTACCTCAAGTAACTATTTTACAATAGAAAAGCTCAACATTTTAGCATTGCTGTGCCATTTTATCTCAGTTTATCAACAAAGGTAAAAAATATATTAGAATCATCTCCAGAAGTAAGACCCGGCCTAGTGAGGTCTGATGAGACCCGGCCTAGTGAGGTCTGATGAGACCTGGCCTAGTGAGGTCTGATGACTCCTGGCCTAGTGAGATATGACGAGACCCAACCTAGTGAGGTCTGATAAGACCCAGCTTAGTGAGGTCTGATGAGACCCGGCCTAGTGAGGTCTAATGAGACCCGGCCTAGTGAGACATGACGAGACCCGGCCTAGTGAGGTCTGATGAGACCCGGCCTAGTGAGACATGACGGGACCCGTCCTAGTGAGACATGACGAGACCCGTCCTAGTGAGACATGACGAGACCCGGTCTAATGAGATATGACGAGACCCGGCCTAGTGAGACATAACGAGACCCGGTCTAGTGAGACATGACGAGACCCAGTCTAGTGAGATATGACGAGACCCGGCCTAGTGAGAGATGACGAGACCTGGTCTAGTGAGATATGACGAGACCCGGTCTAGTGAACATGACGAGACCCGGCCTAGTGAGATATGACGAGACCCGGCCTAGTGAGATATGACGAGACCCGGCCTAGTGAGATATGACGAGACCCGGCCTAGTGAGACATAACGAGACCCGGCCTAGTGAGGTCTGATGAGACCCGGCCTAGTGAGATATGACGAGACCCAGCCTAGTGAGGTCTGATAAGACTCGGCCTAATGAGATATGACGAGACCCGGCCTAGTGAGGTCTGATAGGACTCGGCCTAGTGAGATATGACGAGAGGAAGCGGGACAGGACCCTAAAGCTAAACACAATCAACACCCCCAAAACTTAGCTTGTCCTGTATCCTTGTGAATTAATTTGGGGTTATGGCCCCGTAATTTACCTCTGAGTACCATGCTGCCGTGACTAGCTTTGAGGAACTAGAGTGCTCTCTGAGAGCTACGGAAGCTAACACCAGCGGTGAGCAATGGACGACATGGTGGAAGTCTCCTTAGTGACGTGAATGTGGTCACTGAATGATAGGACAGCTGATCAGTACTGGAGGTGCCGATATACCATATCCCTCTGCTGGATCTCTCTTCATGATGTTTATACAAAGTACTGCAGAGGATATATTCTGTATTTTCTTATTTATATAATATACCATAGAACGTTTCTTGAAGACCAAGTCCTGCGATGAACGGTGGGAACCATTCTTTAGATTAGATGTGGAAAAGGGATAATTAAGAGAAAACTAAGTTTAAAGACTTTTCTTAAACACTAAAGTCGATTCCGTAATTTGGGGCTGTTCAGTAAGAAGCTTCTCTGCATCAGTGACTGGCTCATTAGTAGGGTAACGGCAGCATTACTGACATCTATCTGACAACTGAGGGAGATCTTACTCTACACATTTCATATGTGTAGGATGTCAACCCATACAGATATTGTTCTACTAGAACACCCTCCCCCAATATGCCGGAGCGGCCGGGGTCTGCTCACACTCCCGTCGGAAAAGTCTAATGGCCGATTATCATACTGCAGATGGCAGAAGATATTTGAGACTCCACTCTTCCGACACATTACGGCTTGTAGCCCTGATTGGCCACTGGACTGAACATGGGTGGACATCTTGTCTCTATAGTGACAGACATGTAAAGAAAATCCCCAGTGTATTTGGTGACATCTTTCAAAGTATAATAGTAGACCCCACCACCCACCCAAGTTACAGTAGGTGACGCTCCGGGAAAGTTTCAACAGTCCATTGAACTAATCACAGTCAATGGTTCTAAAAACCGCCATTAATATGTGGCCAAATATATCTAGCTGTAGTTTCCATGGATGTGAGCTCCACGTGGCCCTTGTTATTGTGAATAAAGACGGTAGGCCGTGTCTTACAGAAAGAGAATTAGGCCGTCTGATGTCAGGCTTTGTGTGTCATGTGATGTTAGACTCCGTGTCATGTGATGTTAGACTCCGTGTCATGTGATGTTAGCCTCCGTGTCATGTGATGTTAGACTCCGTGTCATGTGATGTTAGACTCCGTGTCATGTGATGTTAGCCTCCGTGTCATGTGATGTTAGCCTCCGTGTCATGTGATGTTAGACTCCGTGTCATGTGATGTTAGACTCCGTGTCATGTGATGTTAGCCTCCGTGTCATGTGATGTTAGACTCCGTGTCATGTGATGTTAAGACTCCGTGTCATGTGATGTTAGACTCCGTGTCATGTGATGTTAGCCTCCGTGTCATGTGATGTTAGCCTCCGTGTCATGTGATGTTAAGACTCCGTGTCATGTGATGTTAGCCTCCGTGTCATGTGATGTTAGCCTCCGTGTCATGTGATGTTAGACTCCGTGTCATGTGATGTTAGACTCCGTGTCATGTGATGTTAGCCTCCGTGTCATGTGATGTTAGACTCCGTGTCATGTGATGTTAGACTCCGTGTCATGTGATGTTAGCCTCCGTGTCATGTGATGTTAGACTCCGTGTCATGTGACAGCAGTCTCTGTGGTTCGGCAGATGATGCAATCACTTTTCATGCAGTGAGTTTGTCTTTTTTGCAATCTAATTTCTAAAAATGTTGGTACCACATTGTGCTATTCCGTGTCCGCCTTAGCAACGGTGGAACAAGAGTAGTTCTTCTACCCCGGTGAGGTGATAGTTCTGTGAATGTGTTAATTCGTTCCAGCTGTCAGGGAGGAAGACGAGCTTAGGTGCCCTGGTTCTCGCTTCATGATGGGAGACTGGGGGCTCTTCCTCATTGCTGGGTGGTGAGGGGACCCAATTTGGCTTACAATCCTTTGTTGTAGACCACCGTCCGAGAGGTGGTGTTCATCGCAATTTCTGGCTCCAGTTGTGAAGTCTCGATCTGTAGGAAAACAAGGGGCAAAAAAAAATGAACGGTCAAAAACATCTGAACAATTATTACTAAATCCCTGTTGGGTCCTATTTTGGGATAACACACACTGAAAGGTCAGGTCAGATGGACTATATAGCTGGCAATATCCAGGTTTGTGTACCCAGCAACAGAAATGAAAATCCGCTAGTGTTTAGTTGGAATATAAAGGTAACAGTTACAATAGGAAGAGCGTGAGTCTTGACAAGCTCCTTAATTTACTGTACATCACAAATTATTATTTTGATATGTTTTGATAGTGAATACAGTAATGTGTTACATTTAATTAGAAGTATTATATATCACCATAATGCAGAAGAGAGTGTAGGAAGTTACCAAATCTGTCAGTGAACCATACATTTAAACATATGGCCAAGACGTCGGCTCCTAAATATATACATCATGTCAGGTGAATCAGCCGAGGCAGGAATATGGCAGGAAAAGAACTTCCAAATTCTGGGTCAGAAACACATTACGTCTAATTGCTTTTAATAATATGTGTCATCTCCTAACACCATAGTATGAGATTTATCCGCGGAAAAAGCTGTGGCACACAGCCACGGAAATATTTCCCCAACCTCTGTAAACAGAAGTTCTGTGTCATCTGTAATCTCCCTGGTTATCGGAAACGGATCACATTGAGCTTCTGCAGTGAAGATAGAAGATTGCAGCAAAAACATAACAGCAGGATTGTGATCTACAACTTGTACAGAGGTAAATCAGTCTGGGGGACTGCACGAGATAACGGTGGTAATAAAATTTGATATAGGGAGTAGGCATCGTTACTCGTGCCCACACTAATTACACTATAGTGTTACGTAAGTGCACAGCGGTTGGTAATTTTAGTTTCGGTCTTGGTGAAAACCAGGCGATGGCTCATGACAATGTCCACCAGTCACCCGGGAGCTTAATATGCTCATATGTATATTAATGTTCAAACAGGACGCCACATATGCAGGAAATAGAGGATGTATCGTGAAAACTCTTCCTGTGTACGTTATACAAGATTATCTGCAGAAATAAGTGGCTATTTGGGTGTCGGCACAACACCTGGATGTGTCATTATATTTCCTATATGATATAATTGTCTCCTATGAGACGGTAGTCAGATTCGCACACACATACATGGCCCTAGGCGTACTACATCGCCACAACACAAAGACAGACAGATAATGACCATAGGCGTACTCCCCTCTTCTGAAACATGTACGAATAAAATCCATCTAACTATTCCAAACTTAATATTCACAACAGCCTCCCTCCCCCCCCCCCCCCCCATCCCTCCAAAATCAAGGTCCTTAAAATTGTTTAACCTAGTTAGACAAATTAGTATAACATTGTACCAAACAATTTAGGTATTTAAAATATTCAATGTTTGAAAAAAAAAAAACCAAAAACACACACACACGAAAAAAACAGACAACACACGCTGGAAAAAAAATGTTCTTAGTTTTGAGCAGCAGAAACCAACAAAATATAACATGAAAGCGAGTTATCCGTGAGGTGCGACATAACCCTTCAGCGAAAGCTGTTAAATAGCTACTAGAGCATCATGGGAAACAACACTTCATTTATTCAAATGTACATATGTCAGGGTTTACACCATATGCCGTAGTAAGCTATTTACAGTAATAATTAAATCTTAATCAACGTTTAACCTCTGTAAAATGTTTGAAGGATCTAATCACCCTTCAGACAGCACTAATGAAGGAGAAATATATAAACATATAAAGGAAATGATGCGTAGCTAACACTCCAGAAAGAGAAGTAATTGCAATATTGTATTAGGGGATGATGGAAAGTACTGTGAGTGGAGACATCTTGGGTGTCAGAGGTGTGAGGAGCTAATTTTGTACATCTATCCATAACAGATGCAGCATATTTCTCCTAGTGCCATTATTAGACACTCGCTCCCACTCCTGAATAATAATTCCAGGTACGCAGCACAACCAGATGCCTGGCACAACCGGGGTTAATGTTGTAGATGTACAAAGCTCTCCCAAATTCAGCGTTCAGGGAACGAAAGCCTCTTTAGCCAGGATGTATTAAGGTCCAGCTCCTGATTAATCATTTATTTCCTTGTTATGACTGTGGATATGTAAAATGAAGTATTATATTGTTTACAAATACAATGAATAGAACACTGTGGATTGCCAGAGAATAATGCAACGACTAGGAGATTCGTACATACTCATTGCAGACTATTAAAATGTCATTATCACAAAATTGTATTTCAGTACTTCCCACACCCAGTGGAAAATGGGAGGGGGGGGGGGGCAGGGGAGGGTGAGTCACATTACTGGACCCCAGCTGTTATCCTAGTCCATCTGGATGTCTGAACTTCATTTACTTAGTTGTGTTTCACACCACAATTCTGTTCTTGCTAACACATCACTCATCTCCTGATATAATCTGTGCTGCTGGAGGACCCTGCTCCTTTCACTATATAACTCTCAGTCTGTGGCTTCCTGCTGCCTCCATTCGCCTCCTCACATCATGTCACTGCCCCTGTCACATGCAGCCCTGTCCTCACTAACACATCACTCATCTCCTGATATACTCTGTGCTGCTGGGGACCCTGCTCCTTCCACTATATAACTCTCAGTCTGTGACATCCTGCTGCCTCCATTCCCCTCCTCACATCATGTCACTGCCCCTGTCACATACAGCCCTGTCCTCACTAACACATCACTCATCTCCTGATATACTTTGTGCTGCTGGAGGACCCTGCTCCTTCCACTATATAACTCTCAGTCTGTGGCTTCCTGCTGCCTCCATTCGCCTCCTCACATCATGTCACTGCCCCTGTCACATGCAGCCCTGTCCTCACTAACACATCACTCATCTCCTGATATACTTTGTGCTGCTGGAGGACCCTGCTCCTTCCACTGTATAACTCTCAGTCTGTGGCTTCCTGCTGCCTCCATTCCCCTCCTCACATCATGTCACTGCCCCTGTCACATGCAGCCCTGTCCTCACTAACACATCACTCATCTCCTGATATACTCTGTGCTGCTGGAGGACCCTGCTCCTTCCACTATATAACTCTCAGTCTGTGGCTTCCTGCTGCCTCCATTCCCCTCCTCACATCATGTCACTGCCCCTGTCACATGCAGCCCTGTCCTCACTAACACATCACTCATCTCCTGATATACTCTGTGCTGCTGGAGACCCTGCTCCTTCCACTATATAACTCTCAGTATGTGGCTTCCTGCTGCCTCCATTCCCCTCCTCACATCATGTCACTGCCCCTGTCACATGCAGCCCTGTCCTCACTAACACATCACTCATCTCCTGATATAATCTGTGCTGCTGGGGAACCCTGCTCCTTCCGCTATATAACTCTCAGTCTGTGGCTTCCTGCTGCCTCCATTCCCCTCCTCACATCATGTCACTGCCCCTGTCACATGCAGCCCTGTCCTCACTAACACATCACTAATCTCCTGATATACTCTGTGCTGCTGGAGGACCCTGCTCCTCCCACTATATAACTCTCAGTCTGTGCTTCCTGATGCCTCCATTCCCCTCCTCACATCATGTCACTGCCCCTGTCACATGCAGCCCTGTCCTCACTAACACATCACTCATCTCCTGATATACTCTGTGCTGCTGGAGACCCTGCTCCTTCCACTATATAACTCTCAGTATGTGGCTTCCTGCTGCCTCCATTCCCCTCCTCACATCATGTCACTGCCCCTGTCACATGCAGCCCTGTCCTCACTAACACATCACTCATCTCCTGATATAATCTGTGCTGCTGGGGAACCCTGCTCCTTCCGCTATATAACTCTCAGTCTGTGGCTTCCTGCTGCCTCCATTCCCCTCCTCACATCATGTCACTGCCCCTGTCACATGCAGCCCTGTCCTCACTAACACATCACTAATCTCCTGATATACTCTGTGCTGCTGGAGGACCCTGCTCCTCCCACTATATAACTCTCAGTCTGTGCTTCCTGATGCCTCCATTCCCCTCCTCACATCATGTCACTGCCCCTGTCACATGCAGCCCTGCCCTCACTAACACATCACCCATCTCCTGATATACTTTGTGCTGCTGGAGGACCCTGCTCCTCCCACTATATGACTCTCAGTCTGTGGTTGGGACCCTTCTCCTTCAAGTCGATACTGGCAGTACACTCAGGGGCAGGGGGCATCTGACCCCCGGGCTGGTCCCATTGTGGGCTACCTTGGGCTGGGCCACCTGCATATTTTTTTCTTTAAAATGTACCTAATAGGCTGCTGAGCCGAGTGTTGCCCCCCACCCCCCCCCCCCCCCCCCGAGATAAAATTTGCCAGCCCTCACCTGAGTACAATCTTCAGACACTACGCTCACCTTTTGGCTCTGGGTACAAGTACTAGTGGCTGGCAAACATGTAATTAATAATCCGAGCATTAGGCTTGTACAGCGCTGATGATGACACTATTAGTAGAGTCCTACTAGGGGCATTGTGGTGCAGGAACAATATAACATGGCATCAATGTCGCAAAAGCGATGTATTAAATTTGAGCAAATTAGTTACGATATACAGTATAAAGGCACAATGCCCATTTAGTTTCACAAACCCCTGTATAGCATATGGAGGCATTTGGTAGCATGCGGAGGGCAACATCACAGGAGACTCAGTGTGAACTCCCCAATCACCGGGATAGAGTGTGAGGCTAGTTTGTGTTCAATGTAGGCAGCCATTCTGTGGTATGAACTGATATTCAGCCTATTAATTAACTAGGAGCTGTCACATGTCTGAGGCACGTGGCACAAGGTACCTCTTACCCATAATTGCCAACTTTAGATACCTCCCCACTGGAGAGACCCTAGAGGAGCTCAGGTCAAGTGGCAAGTGCGATAAGGTCAAGTGGCAAGTGCGATTACGTCATCAATGACACCAATGACATTGCGGCCTCCTTCCCGCTCGCTTTGAGTTGGGAGTAAGACTTGCGCTCCCAGGGGCTGCGTGAGAACTGCCCAAAATTCGGGAGTCTCCTGGACAACTCCGCGGGAGTAGGCATGTATGCTCATGCTTGTCATGTGACTTCCTGATGAGCTGATAGGCTGATCAGTACTTGCAGAGAACAACCTGCTAGACCAGTGTTGACTAACCTGTGACACTCCAGGTGTTGTGAAACTACAAGTCCCAGCATACCCTTCCAGCAATAAGCTCTAATGGCAAAACATGCTGGGACTTGTAGTTTCACACACCTGGAGTGTCACAGGTTAGCCAACACTGTGCTAGGCGCATTATTGGAAACCTGAATATTACATGAAATGTACTTTTATCGGACGGTCTGCGTAATGCTGATCTATGGGTATAATTTATGTAAAACACACACACAAAGTGCTATTAGCATATGCGCTGCATAGAAACTGTGACTCATCAGGAAAGGGGAGAAATATGTATTATTGTGACAAGGTGAAAATGAGATAAACCTGGGAAGCAGTGCCCGCCTGTCTGTTTATTTACTAGTATAGCCAGCTGCCTCTGTACAGGCGAGAGGCTGAGGCCTCCATCCACGTCACAATGCCTATACCTGTGTCATGTGACCCCCATGTCAAGGTGACCAGAGCATTAAAAGACAAAATAAACTCCTTAAACTACTAGAACCAATGCATTAATAATCTGGGATAAATGCAGGTAGAAATGGAATATCATCATCATCATCGCCATTTATTTATATAGCGCCACTAATTCCGCAGCGCTGTACAGAGAACTCACTCACATCAGTCCCTGCCCCATTGGGGCTTACAGTCTAAATTCCCTAACACACACACACACAGAGACACACACACTAGGGTTAATTTTGCTAGCAGCCAATTAACCTACTGGTATGTTTTTGGAGTGTGGGAGGAAACCGGAGCACCTGGAGGAAACCCACGCAAACACGGGGAGAACATACAAACTCCACACAGATAAGGCCATGGTCGGGAATTGAACTCATGACCCCAGTGCTGTAAGACAGAAGTGCTAACCACTGAGCCAGTCACTGTGAGAATTTATATCCCCCAAAGAGCTATGTACTAGGGGTAGAGGCAGCTTGTCTGCGGCTGCCAATCACAACTATACAGCTGCCACAGGACAGGAAGCGCTGCAGGGGGGCAGATCCTGGGGGTAGTAGTGTAATACACAGCGGTGCTGCAGGGGGTAGTAGTGTGATACACAGCGGTGCTGCAGGGGGGCAGATCCTGGGGGTACGTTCGGGAGAAGAGGGCTGGGGCAGATCCTGGGGGTACGTCCGGGAGAAGAGGGCTGGGGCAGATCCTGGGGGTACGTCCGGGAGAAGAGGGCTGGGGCAGATCCTGTTGGTACGTCCGGGAGAAGAGGGCTGGGGCAGATCCTGGGGGTACGTCCGGGAGAAGAGGGCTGGGGCAGATCCTGGGGGTACGTCCGGGAGAAGAGGGCTGGGGCAGATCCTGTTGGTACGTCCGGGAGAAGAGGGCTGGGGCAGATCCTGGGGGTACGTCCGGGAGAAGAGGGCTGGGGCAGATCCTGGGGGTACGTCCGGGAGAAGAGGGCTGGGGCAGATCCTGGGGGTACGTCCGGGAGAAGAGGGCTGGGGCAGATCCTGGGGGTACGTCCGGGAGAAGAGGGCTGGGGAAGATCCTGGGGGTACGTCCAGGAGAAGAGGGCTGGGGCAGATCCTGGGGGTACGTCCGGGAGAAGAGGGCTGGGGCAGATCCTGGGGGTACGTCCGGGAGAAGAGGGCTGGGGCAGATCCTGGGGGTACGTCCGGGAGAAGAGGGCTGGGGCAGATCCTGGGGGTACGTCCGGGAGAAGAGGGCTGGGGCAGATCCTGGGGGTACGTCCGGGAGAAGAGGACTGGGGCAGATCCTGGGGGTACGTCCGGGAGAAGAGGGCAGGACTGTGGAGAGCTCTGTAGGTTTCATTCTTTACTATTCAATATTTAGTGGAATGTTTCTTATTACAATATAATATATAACAGAACTGCAGCAGATATTACCATATAATTCATACTAATAATAATTATTAACCTTTATTTATGTAGCACCTACATATAATGCAGCACTTTACAGAGAATATTATACATTCACATCAGTCTGTTCTCTATCATGAGTGCACACTCACATACACACTCTCTCTCACACACACACATAGACAAGCATACACACACACACGCACACACTCTCACATACACACACACACAAACACACACTATCATATATGCACACACAAACACACTCTCTCACACACACACACACACAATCATACACACACACACAAACTCTCTCACATACACACACACTCTCACATACATACACACACAAACTCTCTCACATACACAATCACACTATCATATATGCACACACAAACACACTCTCTCTCACACACACACACACACACTCACACCCATAGACACACATACTCACACTCATACATACACACACTCATAGACACACATACTCACACTCATACATACACACACACACACAAACTCTATCACATACACAATCACACACTATCATATATGCACACGCAAACACACTCTCTCACACACATAATCATACACACACACACACATAAATTCTCTTACATACACAATCACACACTATCATATATGCACACACAAACACACTCTCTCACATACACACACATACTCACACCCATAGACACACATACTCACACTCATACATACACACACTCATAGACACACATACTCACACTCATACATACACACACTCATAGACACACATACTCACACTCATACATACACACACTCATAGACACACATACTCACACACATATACATAGAGACACTCTCTTACATAAACACAGAGAAATATAACAGAGGGATGGAATGAGACCGAGGTGATATAAGCGCTGAGGGGGCAGGCAGAGGTAAAAGTACCGGCATACCAGGAGTTAACTTATCTGGGTGGTGGTGGAAATCTGAGTTATCCAATCAGTAGAGCCGGAAGGGGAGGGGTTATGTTCCCAGAGGAGGCTTATAACATATAGGAAAAGGATATGACTTCCTCTTGCCTCTGGAGTTGTTACCCACCCATCCTCTATTTTGGTATTGGTATTAGTACTTGTGTTTACAAGTGGCGGTAAGCAGCCCAATCAGCGGCCATTTTCGTTACATTTAAGGCGTAGTAGGCATTCTCTCCTTAAAGGGATTGGGCAATTAGTCAGAATAGCCCTTTGGGGTTAAGGGGCTCCGCTTAGGCGGGCGGGCCTCAGCTAATATACCAAATGGGGGAGTTTGGCATTTTACGCCTAGTCGGGTCCAAATTAGTTTGGACGGAATTTACAACTGGTAGGTGTGGCCTGGATGCTGATTGGTCTGTTTATATTGGCCACCAATGATTCCACAGCAGGTTTCGCCTTTAATAAATTCCTGACCTTTCAAACGCCAATTCAAGTCTCTGTGTCGTTATTCTAGTCTGTTAATTTATCTCTGGTAAAGGTAAAGATGGTATAGTATGTTGTCCACCATAAGCGGTTTAACACACACACTCATACATACACACACACTCATACATACACACACACACACACAAACTCTCACACACACTCATACATACACACACACAAACTTTCACACACACTCTTACATACACACTCACATACACACACACACTCCAGACACACTCATACATACACACAACTTTCACACACACTCTTACATACACACACACACACACACTCCAGACACACTCACACACACACTCCACACACACTCACATACACACACACTCCAGACACACTCACATACACACACTCACACAAACTCTCACACACACTCTTCCATACACACACACACACACTCCCGCACACACTCACATACACACACTCACATAGACACACTCACACACGGATACACACACACTCCATACACACTCACATAGACACACTCACACATAGATACACACACACTCGGGCACACACTCACATAGACACACTCCAGACACACTCACATAGACACACACACACTCACTCCACACACACTCACACTCGGATACACACACACTCCGTACACACTCACATAGACACACACACACTCACACATAGATACACACACACTCGGGCACACACTCACATAGACACACTAGGTTAATTGGCTTGTGGCAAAATTAACCCTATCAGTATGTATTTGGACTCAAGGACCCTGAGCAGCCGAGGACACCCATGCTGCTAACAGCCTCCACTCTAATCATCACTCCTCTCTCTCCGTGCTGTGTGGGGCGTTACCTCTCCTCCGCTCACCGCTGATAGGACATAGGGGACAATTTACTAAACAAGTATAAACTTGAAGCTATAGCAGATCTGACGCCAGCGCAATTTGTAAGATGTCACATGACCAAGACAAATACGTCTGTAAGGGAAGGAAACACAATCACTGAAGAGCAGAAGAAAGGAAAGTCTGAGTGTTACAAACATCATCGAAATAAGGGAGTGTTGGAGTAGTGTTATCATAAGGACACAGCATTAACACACACTCCCTGCAACAGACCATTACTATGTGTAACACAGCCATGGACTATGTGTAACACAGCCATGGACTATGTGTAACACAGCCATGGACTATGTGTAACACAGCCATGGACTATGTGTAACACAGCCATGGACTATGTGTAACACAGCCATGGACTATGTGTAACTCAGCCATGGACTATGTGTAACACAGCCCATGGACTATGTGTAACACAGCCATGGACTATGTGTAACTCAGCCAGGCCCGGCGCTCCCATTAGGCAAGGTTAGGCAATTGCCTAGGGCGCCGGGCTCTGCAGGGCGCCTCAAAATTAAAAAACATTGACTATTGTCGTTTAAAACTGTGCGGCGGCCGCCGCACAGCTTCCGAGAAATCCACGGGGAGGGGAGGGGGGAAGAGGTTATGAATCTTACCTGCATTAAGCTGCTTCTCTCTGCTCTGTCTCCTCCCCTCCGCTCACTGACTGTCGGCCGTGACATCATCATCACGGCCCGACAGTGTCTGTGAGTGGAGGGGAGAAGACAGAGCAGAGAGGAGCAGCTTAATGCAGGTAAGATAAGGAAAGACGTTGGGAGGGGAGGGAAGCGCCGATTTTGACAGGGTACCTGCGGCGGGGGCGCAGATATGCCTAGGGCGCCAAGGACCCTGGCACCGGCTCTGAACTCAGCCATGGACTATGTGTAACTCAGCCATGGACTATGTGTAACACAGCCATGGACTATGTGTAACACAGCCATGGACTATGTGTAACACAGCCATGGACTATGTGTAACACAGCCATGGACTATGTGTAACACAGCCATGGACTACTCCCAACAAAGGGAATAAAACATTTCTGCCCCGCGATGCAGCTAGCTGCCAATGATTGGGTTAAATCAGGTTTCAGCAACCTGTTGTGGAACTACAAGTCCAAGAATACTCCCACTAGTAAAATATTGCCAGGGCATGCTGGGACTTGTAGTAGCGTAGTGGCTCCCTACCTGTATAATGACATGGTGTTGTGTTACATCGCTCCGTATTACTACTATATAACCATGCACTCCTGACCCTTTCAGCTGAGCAGATAATTAAGCTGATCATTAAACGTATCAGCATAGAGGAGGACCAGGTTCTAGGTGAGATTTGTGCTCTATCTCCTCGCCAGAGGCAGAGACCTGTCAGAGAGCGGTAATCTCTTCCTACAACGCACATTCCTCTCCGCTCCCATCTCACTCACAGGTGACGTATCCCTGCACGATCATTTACAGTCAATGGTCACACACCCAAACACCAGGATCACAGGCATCTAAGGTCTGAGGAACATGCATTGTACGTAAAGGGCAAGTCACAACCAATGAGCACATTAACGCAGGCTGCAGCAGAGCTGGATTAAGGCTCTGGGGGTCCCGGGCACTTTAGACAGGGGGGCCCCTAAAGTGTACTATGGCTATAATTTTAGACCAATACACAGACAATACTGTGTGCACTACTGTTAGGTGCAGGCAGCTCCCAGTAGTCGGGACAAAGTCCTGACTGAGTGGGTCAGCCCCCAAACTCAGGACTGCCCCACCAGAATCAGGACAGTTGGTAGAATGTCCTGCTCTCTCCTACCTGTTCTTCCCACTTTCAATACTGCCGCTTGGGTCCTAAGCTCAGTTGTGCTTGTCTGGATCCTGGAATGTTGGTCCCCTGTTTGGAAATAGAATAGGTAGATGACATATAGAAATATCAGCAATGAGTGAACACAGTAGGCCTCCCTGCCTCTATGTAGTCCGACATTAAATAAATTATTATTATTACCCCCAAACAACCCCAACATTAAATTAAAAGTAATCACATTTATTAAATAAACCAATTTCCTACCATACATTAAATAACTTGCATTCACTTTTAAGAAATAGCAATCCTTTTTCCAAAACTCTGCCACACATTTAATTAATAGCGCCCAAACCACCCCAACATTAAATTAAATTACTATTAATTGCCCCACCATCACCCCACAAAAAAAATAACACCCATTAATTAGCTACTACCTACCTCACACATTACATTGCCACAAGTCCCCTGTGCCCTCACACATATTATAATGCCACAAGCCCCATGCTGCCCTCACACACATTATACTGCCACAAGCCCCCTGCTGCCCTCACACACATTATACTGCCACAAGCCCCCTGCTGCCCTCGCACACATTATTCTGCCACAAGCCCTCTGCTGCCCTCGCACACATTATACTGCCACAAGCCCCCTGCTGCCCTCGCACACATTAGACTGACACAAGCCCCGTGTCAACAAACACACACACTTACCTTGCTCTCTGCTGCATCACTTCGCGCTGCTCAGACAGGAAGTAAAATGAGCACTTCCTGTCTGAGGGACAATCAGCAACAGGCAGCCTCACGATTGGCTGCCTGTTGCTGCCACTGACCACCAATGATATTTTTATCAACTCTCGTTTTCACCCCTCTCCCGCTCGCGGCACCCCCCTCCCCCGCTCGCGAGTGGGGGGGGGGGTGAAAAAGAAAGCTGATTAAAAACATGCAGCAGCTTCTCTCCTCCCAGGCGGCGGGGGGCCCTCAGAGAGAGGGGGGCCCCTGTGCCCCCCCTTAATCCGCCTATGCGCTGCAGGGTGGGCGCTAGAGGATATTAAAATAGACATTAATAGAGAACCCTAATCTCCAAGAAAATGTTATACTAACGTTCTCTCCCCCAAACTAGCTGCTCCCTGCTAAATACTGACCGATTCATGCAAATGTCCATTTGTGCAGCGTATCTTGCGTGAACAAGCTCTGCCCATGCTCAGAATTGTCAATGAACGCAATTCATGTCCGAACGCAAATTACCTGAGGGGCGGACCGGGGGAGGGAAGGGGCGGATGGGCGGAGGGAAGGGGCGGACCGAGGGGAGGGAAGGGGAGGACTTATGTAGTCCATGTACAGTAAGGGCATGCTGAGGGCGTTCCGACCGATTCAGGTTTCTTGTAAGTACTCTTGGTTTCAGCCGTATCATTACCACCAGCTACAGGACAGGTGTAAGTGGCAACTGATAGTGATGACTGACACGGCATAGTCTTAAGAACTACACGTATAGATGCCACTAGTTAGCACAGGACACGTGTAGGAAAGTAACAGATTATACAAACGCTTTGTATATACAACACACATTGAAAGCACTTTAATTTAAATATTTAATGTAGGAAAAAACACTGTCTTTAAAAATCAATATTTATGTTAATGATTATACTGTTTGGAGTTGCTAATTTATTTTATAGTATAATATTAGTTGGTCTGTGTTCTGAAGGGACCTTATATTACACCTACACTTGTGCGTTATACTGCAGACTGTGCGTCTGATCCATCAAGGTACAAATACTGAGCGCAAGGAGACAAATCTTACTGACTGGGTGACTAAAGTAATAGATCAAGGGAGGGGCAGTAGAAGTTATTTATCTGGACATTAGTAAGACTGTGACCCTGTCCCACATCGCAGTCTGTTAAATAAACTTGAAAGCTGGGATTGGATTCTAAGATGGTTAAATGGATAAGATCTTGGTTGCAGGATATAACACACAGAGTTATAGTAAATGCAGAACATTCACAGGGGGAAAAGGTGACCAGTAGAGTACCCCAGGGATCTGTACTTAGATCAGTGCTTTTTAACATCTTTATTGGTGACATTGCAAATGGTATTGAAGGGAAAGTATATGTCTTACTGCAGATGACACAAAGATATATAACAGGGTAGACGACCCACCAAGAGGGGTAATACAAATGACTGATGATCTAGGTAGACTAGAAGAATGGTCAGAGAGTGACAAATACAGTTTAATGCAAAATCATGTACTTGGGTCTCAAAAACCCAAAGGCTAAATATTAATGGCATAATAATGGAAACTACTGAGGAGAATAGGGATCTAAGAGTCACTATCTCAGGTGAGCAATGTAACAAAGCAATGAGGAAGGTAAGTCAGATGCTTGGTTGTATAGGGAGAGGAATCAGTAGCAGAAAGAAAGAAGTAATAATACCACTGTATAGATCATTGGTGCAGCCTTATCTAGATACTGTGTTCAGTTCTGGAGGCCGTATCTCCAGAAGGATATAAATACATTAGAGACCTACAAAGAAGGGCAACTACAATGGTGCATGGTCTACAGCACAAAACTTACCCGGAAAGACTAAAATATCTTAATATGTATAGATTGGAGCGGAGAAGGGAAAGGGGGGACATGATAGAAACTTTCAAATACATCAAGGGTTATAACAAGGTGCAGGAGGGAAACATTCTACAGAGGAAGAGAAGTATTAGAACACGAGGACATGTACTGACACTGGGGGGAAGAGAAGTATTAGAACACGAGGACATGTACTGACACTGGGGGGAAGAGAAGTATTAGAACACGAGGACATGTACTGACACTGGGGGAAGAGAAGTATTAGAACACGAGGACATGTACTGACACTGGGGGGAAGAGAAGTATTAGAACACGAGGACATGTACTGACACTGGGGGGAAGAGAAGTATTAGAACAAGAGGACATGCACTGACACTGTGGGAAGAGAAGTATTAGAACACGAGGACATGTACTGACACTGAGGGGAAGAGAAGGATTAGAACACGAGGACATGCACTGACACTGGAGGGAAGAGAAGTATTAGAACACGAGGACATGCACTGACACTGGGGGGAAGAGAAGTATTAGAACACGAGGACATGTACTGACACTGGGGGGAAGAGAAGTATTAGAACACGAGGACATGTACTGACACTGGGGGGAAGAGAAGGATTAGAACACGAGGACATGCACTGACACTGGAGGGAAGAGAAGTATTAGAACACGAGGACATGCACTGACACTGGGGGGAAGAGAAGTATTAGAACACGAGGACATGTACTGACACTGGGGGGAAGAGAAGTATTAGAACACGAGGACATGTACTGACACTGGGGGGAAGAGAAGTATTAGAACACGAGGACATGTACTGACACTGGGGGGAAGAGAAGTATTAGAACACGAGGACATGTACTGACACTGGGGGGAAGAGAAGTATTAGGACACGAGGACATGTACTGACACTGGAGGGAAGAGAAGTATTAGAACACGAGGACATGTACTGACACTGGGGGGAAGAGAAGCATTAGAACACGAGGACATGTACTGACACTGGGGGGAAGAGAAGTATTAGAACACGAGGACATGTACTGACACTGAGGGGAAGAGAAGGATTAGAACACGAGGACATGTACTGACACTGGGGGGAAGAGAAGTATTAGAACACGAGGACATGTACTGACACTGGGGGGAAGAGAAGTATTAGAACACGAGGACATGTACTGACACTGAGGGGAAGACAAGTATTAGAACACGAGGACATGTACTGACACTGAGGGGAAGAGAAGGATTAGAACACGAGGACATGCACTGACACTGGAGGGAAGAGAAGTATTAGAACACGAGGACATGTACTGACACTGGGGGGGAAGAGAAGTATTAGAACACGAGGACATGTACTGACACTGGGGGGGAAGAGAAGTATTAGAACACGAGGACATGTACTGAAACTGGGGGAAGAGAAGTATTAGAACACGAGGACATGTACTGACACTGGGGGGAAGAGAAGTATTAGAACAAGAGGACATGCACTGACACTGGGGGAAGAGAAGTATTAGAACACGAGGACATGTACTGACACTGGGGTGAAGAGAAGTATTAGAACACGAGGACATGTACTGACACTGGGGTGAAGAGAAGTATTAGAACACGAGGACATGTACTGACACTGGGGGGAAGAGAAGTATTAGAACAAGAGGACATGCACTGACACTGGGGGAAGAGAAGTATTAGAACACGAGGACATGTACTGACACTGAGGGGAAGAGAAGGATTAGAACACGAGGACATGCACTGACACTGGAGGGAAGAGAAGTATTAGAACACGAGGACATGTACTGACACTGGGGGGAAGAGAAGCATTAGAACACGAGGACATGTACTGACACTGGGGGGAAGAGAAGTATTAGAACACGAGGACATGTACTGACACTGAGGGGAAGAGAAGGATTAGAACACGAGGACATGTACTGACACTGGGGGGAAGAGAAGTATTAGAACACGAGGACATGTACTGACACTGGGGGGAAGAGAAGTATTAGAACACGAGGACATGTACTGACACTGAGGGGAAGACAAGTATTAGAACACGAGGACATGCACTGACACTGGGGGAAGAGAAGTATTAGAACACGAGGACATGTACTGACACTGGAGGGAAGAGAAGTATTAGAACACGAGGACATGTACTGACACTGAGGGGAAGAGAAGGATTAGAACACGAGGACATGCACTGACACTGGAGGGAAGAGAAGTATTAGAACACGAGGACATGTACTGACACTGGGGGGGAAGAGAAGTATTAGAACACGAGTACATGTACTGACACTGAGGGGAAGAGAAGGATTAGAACACGAGGACATGCACTGACACTGGAGGGAAGAGAAGTATTAGAACACGAGGACATGTACTGACACTGAGGGGAAGAGAAGGATTAGAACACGAGGACATGCACTGACACTGGAGGGAAGAGAAGTATTAGAACACGAGGACATGTACTGACACTGGGGGGGGAAGAGAAGTATTAGAACACGAGGACATGTACTGACACTGGGGGGGAAGAGAAGTATTAGAACACGAGGACATGTACTGACACTGGGGGGGAAGAGAAGTATTAGAACACGAGGACATGTACTGACACTGGAGGGAAGAGAAGTATTAGAACACGAGGACATGTACTGACACTGGGGGGAAGAGAAGTATTAGAACACGAGGACATGTACTGACACTGGGGGGAAGAGAAGTATTAGAACACGAGGACATGTACTGACACTGGGGGAAGAGAAGTATTAGAACACGAGGACATGTACTGACACTGGGGGGAAGAGAAGTATTAGAACACGAGGACATGTACTGACACTGAGGGGAAGAGAAGGAATAGAACACGAGGACATGTACTGACACTGGGGGGAAGAGAAGTATTAGAACACGAGGACATGTACTGACACTGGGGGGGAAGAGAAGTATTAGAACACAAGTACATGTACTTACACTGGGGGGAAGTAGGTTCAGAGGGAATATTACTTCACTGAAAGGGTAGTGGGTAAGTGGAATAACCTCCCATCAGAGGCGGTAGAGGATAATACAGTAGAGAAATTGAAATATGCTTGGGATAGACACAAGGATATCCTTAAAGAGAATGAAATACATTTATTAGTATGTTATGAATGTCTGCTGTACATTCATTTTTTACAGTTGCTCCTGACTGCAAACACATTATCTAACATGCACACTGAGCCGTCATCACTAGTAATCGGCGCGTAGACTAGACCTGTAGCTGGAGCAAGAGATACCGCTGAGAAACAAGTATCTAGAGATGCCCCGAGCTGGAATCAGACGCTGCTGCATGCGCTCCAGATTGCCACACGCCCTTACTGTACACTGACTACGGGCAAACACCTGCAGGCGCCAACATTTCTGTGAGCAAACTCTGCGCGCTGCTTAAAATCTGGCGCTTTTGTGCAAAGACCGGAGCACACGGCATTTGTACAGCAGGAGATGCATGTTCTGTCTTCACTATTATAAATAGAACTTCCAGGATAAAGAACCAATAGGAAGCGGAATATACATTTAGTATTAATATCAGATACCTGTACATGAAGTGGAGTCAAAACCAAAAATACTACACAGTAGAAAGAATCCCGATTTAGTACAAATGTGAACAAGACGTGTAACAGACTCTTATCAGTCTGCAGACCGAGCACTAAGTAACAATCGGGGCACTTTACATTTTTTCACAACACTTTTAAGGTGACCTCAGGCTGCTCCGAGGATAAACAATAAACTGACCACGATGGGGGTTTGTCTAAAAACCAGCGGGCTATTAAGTCACCCATGAAGAAACACACCTGGACATGTCATATTGAGAGGCCGATAAGCCCCGCTAAGACATGCCTTCTGTCTGTCGTCATGTACACACATCCTGATCATTCCCAACACATCTGCAGCTTTACTGCCAAGAGTCACATAAAGAGACCACGGAATGTCAGATTACTGCCATGTCCTAAATATAAAGTGCGCAATCTATGTGGATGAAGACAGAAATGTCCAGGACGCAAATATAAGTTCTGCAACATGTTGTGAAAAACATCCACAACCCACCCATAGACCATTGTGAATTAAACAAACTGAATGTATGTAGCTTATTCTCCATCCAGTTCTTGCTCGGGTACTTGTTAATAATAGGGGCACCGTGCCTGATACAGAGGAGCTGCTCTAACATGACTTTCACCCACCTGCCAGTCCAGGGATTCAGTTATCCCCATTATCAGTGACCAGGGAGACACTGAGCCTGCGGAAGAAATACCGGAGAGCAGCGGAGGACACAAGGCAGTGCGTCTACGGCTCATCCCTGGTGTCAAGTGCGGCGCCCGTATAATGAACAAGCGCCCTGTCTCCACCCAGCACAGTAGACAGGTCACACATCTGCAGGGATCTCACACCACTTAATACTAGTAGTCGTATATTTAGTCGCACTTTTCTAGCTTGATGTTGGTCAGGGAGGACCATTTTATTAAGTAAGAAAAGCAGGGGAGGGTGCAAGTACAAGTAATCTTAATGGTAAGGGAAGTCACATAGGAGGCAGCAGGGAACCATCTATCAGGTAAAGAAGGCAGGGTAGGGTGAAGGGAGGTGCAGTACATTAAATAAGGGAAGCAGGGTTAAGTCCCCATGTGCAAACTATTAGGTAGGGAGGGAAGAGTACAGGGAGGAGCAGTATATCGGGTCAGGGAAGGCAGGGTAGGGTGCAGAGAGGAGCAGTCTGTTAGGGACGCAGGGTAGGGTGCATGGAGGAGAATTCTGTTAGGGAAGGCGGGGTAGGGTGCAAGGCGGAGCAGACTATAAAGGAAGGCAGGGTAGGGTGCAAGGAGGAGCAGTATGTTAGGGAAGGCAGGGTAGGGTGCAGGGCGGAGCAGTCTGTTAGGGATGCAGGGTAGGAGCAGTCTGTTAGGGACGCAGGGTAGGGTGCATGGAGGAGAATTGTGTTAGGGAAGGCGGGGTAGGGTGCAAGGCGGAGCAGACTATAAAGGAAGGCAGGGTAGGGTGCAGGGAGGAGCAGTCTGTTAGGGACGCAGGGTAGGGTGCAGGGAGGAGAAGTCTGTTAGGGAAGGCAGGGTAGGGTGCAGGGCGGAGCAGACTATAAAGGAAGGCAGGGTAGGGTGCAGGGCGGAGCAGACTATAAAGGAAGGTAGGGTGCAGGGAGGAGCAGTATGTTAGGGAAGGCAGGGTAGAGTGCAGGGAGATGCAGTCTGATAGGGACGCAGGGTAGGATGCAGGGAGGAGCAGTCTGTTAGGGAAGGCAGGGTAGGGTGCAGGGAGGAGCAGCCTGTTATGGAAGGCAGGGTAGGCTGCAGGGAGATGCAGTCTGATAGGGACGCAGGGTAGGGTGAAGGGAGGAGCAGTCTGTTAGGGACGCAAGGTAGGGTGAAGGGAGGAGCAGTCTGTTAGGGACGCAGGGTAGGGTGCAGGGAGGAGCAGTCTGATAGGGACGCAGGGTAGGGTGCAGGGAGGAGCAGTCTGTTAGGGACGCAGGGTAGGGTGAAGGGAGGAGCAGTCTGTTAGGGACGCAGGGTAGGGTGAAGGGAGGAGCAGTCTGTTAGGGATGCAGGGTAGGGTGCAGGGAGGAGCAGTCTGATAGGGACGCAGGGTAGGGTGCAGGGAGGAGCAGTCTGTTAGGGACGCAGGGTAGGGTGAAGGGAGGAGCAGTCTGTTAGGGACGCAGGGTAGGGTGAGGGGAGGAGCAGTCTGTTAGGGACGCAGGGTAGGGTGCAGGAAGGAGCAGTCTGATAGGGACGCAGGGTAGGGTGCAGCGAGGCACAGTCTGTTAAGGAAGGCAGGGTAGGGTGCAGGGAGGAGCAGACTATAAGGGAAGGCAGGGTAGGGTGCAGGGACGGCGCAGTCTGTTAGGGAAGGCAGGGTAGGGTGCAGGGAGGAGCAGTCTGATAGGGACGCAGGGTACAGTGCAGCGAGGCGCAGTCTGTTAAGGAAGGCAGGGTAGGGTGCAGGGAGGAGCAGACTATAAGGGAAGGCAGGGTAGGGTGCAGGGACGGCGCAGTCGGTAAGGGAAGGCAGGGTAGGGTGCAGGGAGGAGCAGACTATAAGGGAAGGCAGGGTAGGGTGCAGGGAGGAGCAGTCTGTAAGGTAATGGAAGGCAGGGTAGGGTGCTGGGAGGAGCAGACTATAAGGGAAGGCAGGGTAGGGTGCAGGGAGGAGCAGTCTGTAAGGTAAGGGAAGGCAGGGTAGGGTGCAGGGAGGAGCAGACTATAAGGGAAGGCAGGGTAGGGTGCAGCGAGGAGCAATACCTAAACTGTATTCTATAGACAGAGAAAGCGAAAGGAATACACAACTGAAATACACATGCAGCTGTTTAGTATTATACAAGTGTGAGAATGGGGCAGGTCATATATTACTATTAATAATGGCAATAAAAAAGATGCTGACACTTGTACATAAAACCAAATGCTTCCATTTACATTTCTGCATCTTTGTTTACCAGTCTAATAAGTCTGGGCACTTTTAATGAAGGGTGGGCAGCTATCGCTAATAGCTGGTGTCACCATATCGGAGAGCCGCCAAGGCCTGTAATCTAGTAGGAATATATGGAAAGATGGTAGGAGACTTCTGCTACCAGCTGGCCCATACTTACTAATCACAACATGGCCACAGATGCTATTTTTGGCCTGTTCTGCAGAAGCCTGTACAGCAGGAGCTCTCTGCAGCTACTGTAGTAAGGCACATTAACCAGGCTCTGTTACATCAGTGTGTTACTGGGAATGGCTGCAGCGCCTGCTTGTCAACAGTATTTTCTTCTACTTTTCTGTAACACAAATAGTTTTAAGCATCGATCGCTTCCTAAATACAAAGGGTAAAAAAAAGCTATAGGGCCCGTTTCATTAAGGAATGTAAAGGGCGATATGATACGTATAACGCGCACAACTACTCTGCGCATGGCAACATCCGGACTATACGCCACAGAACGCAGCAGGTTCCAATTCGTTTTCGAGCAAAAGGACACTTACGACATCTTACAATCTCTGGGGCAGAACAAGGAGGGGACTGGGCGTATGCACATAATCAATGTACAGTAAGGACGTGCCAAGCTCATGCGCACGCAGCAGCGTCGGATTCAAGCTTTGGGCATCTCTCAGGTACGTATTTTCCAGTCGTATCACTTGCACCAGCTACAGGTCAGGTGTACGTGCTGATTAGTAGTGATGACGGCTGTGGATGCAGCTAGAACATGTGTTTGCAATCAAGGTCAACTGTAAAAAAAATATTTTATGTACACTAGATATTAAGAAGGGCCTAATAGATGTATTTTTTGAAATGGAAAACCAAAAAAACCTTTTTTTATTATTTTTTAATGTTTGTCATTAATGACTATATTATTAACAGGTGACATTAGTTGATTTTTTTTTCTTCTGTGCGTTCTTTTGGGTCTTGATATTCCACATATGTATTGGACGTATCCTGCAGTGTATTGTCTGTTAGAGCAGAGCGCCCCTAGACCCGTATTCATCACTAGACGTATCTTTACATCCGCTCCTTGTTGAATACAGACGAGCGTATGCCCGATGTGCGTGTGTTGTTTAAAAAACGCTGTTTAAGCTTGTTAATAAATCAGGCCCATACTGTTAGGGTCCTCCCAGGAGGAGGTGGTAGGTTGATCAGTCATTTCTACTTTTTTTCTCTATTCACCATTTGTCTTCAAACCCCAGAATGAAAGCTCAATGCTCCAGACATGTATGGGGGGGGGGGGGTGGGGAGAGAAGGGCGGAAGTGAAAGGAAGAGTGGCATGAAAAATGGCAAATATATATAATAAACTTTAAACAACTATCCATTAAAAAAATTAAATAAATGTAGAATTGGGCTTAAAATGAGCTTCAGAAGAGAGAAAAGAAAAGCCCTCCAAGGACGGGCACAGGGACCCCGATGGCTGGTAATCCGCTACGAATTGTGTGCAATAGTAGGTGGGTTATACACTGGATTCATCTGTATGGGGGGCAACCTGGACTTGGGCATGTAACCTCCCTCCTGCCAGGAGAAGGGACTTGCTAGTATTTTAATAATTTTACATTAGAGAAATCATCTTTATAACATACACGGTCATAGTTGGGTCAACACTACTTCATATCTGTCAGTAGTGTAGGAGACTAGTTCAAGGAATGAGTTATCAGAGTCTTTGTAAGTTATATCTTGTAGAATGAATCCATGTTGGAAGAGCCACAAGTGGTAGAGCTGTGTAGTGGTCTCTGAGCTTTTGTACATCACCCTGTAGATTTAAATAAACCAGATCTTGGTAAAACCACAAAGGAAGAGCCTAATACTGTAACCATATTTTGGTATGATTATTCCTTGGTATATTTTGCTTGAACGAAGCCTTTACTGAAGCCAGTGATCTCAGCTGCCGTTGCTTCCAGCCCCCCCTTGTTCATTGAACTGAGACCACCAGTGTGTGTTAGTGTCTCATATGAAATCGCCACCTAAAAATAACATCAGCGCCATCTCACAGCGTCGTAATTTATGTTGTATCTTAATAATAGAACGTTAAAAACATTGGTCGCTGTAAGGGCAATGGTTTCAAGTTATGAAGTAATGAAGTCCTTTTGTGGGACTACAAACACCAGCAAGCAATGACAGCCATTGACGTGTGTAGAACTAGAAGTGCCAGCAGGCCCTGGCAGCCAGGCAGAGTGGAACTAGTAGAACCACAAACGTACCCAGTTGTTTGCGTGTCCCTACAGCGTGGCCAGTGGAGACGGACCACTTGTACTGACACCAGGCAGATTGGGGATGTAAGATTTAGACACAATGGACCTTACAGCTCACGTCAGGTTTCCTGAGTGTAATATTGCTATTGGCCAGGGTATTTTTAGGACAAGCGATGAAGAGTTTGTGACAACTGGACGCTGACAATTGACAGGTAGCTCTGAGTGACAGATTTGGCATTGTCTCTTTTCTCTTCAGCTAATTTAGCGTGTAATGCAAGCTGGTGTCATAATAAACTACAAATATAAGAAAAAAAAAGAGCTACAATGTAGATAGGAGAATGTATTGTGGCAGAAGAGCTGTGTGAGGTTAATGTTCTCCTACTTATGTCAGAAGAAAAGATGACAGCTTGAGGAGAGAACGCGCTGCATAAAAAGGACATAATCATTCATATCTTATTTGTTATTGTGATGTAACTGTGACTTGTCCTCGTTTACATTAGCAGTCAGACTGCAGAACAGATGGGAAGGTTTAGATGCATTAAATAATCTCTGATGCCCGGTGACAGATCTGAGCGAGAGGGAGGATTTGGCCTACAACACGCGGAAACTTTTACTAACTAGAGAGAGGACAGACGGCCTCCGATGCTGTGACCTGGATGTATGTATAGTATAGATCACGTGGACTATAGACCACTATATACAGCTCTAGTATTAGAAATGTTTAATACCTTATTATACAGCTCTCAGGTAGTGCATATAATGTGATAACTTGTAATAACTCCTTGGTAAGAGAAGGATTACTCAGGGGAACCAGGCCCATTTATAGTAAAGAAGCCCAGTGACTTCAGAAGGCAGGCGGGGTGCAAACATTTACTACACTACCTTATACTGCGCAATAGTGCAGCACGAAGACGCAAAACGGGTCACATGAGAACCGGCTGTAAGCTGTACTTAAAAATGCGACTTTCCTAAAATTGCGCTTTTCCACCCCTCTATCTCATTTCAATAATCGCTTCCCCCCCTTAGCAAGGAACATCCTCACATCCACCCCCCACAACCCTTTCCCCTCTGCAAACGTTTGCTGCACAACAAACGCCGCCATCTTACTCCACAAAGCCGTGCGCTTTGGTAGAAAATTAGGCTCACTCATGAAAATCAAGAAACGCGTAAGTGCAAAATTGATACAGAACTGGTCAAACAAAGGAAGGCTGAGATGCGGCCTGCCAGCTTCATTTACTACTCTACACCAGAGGTGTCCAAACTCAGTGCTCCAGGGTTACCAACAGGTCATATGTTCAGGATTTCTGTCTGTAGAAACAGGTGGGATAATTACTGAACCAGCCAATAAGATTAACCCACCTGTATATGATTAAAGAAATCCTGAAAACATGACCTGTTGGTAGCCCCTGAGGACTGAGCTTGGACACCTCTGCTCTATTTTATGCTAACCAAGAATCCCATAACATGTTAATTACTATTGCAGAGTTCTCCGGGCTCATTACTTGTGGATGCTAATAAGGATACATGGATGTCAGCCTATATCACCAACGTACCATCTCCACATACTAGACAAGAAGCCTCTTACGTGAAGCTATAATGCTGCTGTTTAGCCATTCTGGCTACTGTGTGACAGTTGTCAGCCACGAGAACAGGTAATGTACCTTCTGCAGGTTCCGGAAATGCCTCCTTAGCCCCTGTCGTTCAGGTGCAGGCTGGGATTTGGGCTGCTGTTTACAAGCTCAGGTATGTAAAGTATCCACAGAGCGTCTTGTGCAGGTGTGAGGGCGACACTGACATGGACACATTCCACACACCCTACCTCTCCAGCACTGATTGCCTCTCCATAGCTGGAAGCCATTAGGAATCAAAGGGAAAAAGGCTGACATCCGACAGCCCCGGCTAAACAGCTTGCCCTTAACCCTTCGGGGGGTTGAAAGCAGCACTTAAAAGGCACTTGATAAGACAGAAGCATTTTTCCGGTACTTGATAATTGTGCTTTTGTCAACAGAACAAGCTGCCCTGTGTCTCGGAGGTGTCCTGCCACATCTCTGGTGTGTACATTGCAGACGTATGGAGAATACGTACGCTTTAGGGAACAAAGGCTGGACTGTTAACTAATAAAGAAAACTGATACGGATTGTGTACTGGTTGTATTACAATGCATGCGGCTTGTGTCCGGCTTTACGTTCTTAAACTGGCAGCTTTTACTTCTGTTTGATTGGCAATTATCAATTAAACGGAAGATGGTTTTGCTATATTACAAGATCACGGTGCGGAGGTTAATTATAGAGTGTTTACTTGTGTACACACACTTTGTGACACATCCTGACCCCTGAAATAGAGCTAATGAGCAAGTCAGCCAAAGGGTATTACACAAGAATGACAAGTATCATTGCTGGTCGTTCTGGTCCCTAATAATGTATTTAGTGCGTGTAATGTGAATATCTCCATAGTCAGCAAACTTATCCGGAAGATGTTAGTGAATGGCTCTGTGCTTCCCATGTGTGTGATAATCGCAATGTAAAAAGAAGGACTCTAAAGTATAAGTCTGGCGTGGATGGAGCTGTCATCATTCAGCATGGCCTACATTATACCCACACTACTATTATCATCCCAATACACAGTGTAGTTCACCATCACTCATGTTCAGATTGAGCTGTTGGGGCTACTTTTATTTAAGTTAAAAGCAGTCAGGGAATAGTAATCTCATAGAGATAATGGTTTTACACCTGATGGTGAAAGGTCACAGCAACCAGAGGCCAATAGTGAACAATAATATATAATAATAACAATGATAATTGAGAATTAAACTATCCGAAACAAAGAGCAAAACTATAAAGAAATGTAAAAATAACAATTATAACAACATCTCCTACAGAAATGACATTCTAAAGTTTACTCAAAGAGAGATTAATAACATCATATAAAGAACAAGGAGAGGAAGGAAAGAGAATAAGGAGAGGAATGGAGAACAATAAAGAGAGGGGAAGGGGGAGACTAAGGAGGGGGAAAGGAGCAGAATAAGGAGGGGGAAAGCGGAGACTAATGAGGAGGAAAGGGGCAGAGGTAGGAGGGGGAAGGGGGAGACTAAGGAGGAGACTAAGGAGGGGGAAGGGGCGGAATAAGGAGGGGGAAGGGGGAGAATAAAGAGGGAGAATGGGAAGAATGAAGATGGGGAGGGGAGAATAAGTAGTGGGAAGGGGGAAAATAAGGAGGGGGAAGGGAGAGACAAAGGAAGGAGAAGTGGTAGAATAAGGAGGGGGAAGGAGAAGAATAAAGAGGGGAAGGGGGAAGCTAGGGAGGGGAAAGGGGGAGAATAAAGAGGGAGAATGGGAAGAATAAGTAGGGGGAAGGGGGAAAATAAGGAGGGGGAAGTGGGAGACTAAGGAGGGGGAAGGGGGATAATAAAGAGGGAGAATGGGAAGAATGAAGATGAGGAGGGGAAAATAAAAAGGGGGAAGGGAGAGAAAAAGGAGGAGGAAGGGGGAGACAAAGGAGGAGGAAGGGAGAGAAAAAGGAGGAGGAAGGGGGAGACAAAGGAGGAGGAAGGGGGAGACAAAGGAGGAGGAAGGGGGAAACTAAGGAAGGGGAAGAGGAAGAATAAGGAGCGGGAAGGAGAAGAATAAAGAGGGGGAAGGAGAAGAATAAAGAGGGGAAAGGAGGAGACTAAGGAGGGGAAAGGGGGAGAATAAAGAGGGGGGAGGGGAGAATAGAGAGGGGGAAGGGAGAAAATAAGGAGGAGAGAGGAGGAGAAGAAGGAGGAGAAGAAGAAGAAGGGGGAGGATGAGGAAAAATAGAAGGAGGAGAGGAGGGAAAAGAGGAAAAAGGAGAAGAATAATAAGGGAAAAGTAGGACAATAAGGAGATGGAAGGAGGAGAAGACAGAAAGAGAAGGAGTAGAATAAGTAGGAGAAAGGAGGATAAAGTAGGAGAATAAGGAGGGGGAAAAAGTAGAAAAAGGAGGGGGAAGGAGAATTTAAAGGAGGGAGAAGGTGGAGAATAAGGTGAGAAAATGAGGAGAATAAGGAGGGGGAGGAGGATAATGAGAGTGGGAAAGAGGAGAATCAGGATGGGAAGAAGAAGAATAAATAGGGAGAAATCAGAGAAAAAGGAGGGAGAAGGTGGAGAATAAGGAGGGAGAAGGTGGAGTATAAGGAGGGAGAAGGTGGAGAATAAGGAGGGGAAAGAAGAGAATAAGAATAGGGAAGGAGGAAAATTAAAAATGAGAAGGAGAAAAAAAATGGAGAATGTGGAGAATAAGCAGGGGGCATGAGGAGAATAAGAACGTGGAAAGAAAAGAATAAAGAGGGTGAAGTAGGAGAATAAAAAAGGAGGTGTATAAGGTGGGGAATGGAGGAGAAGGTGAGGAAAGGAGGAGAATAAGGAGGAGGAGGGAGGAGAATAAATAGGGTGAAGGCGGAGAATAAGGAGGTAGAAGGAGCAGAATAAGAAAGTAAAGGAGTTGGAAAGAGAAGAATAAGGATGAAAATGAATAAGAAGGGGGGAGGAGAAAGGAGGAGAATAATGATGTGGAAAGAGGAGAACAAACAGGGGGAGGGAAGAGAATAAGGAGAGGAATGGAGAAGAATGAAGAGGGGGAAGGAGGAGGAAAGGTAGAGAGAGAAGAGGGGAAAGGATGAGAATAAGGATAGGGAAGGGGTGTACTATGAGTAATGACATTACTAGATATACTGAGAGAGTGGTGTACAGAGGGTGGGTAAAGATATTATAAGGTATACTGAGAGAGGGGTGTACTGAGGGTGGGTAATGATATTATTAAGTATACTGAGAGAGGGGTATACTGTGGGTGGGTAATGATATTATTAAGTATACTGAGAGAGGGGTGTACTGTGGGTGGGTGATGATATTATTAGGTATACTGAGAGAGGGGTGTACTGTGGGTGGGTAATGATATTATTAGGTATACTGAGAGAGGGGTATACTGTGGGTGGGTGATGATATTATTAGGTATACTGAGAGAGGGGTGTACTGAGGGTGGGTAATGATATTATTAGGTATACTGAGAGAGGGGTGTACTGAGGGTCGGTAATGATATTATTAGTTATACTGAGAGAGGGGTGTACTGTGGGTGGGTAATGATATTATTAGGTATACTGAGAGAGGGGTGTACTGTGGGTGGGTGATGATATTATTAGGTATACTGAGAGAGGGGTGTACTGAGGGTGGGTAATGATATTATTAGGTATACTGAGAGAGGGGTGTACTGTGGGTGGGTGATGATATTATTAGGTATACTGAGAGAGGGGTGTACTGAGGGTGGGTAATGATATTATTAGGTATACTGAGAGAGGTGTACTGTGGGTGGGTGATGATATTATTAGGTATACTGAGAGAGGGGTGTACTGAGGGTGGGTAATGATATTATTAGGTATACTGAGAGAGGGGTGTACTGAGGGTGGGTAATCATATTATTAGGTATACTGAGAGAGAGGTGTACTGAGGGTGGGTAATGATATTATTAGGTATACTGAGAGAGGGGTGTACTGTGGGTGGGTAATGATATTATTAGGTATACTGAGAGAGGTGTACTGTGGGTGGGTGATGATATTATTAGGTATACTGAGAGAGGGGTGTACTGTGGGTGGGTGATGATATTATTAGGTATACTGAGAGAGGGGTGTACTGAGGGTGGGTAATCATATTATTAGGTATACTGAGAGAGGGGTGTACTGAGGGTGGGTAATGATATTATTAGGTATACTGAGAGAGGGGTGTACTGAGGGTGGGTAATGATATTATTAGGTATACTGAGAGAGGGTGTACTGTGGGTGGGTAATGATATTATTAGGTATACTGAGAGAGGTGTACTGTGGGTGGGTGATGATATTATTAGGTATACTGAGAGAGGGGTGTACTGTGGGTGGGTGATGATATTATTAGGTATACTGAGAGAGGGGTGTACTGAGGGTGGGTAATCATATTATTAGGTATACTGAGAGAGAGGTGTACTGAGGGTGGGTAATGATATTATTAGGTATACTGAGAGAGGGGTGTACTGAGGGTGGGTAATGATATTATTAGGTATACTGAGAGAGGGTGTACTGTGGGTGGGTAATGATATTATTAGGTATACTGAGAGAGGGTGTACTGTGGGTGGGTAATGATATTATTAGGTATACTGAGAGAGGTGTACTGTGGGTGGGTGATGATATTATTAGGTATACTGAGAGAGGGGTGTACTGTGGGTGGGTAATGATATTATTAGGTATACTGAGAGAGAGGTGTACTGAGGGTGGGTAATGATATTATTAGGTATACTGAGAGAGGGGTGTACTGAGGGTGGGTAATGATATTATTAGGTATACTGAGAGAGGGGTGTACTGAGGGTGGGTAATGATATTATTAGGTATACTGAGAGAGAGGTGTACTGAGGGTGGGTAATGATATTATTAGGTATACTGAGAGAGGGGTGTACTGTGGGTGGGTAATGATATTATTAGGTATACTGAGAGAGGGGTGTACTGAGGGTGGGTAATGATATTATTAGGTATACTGAGAGAGGGTGTACTGTGGGTGGGTAATGATATTATTAAGTATACTGAGAGAGGGGTGTACTGAGGGTGGGTAATCATATTATTAGGTATACTGAGAGAGAGGTGTACTGAGGGTGGGTAATGATATTATTAGGTATACTGAGAGAGGGGTGTACTGAGGGTGGGTAATGATATTATTAGGTATACTGAGAGAGAGGTGTACTGAGGGTGGGTAATGATATTATTAGGTATACTGAGAGAGGGGTGTACTGAGGGTGGGTAATGATATTATTAGGTATACTGAGAGAGAGGTGTACTGAGGGTGGGTGATGATATTATAGGTATACTGAGAGGGGTGTACTGAGGGTGGGTGATGATATTATTAAGGATACTGAGAGAGGGGTGTACTGTGGGTGGGTGATGATATTATTAGGTATACTGAGAGAGGGTGTACTGTGGGTGGGTAATGATATTATTAAGTATACTGAGAGAGGGGTGTACTGAGGGTGGGTAATCATATTATTAGGTATACTGAGAGAGAGGTGTACTGAGGGTGGGTAATGATATTATTAGGTATACTGAGAGAGGGGTGTACTGAGGGTGGGTAATGATATTATTAGGTATACTGAGAGAGAGGTGTACTGAGGGTGGGTAATGATATTATTAGGTATACTGAGAGAGGGGTGTACTGAGGGTGGGTAATGATATTATTAGGTATACTGAGAGAGAGGTGTACTGAGGGTGGGTAATGATATTATTAGGTATACTGAGAGAGGGGTGTACTGAGGGTGGGTAATGATATTATTAGGTATACTGAGAGAGGGGTGTACTGAGGGTGGGTAATGATATTATTAGGTATACTGAGAGAGGGGTGTACTGAGGGTGGGTAATGATATTATTAGGTATACTGAGAGAGAGGTGTACTGAGGGTGGGTAATGATATTATTAGGTATACTGAGAGAGGGGTGTACTGAGGGTGGGTAATGATATTATTAGGTATACTGAGAGAGGGGTGTACTGTGGGTGGGTAATGATATTATTAAGTATACTGAGAGAGGGGTGTACTGAGGGTGGGTAATGATATTATTAGTTATACTGAGAGAGAGGTGTACTGAGGGTGGGTAATGATATTATTAGGTATACTGAGAGGGGTGTACTGAGGGTGGGTAATGATATTATTAGATATACTGAGAGAGGGGTGTACTGTGGGTGGGTGATGATATTATTAGGTATACTGAGAGAGAGGTGTACTGAGGGTGGGTAATGATATTATTAGGTATACTGAGAGGGGTGTACTGAGGGTGGGTAATGATATTATTAGATATACTGAGAGAGGGGTGTACTGTGGGTGGGTGATGATATTATTAGGTATACTGAGAGAGGGGTGTACTGTGGGTGGGTAATGATATTATTAGGTATACTGAGAGAGGGGTGTACTGAGGGTGGGTAATGATATTATTAGGTATACTGAGAGAGGGTGTACTGTGGGTGGGTAATGATATTATTAAGTATACTGAGAGAGGGGTGTACTGAGGGTGGGTAATCATATTATTAGGTATACTGAGAGAGAGGTGTACTGAGGGTGGGTAATGATATTATTAGGTATACTGAGAGAGGGGTGTACTGAGGGTGGGTAATGATATTATTAGGTATACTGAGAGAGAGGTGTACTGAGGGTGGGTAATGATATTATTAGGTATACTGAGAGAGGGGTGTACTGAGGGTGGGTAATGATATTATTAGGTATACTGAGAGAGAGGTGTACTGAGGGTGGGTGATGATATTATAGGTATACTGAGAGGGGTGTACTGAGGGTGGGTGATGATATTATTAAGGATACTGAGAGAGGGGTGTACTGTGGGTGGGTGATGATATTATTAGGTATACTGAGAGAGGGTGTACTGTGGGTGGGTAATGATATTATTAAGTATACTGAGAGAGGGGTGTACTGAGGGTGGGTAATCATATTATTAGGTATACTGAGAGAGAGGTGTACTGAGGGTGGGTAATGATATTATTAGGTATACTGAGAGAGGGGTGTACTGAGGGTGGGTAATGATATTATTAGGTATACTGAGAGAGAGGTGTACTGAGGGTGGGTAATGATATTATTAGGTATACTGAGAGAGGGGTGTACTGAGGGTGGGTAATGATATTATTAGGTATACTGAGAGAGAGGTGTACTGAGGGTGGGTAATGATATTATTAGGTATACTGAGAGAGGGGTGTACTGAGGGTGGGTAATGATATTATTAGGTATACTGAGAGAGGGGTGTACTGAGGGTGGGTAATGATATTATTAGGTATACTGAGAGAGGGGTGTACTGAGGGTGGGTAATGATATTATTAGGTATACTGAGAGAGAGGTGTACTGAGGGTGGGTAATGATATTATTAGGTATACTGAGAGAGGGGTGTACTGAGGGTGGGTAATGATATTATTAGGTATACTGAGAGAGGGGTGTACTGTGGGTGGGTAATGATATTATTAAGTATACTGAGAGAGGGGTGTACTGAGGGTGGGTAATGATATTATTAGTTATACTGAGAGAGAGGTGTACTGAGGGTGGGTAATGATATTATTAGGTATACTGAGAGGGGTGTACTGAGGGTGGGTAATGATATTATTAGATATACTGAGAGAGGGGTGTACTGTGGGTGGGTGATGATATTATTAGGTATACTGAGAGAGGGGTGTACTGTGGGTGGGTAATGATATTATTAGGTATACTGAGAGAGAGGTGTACTGTGGGTGGGTAATCATATTATTAGGTATACTGAGAGAGGGTGTACTGTGGGTGGGTAATGATATTATTAAGTATACTGAGAGAGGGGTGTACTGAGGGTGGGTAATGATATTATTAGTTATACTGAGAGAGAGGTGTACTGAGGGTGGGTAATGATATTATTAGGTATACTGAGAGGGGTGTACTGAGGGTGGGTAATGATATTATTAGATATACTGAGAGAGGGGTGTACTGTGGGTGGGTGATGATATTATTAGGTATACTGAGAGAGGGGTGTACTGTGGGTGGGTAATGATATTATTAGGTATACTGAGAGAGAGGTGTACTGTGGGTGGGTAATCATATTATTAGGTATACTGAGAGAGGGGTGTACTGAGGGTGGGTGATGATATTATTAGATATACTGAGAGAGGGGTGTACTGAGCGTGGGTGATGATATTATTAGATATACTGAGAGAGGGGTGTACTGTGGGTGGGTGATGATATTATTAGTTATACTGAGAGAGGGGTGTACTGTGGGTGGGTGATGATATTATTAAGTATACTGAGAGAGGGGTGTACTGAGGGTGGGTAATGATATTATTAGGTATACTGAGAGAGGGGTGTACTGAGGGTGGGTAATGATATTATTAGGTATACTGAGAGAGGGGTGTACTGAGGGTGGGTAATGATATTATTAGGTATACTGAGAGAGGGGTGTACTGAGCGTGGGTGATGATATTATAGGTATACTGAGAGAGGGTGTACTGTGGGTGGGTGATGATATTATTAAGTATACTGAGAGAGGGGTATACTGTGGGTGGGTAATGATATTATTAAGTATACTGAGAGAGGGGTGTACTGAGGGTGGGTAATGATATTATTAGGTATACTGAGAGAGGGGTGTACTGTGGGTGGGTGATGATATTATTAGGTATACTGAGAGAGGGTGTACTGAGGGTGGGTGATGGTATTATTAGGTATACTGAGAGAGGGGTGTACTGTGGGTGGGTGATGATATTATTAGGTATACTGAGAGAGGGGTGTACTGTGGGTGGGTAATGATATTATTAGGTATACTGAGAGGGGTGTACTGAGGGTGGGTAATGATATTATTAGGTATACTGAGAGAGGGGTGTACTGTGGGTGGGTGATGATATTATTAGGTATACTGAGAGAGGGGTGTACTGTGGGTGGGTGATGATATTATTAGGTATACTGAGAGAGGGGTGTACTGTGGGTGGGTGATGATATTATTAGGTATACTGAGAGAGGGGTGTACTGAGGGTGGGTAATGATATTATTAAGTATACTGAGAGAGAGGTGTACTGAGGGTGGGTAATGATATTATTAGGTATACTGAGAGGGGTGTACTGAGGGTGGGTGATGATATTATTAGGTATACTGAGAGAGGGGTGTACTGTGGGTGGGTAATGATATTATTAGGTATACTGAGAGAGGGGTGTACTGAGGGTGGGTAATGATATTATTAGGTATACTGAGAGAGGGGTGTACTGTGGGTGGGTAATGATATTATTAGGTATACTGAGAGAGGGTGTACTGAGGGTGGGTAATGATATTATTAGGTATACTGAGAGGGGTGTACTGAGGGTGGGTAATGATATTATTAGATATACTGAGAGAGGGGTGTACTGTGGGTGGGTGATGATATTATTAGGTATACTGAGAGAGGGGTGTACTGAGGGTGGGTAATCATATTATTAGGTATACTGAGAGAGGGGTGTACTGAGGGTGGGTAATGATATTATTAGGTATACTGAGAGAGGGGTGTACTGAGGGTGGGTAATCATATTATTAGGTATACTGAGAGAGGGGTGTACTGAGGGTGGGTAATGATATTATTAGGTATACTGAGAGAGGGGTATACTGTGGGTAGGTAATGATATTATTAGGTATACTGAGAGAGAGGTGTACTGTGGGTGGGTGATGATATTATTAGGTATACTGAGAGAGGGGTGTACTGTGGGTGGGTGATGATATTATTAGGTATACTGAGAGAGGGGTGTACTGTGGGTGGGTGATGATATTATTAGGTATACTGAGAGAGGGGTGTACTGAGGGTGGGTAATGATATTATTAGGTATACTGAGAGAGGGGTGTACTGAGGGTGGGTAATGGTATTATTAGGTATACTGAGAGAGGGTGTACTGTGGGTGGGTAATGATATTATTAGGTATACTGAGAGAGGGTATACTGTGGGTGGGTAATGATATTATTAAGTATACTGAGAGAGGGGTGTACTGAGGGTGGGTAATGATATTATTAGGTATACTGAGAGAGGGGTGTACTGTGGGTGGGTGATGATATTATTAGGTATACTGAGAGAGGGGTGTACTGTGGGTGGGTGATGATATTATTAGGTATACTGAGAGAGGGTGTACTGAGCGTGGGTGATGATATTATAGGTATACTGAGAGAGGGGTGTACTGTGGGTGGGTAATGGTATTATTAGGTATACTGAGAGAGGGGTGTACTGAGGGTGGGTAATGGTATTATTAGGTACACTGAGAGAGGGTGTACTGAGCGTGGGTGATGATATTATAGGTATACTGAGAGAGGGGTGTACTGAGGGTGGGTAATGGTATTATTAGGTATACTGAGAGAGGGGTGTACTGAGGGTGGGTAATGGTATTATTAGGTACACTGAGAGAGGGTGTACTGAGCGTGGGTGATGATATTATAGGTATACTGAGAGAGGGGTGTACTGTGGGTGGGTAATGGTATTATTAGGTATACTGAGAGAGGGGTGTACTGAGGGTGGGTAATGGTATTATTAGGTACACTGAGAGAGGGTGTACTGAGCGTGGGTGATGATATTATAGGTATACTGAGAGAGGGGTGTACTGTGGGTGGGTGATGATATTATTAGGTATACTGAGAGAGGGTATACTGAGGGTGGGTGATGATATTATAGGTATACTGAGAGAGGGGTGTACTGAGGGTAGGTAATGGTATTATTAGGTACACTGAGAGAGGGGTGCAGTCTGGGTGAGTAATGAGCATACTAGTTAATAAGTGAGGGTATGCTGTCGGTGACACATGTCCAGGAGATATATAATACGAAGGATATTAGAACCAGGAGATATATAAAACACAGGATACTAGAACTGGAAGACATATAATATGGATGATATTAGGAACTGGAGATACAAAATACAGAGGATATTAGGAATGGGAGAGATATAAGACACAGGTTATTAGAACCAGGAGATCTATAAGACAGAGGATATATGAACCAGGAATTCTACAAAACAATGGAATTGGACCGGAAGCTATACAAGATAGAGGATACTAGAACCAGGAGATGGATAATTCAGAGAACACTAGAACCAAGATATAAATAAGACAGAGGATATTAGAACCGGGATCTACAGTCATAATAACAAGGGTTGTGCAATAAAAAGGGTGGTATATAATACAATTAAAACATTTCTGTTACGAGACTATACATGGAGGTAAGTGAGCTTGTAGCACCATGTATGGATCTAGTAGCTGGAGCTACAGACTGTACCTTTATACCTCCAGCATCCAGTTACACCCGGACAATAAGTATCACCGCACAGTTCTAGTTCAATAGGGGGACCAAGGTGTCACGTGGGTCCTGCCTGCGACCTCTGTACAGGTTTTTTTGTTTAGCAGCATTTCATTAAAGCATCAGCCTTTTAACTGTGGACACATTTCACCCTCACCAGCTCTGCTAATTATTGACAGTTGGTGAAGAGGAGATTTCACTTTTTCCTCCTGTTAAACTGCATCTAATTAGTAATTACTGGTTCACTGTCATCTTCCTGAAATAATCCCACTGCACATTGGCTCATTAACCTTTTGCTGTTTTTGACTTGGTCTGCCAGCAATTGGGAGGCTCAAACAGATTGGAAACAACAATGTGATCTGCGGGCTGTTGTTCTGGGAGGAGAGGTGTGAGGGTGGGAAAAGACAGTCTTTTCATGTACAAATGTAATCATAGACGGCTGGTAGAGAGTTCATGGTGAAAGAAAAGTTCAATGGTAGGAGCAACAGAAGTGGAACCATATTTCCAGAGTTATAGCGATACATACTCCATACCCGGACAGGTAATGACCCCTGCGTATTGCTGTTATTGTGTAGAAACTAACAGTGCTAGATGGAAACTTAGAATAGTAACATTTTAAACACAAAAGTAATTATTGCGCAATAAGCAACAGTTACACATACGGACAAGTGAGGAACCCATTAATTGCCCGCTAAGTGAAGCAGGTAGCTACAGAAGTAGAAGTGTGCACCAGGCAGGTAAGGGAACCGAGGAGCTATAGAGGAGAGAAGATATTAGAACAGGGGCTATATAAGCATGATACAACTGGAAGCTATATAAGATGCAGCATATCAGAACAAGGAGATATACAAGACTGAGGATATTTGAGCCAGGAGATACACTACATGGCCAAGAGCATGTGGACACCCAGACAACACATCCATATGTGTTTGTGAACATCTCATTTTTAAACCATGGACATTAATATAGAATTGGCCCCCCCTAAATGCCGCCCGTGCTGCTAAAACAGTCTCCGCTCTTCTGGGAAGGCTTTCAGCAAGATCTTGGAACATTTGTACGGGGGATTCACATCCATTCAGCCACAAGATCATTAGTGAGGTCGGGCACTGATGTTGGGTGATGAGGCCTGGCTCGCAGTCAGCTCTCCAATTAATTTTAAAGGTGTTCCATGGGGTTGCTGTCATCATTCTGTGTAGGCCAAGTCAGTAATTCCACACGAAAACGGAAAACTATTTTTTGAAGGACCTCGCTTTGTGCATGGGGGCATTGTCATGCCGAAACAGGATAGGGCCTTCCTCAAACTACTGCCAGAACAGATGGAAGCACACAATTCTCTATTACGTCATTGTATGCTGTAGCAATAAGAAAGATTTCCCTACACTGGAACAAAGGGCACAGGCCAAATCAAGGAAAACAGCTCCAGACCATTACTCCTTCTCCACAAAACTTTACAGTTGTCAGTACGCATTAGGGTAGGAAGTGTTCTCCTGACATCCGCAGAACCCCAGACTCATTTGTCAGACTGCCAGGTGGTGAAGCATGAGTCGTCACTCAAGAAAACGTTTCCACTGCTCCAGAGTCCAATGACGGTGTACCGTACACCACTACAGTTGACATTTGGCTTTGCGCATAATGATCTGAAGCTTGTGTGCGGCTACTTGGCCATGTAAACCTAATCCATGAAGCTCCAAACAAACAGTTCATGTGCTGAAGTTGCTTTCAGCAGCAGTTTGGAACTCGGTAGTAATTGTTGCAATCAAAGACAGACGACTTTTACCCACTACACAGTTCAACACTCGACGGTCCGGTTTTCTGAACTTGTCTGGCCGACTGCTTTGCGGAGCTGTTCTACGACACCTTCTACTGCTGTGTGACTATGGAGAGTGTATGACTGTATGCTTGATTTTATGCTGCTGTTATCAATGGGTGTGGCTGCAATGGCCAAACACGCTAATATCTAAGACACAGGATATTAGAGATGGGAGACATATAAGACAGTGGGGGGCGCGACAATCAAATCATTGGCGGTCAGTGGCAGCAACAGGAAGCCAATCGTGAGGCTGTCTGTTGCCGATTGGCCTCAGACAGGAAGTGCTCACTTCACTTCCTGTCTGAGCAGTGAGGAGGGATGCAGCTAAAGGTAAGTGAGAGGTGCTGATGTCAATGTGTGTCTGTGTGTTGACAAGGGGGCTTGTAGCAGTATAATATGTGTGATGGCACAGGGGGCTTGTGGCAATGTAGTGTGTGTGTGATGGCACAGGGGGCTTGTGGCAATGTAATGTGTGTGTGATGGCACAGGGGGCTTGTGGCAATGTAGTGTGTGTGTGATGGCACAGGGCTTGTTGCAATGTAGTGTGTGTGTGATGGCATAGGCTTGTGGCAATGTAGTGTGTGTGTGATGGCAGAGGCTTGTGGCAATGTAGTGTGTGTGTGATGGCAGAGGCTTGTGGCAATGTAGTGTGTGTGTGTGATGGCAGAGGGGGCTTGTGGCAATGTAGTGTGTGTGTGATGGCACAGGGCTTGTTGCAATGTAGTGTGTGTGTGATGGCACAGGGGGCTTGTGCCAATGTAGTGTGTGTGTGATGGCACAGGGGGCTTGTGGCAATGTAGTGTGTGTGTGATGGCACAGGGGGCTTGTGGCAATGTAGTGTGTGTGAGATGGCACAGGGGGCTTGTGGCAATGTAGTGTGTGTGTGATGGCAGGGGCTTGTGGCAATGTAGTATGTGTGAGATGGCACAGGGCTTGTGGCAATGTAGTGTGTGTGTGATGGCACAGGGGGCTTGTGGCAATGTAGTGTGTGTGTGTGATGGCACAGGGGGCTTGTGCCAATGTAGTGTGTGTGAGATGGCACAGGGGGCTTGTGGCAATGTAGTGTGTGTGTGATGGCACAGGGGGCTTGTGGCAATGTAGTGTGTGTGTGATAGCAGGGGCTTGTTGCAATGTAGTATGTGTGTGATGGCACAGGGGGCTTGTGGCAATGTAGTGTGTGTGTGATGGCACAGGGGGCTTGTGGCAATGTAGTGTGTGTGTGATAGCAGGGGCTTGTTGCAATGTAGTATGTGTGTGATGGCACAGGGGGCTTGTGGCAATGTAGTGTGTGTGTGATGGCACAGGGGGCTTGTGGCAATGTAGTGTGTGTGTGATGGCACGGGGCTTGTTGCAATGTAGTATGTGTGAGATGGCACAGGGGGCTTGTGGCAATGTAGTGTGTGTGTGATAGCAGGGGCTTGTTGCAATGTAGTATGTGTGTGATGGCACAGGGGGCTTGTGGCAATGTAGTGTGTGTGTGATGGCACAGGGGGCTTGTGGCAATGTAGTGTGTGTGAGATGGCACAGGGGGCTTGTGGCAATGTAGTGTGTGTGTGATGGCACAGGGGGCTTGTGGCAATGTAGTGTGTGTGTGATGGCACAGGGGGCTTGTGGCAATGTAGTGTGTGTGTGATGGCACAGGGGGCTTGTGGCAATGTAGTGTGTGTGTGATGGCACAGGGGGCTTGTGGCAATGTAGTGTGTGTGTGATGGCACAGGGGGCTTGTGGCAATGTAGTGTGTGTGAGATGGCACAGGGGGCTTGTGGCAATGTAGTGTGTGTGTGATGGCACAGGGGGCTTGTGGCAATGTAGTGTGTGTGAGATGGCACAGGGGGCTTGTGGCAATGTAGTGTGTGTGTGATGGCACAGGTGGCTTGTGGCAATGTAGTGTGTGTGAGATGGCACAGGGGGCTTGTGGCAATGTAGTGTGTGTGTGATGGCACAGGGGGCTTGTGGCAATGTAGTGTGTGTGAGATGGCACAGGGGGCTTGTGGCAATGTAGTGTGTGTGTGATGGCACAGGGGGCTTGTGGCAATGTAGTGTGTGTGTGATGGCACAGGGGGCTTGTGGCAATGTAGTGTGTGTGTGATGGCACAGGAGGCTTGTGGCAATGTAGTGTGTGTGTGATGGCACAGGGGGCTTGTGGCAATGTAGTGTGTGTGAGATGGCACAGGGGGCTTGTGGCAATGTAGTGTGTGTGTGATGGCACAGGGGGCTTGTGGCAATGTAGTGTGTGTGTGATGGCAGAGGCTTGTAGCAATGTAGTATGTGTGAGATGGCACAGGGCTTGTGGCAATGTAGTGTGTGTGTGATGGCACAGGGCTTGTGGCAATGTAGTGTGTGTGTGATGGCAGGGGCTTGTGGCAATGTAGTGTGTGTGTGATGGCAGGGGCTTGTGGCAATGTAGTGTGTGTGTGATGGCACAGGGGGCTTGTGCCAATGTATTGTTTGTGTGTGTGATGGCACAGGGGGCTTGTGGCAATGTAATGTGTGAGGTAGGTGGTATCTAATTAATGGGTGTTATTTTGTTTGTGGGGTGATGGTGGGGCAATTTAATTTAATAGTGGGGTTGGTGCAGACTTATTAATGTAGGTTGGGATGATTCATTTAATGTTGGGGTGGTGTGGGCGCTATTAATTAAATGTGAGTCAGAGTTTTGGAAAAAGGATTGCTATTTCTTAAAAGTGAATGCAAGTTATTTAATGTATGGTAGGAAATAGGTTTATTTAATAAATGTGATTACAATTAATGTTGGGGTTGTTTGGGGGAAATAGTTATTTTTACTAAAGGTGAATAAAATTATTTTACAGTCGGGCTGGTTACAAGAGAGGGTCACTAATAATAAAACATGAGTTGTTTTGATTTAATGTCAGACTGCATAGAGGCAGGGGGCCCACTGTGTTCACTCATTGCCTGTATTTCTATATCTCATGTACCTATTCTATTTCCAAACAGGGACCCAACATTCCAGGCTCCAGACAAGCGCAACGGACACGAGCAGCAGCAACAAGTACTGAAAGCAGGAAGAACAGGTAGGAGATAGCAGGACAGTCTGCCAACTGTCCTGATTTTGGTGGGGCAGTCCTGAGTTTGGGGACTGACCCACTCAGTCAGGACTTTGTCCCGACTACAGGGACAGTTAGGTATGTCCCACTTCACACTGCTCTGCTCATGAAGGGGGAGATGCATGCACTTAACTGTAGTGCACGCAGCATTGCTCGTGTTTTAAAAGGGGGATTGGAAGAGTTGGATAGCTACCTAGCACTGTCTAAAATTATAGCTACGCCCCCATGCATGCTGGTCACGCCCACTGGTAGTGTGCTGTGGAAACCCCCCTCCTCAAATCCTGCGTTTGCCCCTGGATATTAGAACCTGGAGATACACAAGACAGAGGATATTAGAACCTGGAGATACACAAGACAGAGGATATTAGAATCAGGAGATATATAAAACAGGATATTAGAACTAGGAGATATATAAGACAGGGGATATTAGAACCAGGAGATATATAAGACAGGGGATATTAGAACCAGGAGATATATAAGACAGGGGATATTAGAACCAGGAGATATATAAGACAGAGGATATTAGAAACAGGAGATATATAAGACAGAGGATATTAGAATCAGGAGATATATAAGACAGAGGATATTAGAACCAGGAGATATATAAGACGAAGGAGATTAGAGGCGGGAGATATATAAAACGGGAGGAGATTAGAAGCGGGAGATATAGAAGGCAGAGAATATTTGAACTGGGAGATATATAAGACAGAGGATATTTGAACCGGGAGATATATAAAACGAAGGAGATTAGAGAAGGGAGATATATAAGACAGAGGATATTAGAACTTGGAGATCTGTAAAATGGAGGTTATCAGAATTTGAAGATGTATGAGAAAGCGGATAATATAATCTGGATGTATACGAGATGGAGATTAAAACTAGCAAATGTGTCAGATGCAGGATATTAAATCTATAAGATCTATAAGATGGAGATAATACAACCAGGTGACATATGAAACAGATGAGATTAGAACTGGTAAATGTGTAAAATGACAGTTATTAGAAACCAGGAGCAATATAAGATGGATGATATTAAAACCGGGAGATATAGAAGGCAGAGTATAATAACAATGGGATATATATAAGACAGCTGATATTAGAACGGGGAGATATACAAAATAAAGGATATTAGAACCAGGAGATGGATAATTCAGAGAACACTAGAACCAAGAGATAGATAAGACAGAGGATATTAGAATCAGGAGATATATAAAACAGGATATTAGAACCAGGAGATATATAAGACAGAGGATATTAGAATCAGGAGATATATAAGACAGGGGATATTAGAACCAGGAGATATATAAGACAGAGGATATTAGAATCAGGAGATATATAAGACAGGGGATATTAGAACCAGGAGATATATAAGACAGAGGATATTAGAATCAGGAGATATATAAGACAGGGGATATTAGAACCAGGAGATATATAAGACAGAGGATATTAGAACCAGGAGATATATAAGACAGGGGATATTAGAACCAGGAGATATATAAGACAGAGGATATTAGAACCGGGAGCTACAGTGATTATAGCAAGGGCCATGCTATAAAAAGGGTGTTATATAATACAATTAATACATTTACATAGAGCTAAGTGAGCACGACACTATAAAGTGGGGGCATAATATATACCACTGGGACAGAACCTGGAGATGGGTTTAGAAATGTGAGATACATAAGGATATATAGCACATAGGGTAACAGAACATGGAGATACCATTTATGAGACTGAGTGTATTACAGTTAGGGGCAGGGGCAAATGGAACCAGCAGATACATGAATGACAAAGGGTATTAGAAGCAGGAGGTATAATAAAAACAGAAAGAATAACACTTGTTTTGTTCTTGGATCTCGGCTCATTTTTAGTCAGTGCAGCCGTCTCATTAATTCTCAAATGTTGTTATTAATCATTTCGCTAATCATAAAATCAGTGATGGCCATATGACCTCAGACGGTGGTAATAGAGCCAACACAGACTGCATGTAATGAGGAAAGAGTACATTTGTACGACATATAGAGAAAAAAAATAAACCACTAATTGCATCTGGGCACTTGGCATTCCCCACAAATTTGAGGGAGCTCAGGGCTGCTGGCCACATAATTCTTGGCGAGCGCTGCAAGACAAAGTGAATTCACATGATGTTGTTGGATAGATGACACCAACGTTAAAGGGAAAAGACAGCTCTAAGAGAACAACATCACACTACGGCAGTGAAGTGTTGCGGTATGGCTGACCAGACAGCCATTATTGTCCAAAGGCCTTCATCTTACAGTTTGCGAGCCACATACGTACAACAGTATGCTTGTGAGTTTTCAACACTTATTACAGCATTCGGTGGCACAGTGGTTAGCATTGCTGCATTACAGCACTGGGGGCCATGGGTTCGATTCCGACCAGGGCCTTATCTGTGTATTATGGTGGTGCTATACAAATAAACACGTTATCAGGCACAATAACTAATTCAAATATCAGGGCTTTTGCAAGATAATGTACCCAGGATAATAATTTGAATTAGGCAAACTAATTCTTACGTGGAATTATTCTTTAAGCATTGTAACAGTTGATATGTATATTGAAAAGTAATGGTATTAAAAGGCATAAAATAAAAACCGGACACATTAGTGAAATGCGTCAAATTTGTCTCCTCATTTCCACAAATAAGTAAATAGTTAAATGAAGATCACAAGAACAGGCAAACGACAGTACGTTGGGGAAGTTTCTTTAACGGAATGGTATAAGAACAGCACAGCCAGGGTGCAGACATAAACTTGCACCTCTAATGCAAACTACGCTCACAATTCTGCAGGTTTATCTACATAGTATACATCCATACACAGGAAGGAACATTTATTATCTACATAGTATACATCCACACACAGGAAGGAACATTTATTAAAATAAAAAGAAGAGGAAGAAATACCCTTATGTCTCTAAAATTAAATATATAGAGGGAGCAGCAGCTTAACCGGGGGAAAGAGGGCACTAAAGAAGTTGGGTACAGCGAAACGCGTTAGTTTGCATCAGTGGGTCCCTGGACTTTGTGTCCAGATAATTACTTCATTTTATGTGGACCAAAATCATTGGTTTATCCTCTTTTTGGAGAAGGACATCTCACCGGGGTGATCGAGACTCATTTAAACTACAAGTACTGTTGCTAAGTGTTCGCTTTCTAGGATTCCTCCATATACAATTATTGCAGCAACATCATTTTGGCGACAATTTTGGAGAGACTAAATATATATATCTAAATTGGGACAACTGTTTACTGCTAAGGATCTTCGTCCTTGTGGCATCTAGTGTGTATAAATATATTTTCTCAGCCCATTAGACCACTAATAACTAAAGCTAATGAACAGACGTATAACACAGCACTGTTTTATCCTCCGCAGTGATTGCACTGACCTTTTACATTTATTGTGCTTGTTACTAATAAAAGTGTACTTTATTTGATTACTACTAATGTATTATTTCATTATTTAATCAGTTACAATACTTAAAGCCTTTTTTTCTGTTGTTTACACATATGCACATTGTGAGTACACATATAGGAAGGGACATACATAAGCAGTCACATGTATGTACATAGTATGAGTACACATACAGGAAGGGACATACAGAAGCAGTCACATGTATGTACATTGTATGAGTACACATATAGGAAGGGACATACAGAAGCAGTCACATGTATGTACATTGTATGAGTACAAATATAGGAAGGGACATACAGAAGCAGTCACATGTATGTACATTGTGAGTACACATATAGGAAGGGACAAACATAAGCAGTCACATGTATGTACATTGTATGAGTACACATATAGGAAGGGACAAACATAAGCAGTCAAATGTATGTACATTGTATGAGTACACATTTAGGAAGGAACATATAGAAGCAGTCACATGTATGTACATTGTATGAGTACACATATAGGAAGGAACATATAGAAGCAGTCACATGTATGTACATTGTATGAGTACACATATAGGAAGGGACATACAGAAGTGGTCACACGTATGTACATTGTATGAGTACATATATAGGAAGGAACATATAGAAGCAGTCACATGTATGTACATTGTATGAGTACACAAATAGGAAGGAACATGTAGAAGCAGTCACATGTATGTACATTGTATGAGTACACAAATAGGAAGGAACATATAGAAGCAGTCACATGTATGTACACTGTATGAGTACACATATAGGAAGGGACATACAGAAGCAGTCACATGTATGTACATTGTATGAGTACACATATAGGAAGGGACAAACATAAGCAGTCACATGTATGTACATTGTATGAGTACATATATAGGAAGGAACATATAGAAGGAGTCACATGTATGTACATTGTATGAGTACACAAATAGGAAGGAACATGTAGAAGCAGTCACATGTATGTACATTGTATGAGTACACATATAGGAAGGGACAAACATAAGCAGTCACATGTATGTACATTGTATGAGTACACATATAGGAAGGAACATATAGAAGCAGTCACATGTATGTACATTGTATGAGTACACATATAGGAAGGGAGATATAGAAGCAGTCACATGTATGTACATTGTATGAGTACACATATAGGAAGGGACATACAGAAGCAGTCACATGTATGTACATTGTGAGTACACATATAGGAAGGGACAAACATAAGCAGTCACATGTATGTACATTGTATGAGTACACATATAGGAAGGGACAAACATAAGCAGTCAAATGTATGTACATTGTATGAGTACACATTTAGGAAGGAACATATAGAAGCAGTCACATGTATGTACATTGTATGAGTACACATATAGGAAGGAACATATAGAAGCAGTCACATGTATGTACATTGTATGAGTACACATATAGGAAGGGACATACAGAAGTGGTCACACGTATGTACATTGTATGAGTACATATATAGGAAGGAACATATAGAAGCAGTCACATGTATGTACATTGTATGAGTACACAAATAGGAAGGAACATGTAGAAGCAGTCACATGTATGTACATTGTATGAGTACACATATAGGAAGGAACATATAGAAGCAGTCACATGTATGTACATTGTATGAGTACACATATAGGAAGGGACATACAGAAGTGGTCACACGTATGTACATTGTATGAGTACATATATAGGAAGGAACATATAGAAGCAGTCACATGTATGTACATTGTATGAGTACACAAATAGGAAGGAACATATAGAAGCAGTCACATGTATGTACACTGTATGAGTACACATATAGGAAGGGACATACAGAAGCAGTCACATGTATGTACATTGTATGAGTACACATATAGGAAGGGACAAACATAAGCAGTCACATGTATGTACATTGTATGAGTACATATATAGGAAGGAACATATAGAAGGAGTCACATGTATGTACATTGTATGAGTACACAAATAGGAAGGAACATGTAGAAGCAGTCACATGTATGTACATTGTATGAGTACACATATAGGAAGGGACAAACATAAGCAGTCACATGTATGTACATTGTATGAGTACACATATAGGAAGGAACATATAGAAGCAGTCACATGTATGTACATTGTATGAGTACACATATAGGAAGGGAGATATAGAAGCAGTCACATGTATGTACATTGTATGAGTACACATATAGGAAGGGACATACAGAAGTGGTCACATGTATGTACATTGTATGAGTACACATATAGGAAGGGACATACAGAAGTGGTCACATGTATGTACATTGTATGAGTACACATACAGGAAGGGACATACAGAAGCAGTCACATGTATGTACACTGTATGAGTACACATATAGGAAGGGACATACAGAAGCAGTCACATGTATGTACATTGTATGAGTACACATATAGGAAGGGACATACAGAAGCAGTCACAGTTATAGACTTCAATTTAGAAATATCTGTTATTGTTTAAATTAACTGGGTACAAACTACAGAAAATTTCTCCTGATGTGATATTGTTAACGATTTTACCAACGACTGAAAGCCCCGATCAGCAGCTGATTCCTGTGTACACACTGTACACGTTTTACATGATTTACCATCACATCTGTGCTCATCGGTCATAACCATCGGCTGAAAAGATGGTGACTCTGCACACACCATAGAGATCTATGGACACTGCCGGTCCTGAGTACATACACACTGCAGGATTGGAACGACTTGTTCCATCGTTGAACAAGATTCTTAATTCAGTTTAAAAATCAAATCAAATGATACGATGAGCTTTGGAACGATAAAACATGATTGTTGCAGTGTACACACTACTGCAGTATCAGACCTAACAGTCGTTTATCGTGTGATTGGCCTGATCATCGGGTGAAAAACCTGTAGTGTGTACCCAGCCTTAGAGCAGAGATTGGCAAACTGTGGCAAGCTGGGACTTGTAGTTCAATTACAGCTGGACAGCTGCTGGTTGTCTAAGCCCGACATAGAGTCTGAGGTAGATGCGATATTGTTTTACACATGGATGCTATACATGCCCACAATTTGTAGCAATACAGTGTATATGGAAATGGCGGCTGCATTGTCCTCCGACATGACAAGATCATGACGACACTGTGTCCACACTACAGATTATTGATTATACCTGAGCTGTAGAAGCACACACTTTTCCTGTGTAATATATATATATATATATATATATATATATATAAATATAAAAGAGCACAGAGGTGCAGGTGGATTTGCTGTCTATGAGGTGGGTAGCATTGGGCACTTACCTCGGACATCTGTGGGAAGAGACTGATGGCTAGAGGGAGAGCCAGTCCGAAGGCAGCAAGGCACACAAGGCTATGCACTGGGAGGATCAGTCTTGGGTATGATCGCAGCAATGACGTCCTGTAAGAGAGAGGAATGAGGGTCAGATACATCCCCCGGTACACGGAGTCACTGCACCAACTGGGAACAAAGCCGTGCAGGTGTCCTGATCCCACTGTATATAGTGATCCCTCTTTATAACACAGGCCAACGCTGGCATTACAGGGAGGCTGGCGTGATAACGAGGGGGGCACACTGTATTTGTGTGTTACATGATAAACTGCCCCCTGTAAACTGTAAGAACCATAACTGAGAGAGAATCTTCCATAACCCTTTAGAATGTTCCCTCTAGACCCCCGAGTAGGTGAATGATAGAACGTTTACGTTATAGAACACAACGGATCAATGTTCAGTGTCTGCTGGACAATGTATGTGAACCTTTACATTACGCAACTGGTGACATCTCCTTCAATGGTCCCTATAACTGATGATAAATCCAGGGCATGTTTATAGAACTACTTTAACTAACTGATATTTCTGGGCTGTCTTCTATTGTTTATTGCTAAACGAGAATTTTAAACTATTTTTGCTCAAAAATGTAACATATTTTAGCATACTATATGCAATTAATGAGAAAATTACATAAACAATGGTGTCCCAAGCCATCTATTTGGTATCTCGTGTTATTTACATTGGCTGTTGGTGGCTTCTGAAGATCACGTGACACACATACCATGTGATCATTGAAAGCCAATGTACTGATGTCTGGCAGTTCTCCTGCAGTATGCCGATGTCACAGAAAGTGGCTCAGTGACTGTGGGATAATTACTGATTTACTTATAGCTGGTGATACAGCTGGAACACACGATAAATGGATCATGTTTAGTTATATGTTGTACTTAAAAAGCCAGGTTTCAGTCTGCTGTGTGACGTTATAAATATGAATAAATAGGTAGAGTACAAGCATTTACAGGGGGGTTCCTTGCTGTGTGGAGGGGTGCACCACCATTGCCAGTCATGATGGTGTGAGGACTATGTGCCAGATCCAACCTAGATAAAGCCACCCACTGCCATACAGAGGACCTGATTTATTAAGAAAAGCAAAAAAACGAGTAACTTTGCACCCTTGGCAAAACCATGTTGCATTGGAGGATTGAGCTAAATTTAAAATGTGGGGACAGATTTATATTTGGGGTAGAGCATATCCTAGATAAATTTTTAATGTCAGTGTAACAATAAAGCTATCAAGTATTTGTGTGCTAGATGAAAAAACAGCCACCCCTTGCACTGTAACATGGTTTTGTCCAGGAGAAAACTTACTCATTTTTTTTTGCCTTATTTTCCTTAATGAATCAGGCCCAGAGTGTACAGCTGAACTGTATTTTGTGATTAACGAGCCCTGTTCCACCTGTACATCAGTTTCAGGTATTAGAATCATTGGGGGTCAGTCTATAATAATGACTCATCATAACAATGGAGTAAAAGAAACATAAAAGTGAGTTTAGCAGCAGGTTGTATTACGTATACTGAAGACATTTCTATATACTCACAGTTGAAAGTGTTGCTAAGAAATTATTTTTCTGATAGAAGCCATAAAATTAATTAAAACCAACAAGTTGTGTATTGCTATTTACACACAAAAGTAGAGTCCACACCGGATAACACGTTACCATATCTTCTTGTTCATCTCCTCAATTATCTAATACTTCTATTTCACAGTCTACATTTCTCTGAAGGAGGCGAGACCCAAATTAACACCAAATTATACAAAAGACAAAAAGGCTGCAATAACAGACCATTGATATATAAAATGTATTCTTTATTGATATGCAATGAAATACATTTTGAATTAGTTTCCCTGCGCTATATGATAAGAACAGCTAAATAAAATGTAAAGTTTGTATGAAAGTAGAGACATGTAGTGATATCGGCTGTGGTCCTATGATATCACCCTCGTAGAGGATTAATCTTTATCCACAGAGGTCAGTACATGTGTTCATACCACCGAGGAAAGTCTGGTAGCAACACAAGTATCATTTGGTACAATATGTTGTTCTTAAATTGGGACAATTATTCTGTAATATGTTAGATCTACATTTATTTATCTTTTCCCATTGTTGCTGCAGTCTTAATTTATTCTGCGATTATTACGTACATTTAAACGTATTTTAACACTTATGGATAGATTTACTAAAGGGCGGTTTGCTCAAAGCGCCGCTTTTCGGCTAGTTTTCCAGCGGTTTTGAAACCGTCGGATTTACTAAAGCCCAAACCGCCGTCAAAACGACCAGAAATGACATTTTTCAAAACCACCACTTTACAAACCGCCATCCCGATTTTAACAATGATGAACATACAAACAGCCGGAATTACTAAGTTGGGGTTTTCATTATAGCATTATATTATGTAAAAATGTGAATATAAAATATTATTAACTGATTGTTAATGGTGAATATAATTATTCATGTTGCACAATTTGTCATGACATATTGTCCAAATAATATAATAATTAAATAATTTGATCTCCTTAATATAATATAATGAATTTTTTTTATTCCCTCATAAGTTAATATTTAATTCATTTTGCCTCTTAATCAATAAATAATGATTGCCAACATAATTTAAATGTCAATGGTGCTTCTCTTATGTTCTGAATGGCAAAATAGTTCAAACAGCATGTTTAAGCTAGCAAGTTGTTCTGAAGCTGGATTTAAAACTGTCCTGTCCTGTCTTTTGGATGGTGGTTTTGATGGCGGTTTCATCCAAACTCGCCGCGGTTTAGCTTTTTCAATCCGCCATACATCGCCAGTCATTTTAAATTGAAGCCTCACGCTGCCCTATAGTAAATGCGGCGGTTTGGACACTAAACCGTCAGCGATGGGTGGCGGTTTCAAACCGCCACCAAACATGATTCTTAGTAAATCTAGCTCTTAGGGTCTGATTCATTAAGGAAAGTAAGGCAAAAAAAAATGAGTAGGTTTTCTCCTGGACAAAACCATGTTACAATGCAAGGGGTGCAAATTAGTTTATTAGTTTGTGCATAAGGAAAATACTGGCTGTTTTTTCACAAAGGACACAAATACTTCAATAGCTTATCTTTCCACTGACATTTCAAGTTGATCTAAGACATGTCCTCCCCCAACTATAAATCAGCGGTCAAATTTTAATTTTACCTCCCCCTCCAATACAACATGGTTTTGCCCAGGTGAAAAGTTCGTAGTTTTTTTTGTTTTACTGTCCTTAATGAATCGTTCCCATTGTTTCTATATTTGCTATTTGTGTTTTACACCCAATACCCAATTATCGGGCAGCACAGTGGCTCAGTGGATAGCACTTCTGCCTCACAGCACTGGGGTCATGAGTCCAATTCCCGACCATGACCTTATCGGTGTGAAGTTTGTATGTTCTCACGGTGTTTGCGTGGGTTTCCTCCGGGTGCTCCGGTTTCCTCCCACACGCCAAAAACATACTGGTAGGTTAATTGGCTGCTATCAAAATTGACACTAGTCTCTCCCTCTCTGTGTATGAGTGTGTGTCTATATTAGGGAATTTAGACTGTAAGCTCCAGTGGAGCAGGGACTGATGTGAATGGGTTCTCTGTACAGCGCTGCGGAATTAGTGGCGCTATATAAATAAATGATGATGATGAATACCTCTATTTTGCTAGCTTGTACCACCAGGACCTGTGCTAATGTTCTCTGGCTCCAATGTTCTTAATAATCCCTAAAATACTGGACAGATGATGTCTCACTCATATTCATCAGTTTTCTCTGAAACCAGTTCGGCTTATTACAGCTGCCCCATGTTGGTACAACGTCTTGTCCATACTATTGAATCCCTCCTTGGTCACATCTGACGATGTCTTTCCTATATTAGTCTGGTTCGAACAGCTAATTATTCATTATTCTGCTATATAGGGAGAGGTGAAATACACTTTATTCAGTATAAACGTCAATAGGCGTTTCATTAGACGCTTTCTCAAGGCTTAAACATTGTGTGTTGTATCAAATGATTTTTTGTGCTGAAAAATTGTTTAGAATATTACTTTTTAGAATAAAACTAGAATTTTTAAACCAAAAAGATTAAAAAATGAAAAGTTGAAGTAAATTTTAAATTCTATACTATAAATTCTTCACTGTTTTCGCTCTCTACATAGATTTTGTGCTTTACTATGTAAATCATTGGGCACTAATACTAGCAGATGTGACGGAGCTGTTTAGTACATTCTACAAGAGTAAATGTATTAGGAGAAGACTAGAGAAGGTAAAGAGGAAGTGATGGAGCTGTTTAGTGCATGTTACAAGAGTAAATGTATTAGGAGAAGACTAGAGAAGGTAAAGAGGACGTGATGGAGCTGTTTAGTGCATGTTACAAGAGTAAATGTATTAGGAGAAGACTAGAGAAGGTAAAGAGGACGTGATGGAGCTGTTTAGTACATTCTACAAGAGTAAATGTATTAGGAGAAGACTAGAGAAGGTAAAGTGGAATTGATGGAACTGTTTAGTACATTCTACAAGAGTAAATGTAGGTGGAGAAGAATAGAGAAGGTAAAGAGGACGTGATGGAGCTGTTTAGTACATTCTACAAGAGTAAATGTAGGTGGAGAAGAATAGAGAAGGTAAAGAGGATGTGATGGAGCTGTTTAGTACATTCTACAAGAGTAAATGTATTAGGAGAAGACTAGAGAAGGTAAAGTGGAAGTGATGGAGCTGTTAGTGCATTCTACAAGAGTAAATGTAGGTGGAGAAGACTAGAGAAGGTAAAGAGAACGTGATGGAGCTGTTAGTGCATTCTACAAGAGTAAATGTATTAGGAGAAGACTAGAGAAGGTAAAGTGGAAGTGATGGAGCTGTTAGTGCATTCTACAAGAGTAAATGTAGGTGGAGAAGACTAGAGAAGGTAAAGTGGAAGCGATGGAGCTGTTTAGTGCATTTTACAAGAGTAAATCTATTAGGAGAAGACTAGAGAAGGTAAAGAGGATGTGATGGAGCTGTTAGTGCATTCTACAAGAGTAAATGTAGGTGGAGAAGACTAGAGAAGGTAAAGTGGAAGCGATGGAGCTGTTTAGTGCATTTTACAAGAGTAAATCTATTAGGAGAAGACTAGAGAAGGTAAAGAGGATGTGATGGAGCTGTTTAGTGCATTCTACAAGAGTAAATGTAGATGGAGAAGACTGGAGGAGGTAAAGGGAACATGAAGGAGTACATTGCTTAGTACATTCTACTATTGTTAAGGAAGAAGATTCCAGGAGACAAAGAGGAAGTGATATAGAGATAAGGAACAACATCTATATTTCATATTCAGAATGAGATGAGGAAAAGTGTTTATACTTCAAAAGCAAATGTGACCCAGTCCATGCATATAGCATGGAGGTCTAGGGGTCAAGGAGTGGGGGAGAGAGGCAGAATAATACTTATATGGGATTGGAAACCCTGAGGGGATAGAGCTCAGCTGGGTTCTTTACAGTAAGGAGAGGGGTAGCAGTGTAAGTGGGTAAGGGAGTGTGAAGTAGACAGCAGAATACAGTGGAGGAGATTATAGACTGGAAAGCTCATCAGTTAGTAATTAAATAAGTAATTATTGTCTTGTAGACAATGGATTCACAATATGCTGCTGGTTCCTGCATCCAACGAACTGGCTCCAGAATGCTACATTATTTGACCACCCCTGGCTTTGGCACTTTGTATACCTCTGTATTGGTGTAATCTGTATATATATATATATATATATATATATATATATATATATATATATATATATATATATATGTGTTAGGGAATGTGTATGTATGTTCCTCACAGTGAGGGAGCAGTTACTGACAGGATGTTACTCCTGTGTAGAACAGGTGAGGAGGAAGAGAAATGAACACAGTAAATTGATGCAAAGGGGACTAGAAAATGTGTCTCTTATTACAGGTGAACCAGTGGATATGAGGAGCAACGGCTCCACGCCAAGTGATCCAGAGATGGGGGATTCTGCCTATACCTCTTGTGATACGTAACAGACCAGAAAGTGTCTCTATCTGAGACACTGATCCACTGGTAATGAGGAACAATTACGTCAGTCCATGTGATCACGGCTTGAGGAGCAGTAGCTCTTCCTCTTGTGATCCAGAGATATCTGAACAGTCTCTCTACTTTATGTGAACCAGAGAAGATGTGTACGGGTCTTTATAGCTCATGTAACATATAGATGAGTATTTACTGTGGTCACAGAACAGTGGGCCTCAAGAACTCCTGAAGCCATTGAGCACACAAGTCGGAGCTCAACAAGGGAAACGGGGATGGTAAATTGGGTGGAAATTTCTGATAGTCCAAAGACTACATAGACATGGGTTAGACCTTTTTTTGATGGATAGATACTGACATATGTTCCTCTAGTATAGCTTCTTAATGTTTTATCCTATTAAATTCTATGGTTATATAAGTGTTGAAGAATCCATTTTTGGTTGAAGACCGATCCCAAAATTCTATGTGGTGATCTAAAAAAAGATCTAAATTACATTAATATCTTCTATGTCGTGGTTCTGCACGCAATGGAGCCATGTTGAGTCCAAGGATAATAAATTCTTCACAATTTATTTTCCTACATTCTGTTTGAAGATCTGCTCTATATATAGTCTGAAGTAAAAACGAAATGTAAGAGTTTTTGCTCATTTTTGTTTAGGAAAGAAAGGGATATTAATGTGGGTAACAGACGGTGCGAGATTGCTGGTATCTTTCGAGAACATGAAAGCTCTGTCTACTTTTCATTCAAAGAATTATTGTTATCCATTAAGAATAAGTTACTGGTACTTTATGTCAACATATGACTGGTATAAAAATTATTTATACCAGTGAAAATGTAATACAGACTTCTCCAGCTTTGGTTCGCATTGTATGTTAGCTAAGTGAGAAGTTTTTCTTTGTTTTTTTCTTTAAAGCTCAGATAATTTATTGTACAACACGAGTTACAGGTGTCACTTAGTGTTCAGTTCTAGAATAGGCGACTACTAATCCTTACACTCCCCGACAGCCACCTCTCACAGCTGGCGCTATCTGTAAATTAAGTCATATTTTTAATGGAGTGGTAGCCCTCCTTTCTTAACACCAAATCTTGGCAGATGCCCATGAACTTTTATCAGCCGTCTCAATGCCTCGGGCTCCGTGTGAAGAAGACTGAACCCAACAGATAATATTTGTCTATCTTCTGTGGCCATCAATAGACCATTGGTTCCCCCTAATTAACAGTTATCGCTCATTAGTTTGAGGGAAGAAGTTATGGTTGCAGGGTGTCTGCTTCCAATATGCGTCTGCACAATGAAAAATGGATGTGAGAGCAAGTCCCTTAATGATTTCAGTAAAGCGAACATTCAAATGAGGCCCTAAGGGCTGCGAGTTACCGACGGAACAGGAGGGCTGAGCCAAACCTGCCTTTGTTTGACAAAACTTCCCCCTGATCCAGAGCTGAGGATGTGTTGGAACACCTACGCAGGAAGTAGCACGAGCCAGCGGAGCTAGCGTGAAAGTGTGTCAGTGACAGCGAGGTGACAGGTACAAGAGATTGCACAGCTCTCAATGCACGGGCCAGATTGCCGGTTTTTAATGACAGTGTAAAACTTTGATTTTCTCGCAGGTAGAAAGCAAAGGTGATTTGGAGCAGCTGACGCCATTTCTGTGCCAGCCGCCTGGCTCTGCCATTGTCTGGGGAACTGCAAATGTAAGAGATGTCACTAAAATAGACTAATCAGTATCCAGGCTTTAGTGTCGCTCTACCGCTCGATCCTGATAGGAAAGAATAATTCATCAAGCCGCAGTGCTTCAGATACGCATGTTGCTGCACAGGATAGACGCCGTCATTGTCTGGTTGGATGATTGAACCCATGTAGTCACTCAGTGGCTCGGTCCTTGACAGTACGTACGTTGTATCACAGAGGACATTGTACCGTAGAGCTATAGTGTCATTAAACTGACCAAGTGTTAGTGTGGTTAGTGCTATAGATAGGAACACCAGAAGCATCAGTACCATTATATATTCACACTGTACCGGACAGGTCTCATATTATGGCAGGAAAGCTGCCATCATTTTTTCATTTTTGGGCATAAGTTGCACTTGAAACTCCTGCAGAGTGTAAGTTTGTGATCAGCGCCCTCCTACCGCTTTCTCTGCCTGTTAATAGCCAGTCTTGTTTTATTATTGCGCTTGCTGCCAATTGTAAAGCGCTACGGAGTATGCTGGCGCTATATAAGTAATAATAATGATAAACAACCAAATAAGTGGGTTTCTTTCCTTTATACCCCTGTGATTTCCTTTGTGTTGCAGAAGCTGTTCTGCCCCAGCAGTCTATGGAGCGGTGGTGCTGTATACCCCCGGTGCACACTCATTCCCTGCGGTATAGGGAGCACAGAGCAGTATAATACCTGAGGGTCACAGGACACTTCTATCCTCAGAGTATGGACAATGATATGAGGATCACACCGCTGTAATATGATGTCATCACTCACCTCCCAGGACAGCGATAGTCACATTATACAGAGGATGTTACATCCAGTCTGCTTATTTCACTGCCTAGTTTATGCAGAACACAGCCGAGTTCTGGAGACGTCCAGACGACCCGTTCTACACATTCATAGGCTTTATGTACATCCTGGTACATGCGGTGTAGTGTGCTACAGCCAGTGCTATAACAATGGTATGCAGGAAAGGACTGAGGGGAGGAAACTACAGGCATAACAAGTGCAGCTTCACACACACACACATATATATATATATTTATATATATATATATATTTATTTATTTATTTCTGCTCATCAGGCACGTCCTTGTTCAGGAGCGACACACAGCTGCTCATGACACAGGCATCCATACAGCAACAGTGAATGACTTATTCTATGTATGTCTATATGTAGTAATTATTGCCTGGCCGGCTCCATTACAGCCATGTTATACTGTCACAATAAAGTGATTGCTGTCCAATACAGGATGAGGAGACCAGGAACAGAGCGGCTCAGTGTGGAGCTAAGAGGGTCAGTGACTCACAAAATGTGGGTAACTTAGTATTGTGAGATCCACTAACTACGTACATGTAAATGAAGGAGGATCATAGTGATCCCAATATATACTGTACATGGGTGGTCTGTGGGCCACAATACATAGGTTCTACTAACCTAAAATATAAGTATATAAAAGAGCTGCTGATAACATCCGAAAAGCGATCACTTTTATATGTAAAGCTTCCCATACATTGGCAGAACTTGATGTATGACATCAGATTACAAACATTCTGCAGCCGAGTGTGAGCTCCTGCTCTTTATTGTCAGTGACGTCAGAGAAAACTGGGCCGACTACATTGTTATTCATTGGAAATACCAACAGGAAGTCTGCTGTGCATACGGAAATATCTTCCCCCATGATCACAACTTTATCTTTTACATATGTTTGTATATATCATTAGAGGCTCTCATATATAACACATTGTATTTTTTATTGAGTTCCTCTGTAAGAATGTGTCATGTACAATAATGGGCATGATCAGTCATAATGAATAAGGCTAATCCGAGGAGGGGGCACGGGTCATGTGGTGGTGGGGGCTGCCCTGTGGAGGGACCTCCTGGCTACAATACAATAAGGAAGCCACACCCCCTGCTGACCACGCCCCTTGCTCACAGCCACATGGTGCTTTGTGGGACTGTCTCAAGACAACTCCTTAGGCCCTATAGTTTATGGCATATAAATGAAATAATAAGATCATCACCCAAAGTGCTGTCTATGAGACACGCACGGTTTTATTTCTTTTCTCCAATCACTGTCGTACATTTCAGTTAAACTGGGAATAACATTTTCAGGTATGATAATTAATGTGTTCTTTTCTCTTGAGGGGACATAACTTTATATTGGAATAAATGATTTGAAGGTATGGATCGGGGTGGGGGGAGAGTTGGGGTCTCCCGTCTTCTTAGTAATGGGACATGCCACATTACGCCATGTTAAAGGGGACGATCCCTGAAGACATTGTTATATAGCTGCCTGTGGATTACATCCCACGACACCTCCCACTCTCCGCTAAATAGAAAAGTACATGTCAGTAAAAGTTTCTGACGGGTTCTCCCAAAAATTGAATAAAAAGAAAACGCTCAATACTAAAATAATGCACATCCGCTTTCATAAGCCCAGGGGGTAAATTTATCAAGCTGCGTGTTTGAAAAAGTGGAGATGTTGCCTATAGCAACCAGTCAGATTATAGCTATTATTTTGTAGAATGTACTAAATAAATGACAGCTAGAATCTGATTGGTTGCTATAGGCAACATCTCCCAATTTTTCAAACCCGCAGCTTGATAAATTTACCCCCAGGAATCACTTTCCTGAGTAACACAGTAACACAGTCATTTCAAACAAAGCAGTTTCATCTGGTGTATAATTATTTTTATTCCTGGGAACCAGATTAAGTTTGGGAATGGGTTCAGTTCTAAAGTAATAGTAGTATTGGCTATTACCCTATCGTTCGCATTCACTACCAATATAAACAGGAACATCCTTACACATGGGGGTAATTTCAAACAGACAAACAAAAATGAATGTGATTCAGCTGCCAGACCATTGATGCAATGTTTGTTGAAAGCATTAGACAAATCATAATCATCACCATTTATTTATATAGCGCCACTGATTCCGCAGCGCTGTACACAGAACTCATTCACATCAGCCCGTCCCACTGGGGCTTACAGTCTCAATTCCCTAACATACATACACAGACAGACAGAGAGAGAGAGACTAGGGTCAATTTTGATAGCAGCCAATTAACCTACTAGTGTGTTTTTGGAGTGTGGGAGGAAACTGGAGCACCCGGAGGAAACCTACGCAAACACGGGGAGAACATACAAGCTCCACACAGATAAGGCCATGGCTGGGAATTGAACTCATGACCTCAGCGCTGTGAGGCAGAAGTGCTAACCACTGAGCCACCGTGCTGCCCATAAATGGTCAAGTAAAATAAAGTTTTAGGTAAAGCACCAAGTTTACCCTGTTTATAGATTTCCCTGTGTGTATATTTGTATATAAATACTGTTTTTTGTAACTAGGATTGATTCCTAAAGATCTTTCGTAAAACATTAATGTATTAATTATTTATAGCTGGGCCTTTGGTAATAGAAAAATGCAGAAACACAGAACTGGGCTGTAGTGGGGGAAATATACCTTTTTATTACATTTCAGGCAATGCTGAAAGAATGGTTTCTCCTTCTCAGCACTCAGTATGGAACAATACAAGATCGCAGCATAATACTTATCATCATCCCAGACTGACCACTTAGTAATGTCCTCTATCCTCGGCTCAGCTCTCCTCTCCCCCTGCTCCTTCCCGCAGCTGAATCCTCTGTAATTAATGCCCTGTTGGGCTTCGCACAATCACCTAAGCCCAACAAAAGTAAATCGGATAAAAAAAAAAATCAGGCGAGAAATAGTGAAACCAATTTAAAATTAACAGTGGATAGCGTGAGACATCCAGAGAGTGGTAACGATGAAGTCCGGTCCACATTACAATGGATGGAGCATCCTAATTAAGCTAAGATATGACTTCATTTAAAAAGAGGGAAGGGGTGATCCTCCTCCCTCTCAATTAAATAAGGAAGGTGCAATTTCTTAATTGGACATCTGATTCAGAGATTTGAAGGTTTAGCATAAAACGCTTTATAATGAGTAGATGTGGTCATCTTTCATCTACACAGAAACAGTGATTCCACCATGATGTGTTGTCTATGCAGCCAGTGTGTAGCCACCAGGCGGACCCCTCTGTGATTGGCCCCTTCATTACAGACATATTTATAAGTGTCGTAGAGACATATTGGCATTAAGGGTCATTTACAATGCTGATAAAAATCAGAATAAAGCCCAATGCTATTTCTATGCAGTTTGCATGAGAAAGTGCACGGAGATGTTGGTCAAGGTGCGGCGCCCTTGTGATTGGAGGAGGACTGTGGCCAATCACAGCATTCCATTCCATCTGGAGTTTGGATTAGTGAGTACAGCAGAATGCAGGGGGTGGATGTTGCACTTTTAGGTTGGCGTTCCTCATTTAGTGGCTGATCATAGAGGCTTTTACACGGCCTCAGAGAAGGTGGGATCGGGCATCAGAAATTAGTACTATAGGAGGAAAAAAGGAGAAGTTGAATTAAAGGTTGGTTAAGAAGTGATAGTCATCAGGACTGACTCCTTATACATTCCCATCTCCAACTGCAACCCCACAATCAGTTTAAGCAGCGGTATTTCCATAGAGAAAAGTGAGTGTGCACTAATGTATGCGCTAGATAGCAGGATAGGTCCAGCATCAGAAAGTGAAACGCGTTGTGCCTTCACATGTTTTGCAGATAGTAAGTTGCCCTGGTATATGAAAACTAATGAGCGACATTAGTAAACTCAGGACAGATAAGATGGTAGAGAAGGTGGGGGAGGCTCTTTACTAGCCGTTTAATGTTATTACTCTTATACATACATTCAGCTATTAAATTATCAATTGTGCCACATTCATGGCCTTGGTGACTCTGTTCCTGCATTGTACGCGGTCTTTGTGACTCTGCTCCTGCTCTGTTTGTGGCCTTGGGGACTCTGTTCCTGCATTGTACGTGGTCTTCGTGACTCTGTTTCAGCCTCAGTCAAGGCCTTGGTGACTCTGTTCCTGCACTGTACAGTCTTCGTGACTCTGTTCCATCCTCAGTTGCTGCACTGGTGACTCCGTTCCCGCATTGTATGCGGTCTTTGTGACTCTGTTCCTGTGTTGTACAGTCTTCCTGACTCTGTACCCGTGTTGTACAGTCTTCCTGACTCTGTACCCGTGTTGTACAGTCTTCCTGACTCTGTACCCGTGTTGTACAGTCTTCTTCCTGACTCTGTTCCCGTGTTCTACAGTCTTCTTCCTGACTCTGTTCCCGTGTTCTACAGTCTTCTTCCTGACTCTGTTCCCGTGTTTTACAGTCTTCTTCCTGACTCTGTTCCCGTGTTCTACAGTCTTCTTCCTGACTCTGTTCCCGTGTTCTACAGTCTTCTTCCTGACTCTGTTCCCGTGTTCTACAGTCTTCTTCCTGACTCTGTTCCCGTGTTCTACAGTCTTCTTCCTGACTCTGCTCCCGTGTTCTACAGTCTTCTTCCTGACTCTGCTCCCGTGTTCTACAGTCTTCTTCCTGACTCTGCTCCCGTGTTCTACAGTCTTCTTCCTGACTCTGTTCCCGTGTTCTACAGTCTTCTTCCTGACTCTGTTCCCGTGTTCTACAGTCTTCTTCCTGACTCTGTTCCCGTGTTCTACAGTCTTCTTCCTGACTCTGTTCCCGTGTTCTACAGTCTTCTTCCTGACTCTGTTCCCGTGTTCTACAGTCTTCTTCCTGACTCTGTTCCCGTGTTCTACAGTCTTCTTCCTGACTCTGTTCCCGTGTTCTACAGTCTTCTTCCTGACTCTGTTCCCGTGTTCTACAGTCTTCTTCCTGACTCTGTTCCCGTGTTCTACAGTCTTCTTCCTGACTCTGTTCCCGTGTTCTACAGTCTTCCTGACTCTGTTCCCGTGTTCTACAGTCTTCCTGACTCTGTTCCCGTGTTCTACAGTCTTCCTGACTCTGTTCCCGTGTTCTACAGTCTTCCTGACTCTGTTCCCGTGTTCTACAGTCTTCCTGACTCTGTTCCCGTGTTCTACAGTCTTCCTGACTCTGTTCCCGTGTTCTACAGTCTTCCTGACTCTGTTCCCGTGTTCTACAGTCTTCCTGACTCTGTTCCCGTGTTCTACAGTCTTCCTGACTCTGTTCCCGTGTTCTACAGTCTTCCTGACTCTGTTCCCGTGTTCTACAGTCTTCCTGACTCTGTTCCCGTGTTCTACAGTCTTCCTGACTCTGTTCCCGTGTTGTATAGTCTTCCTGACTCTGTTCCCGTGTTGTACAGTCTTCCTGACTCTGTTCCCGTGTTGTACAGTCTTTCTGACTCTGTTCCCGTGATGCACAGTCTTCCTGACTCTGTTCCCCTGTTGTACAGTCTTCCTGTCTCTGTTCCCGTGTTGTACAGTCTTCCTGACTCTGTTCCCGTGTTGTACAGTCTTCCTGACTCTGTTCCCGTGTTGTACAGTCTTCCTGACTCTGTTCCCGTGTTGTACAGTCTTCCTGACTCTGTTCCCGTGTTGTACAGTCTTCCTGACTCTGTTCCCGTGTTGTACAGTCTTCCTGACTCTGTTCCCGTGTTGTACAGTCTTCCTGACTCTGTTCCCGTGTTGTACAGTCTTCCTGACTCTGTTCCCGTGTTGTACAGTCTTCCTGACTCTGTTCCCGTGTTGTACAGTCTTCCGGACTCTGTTTCAGTGTTGTACAGTCTTCCGGACTCTGTACCCGTATTGTACAGTCTTCCTGACTCTGTTCCCGTGTTGTACAGTCTTCCTGACTCCGTTCCCTCCTATCTCATTTGATTTCCTTGGTCATAACATAATGACCCTTTCATTGTGACTGAGGTTCAGATTCCCTGGTGCAGTGTTAAGTTCCCAGTCAATGTAAATTGAATACCATTCTCTGAATGGATTGTTAAACACTCTGCTGATTTACAAATACCCCCAGGCACAGTTTACTGAAGGTATTATATTACTGACATGACATGTTACTACTAGGAGATGCTTCTGGATGACTAATGGTCTCCGGACTACATATGGAGACATCGCTTCCTTCTCTCCCCAATCAGTAATTACACTAGATATATCCAGTAATGTACAATGTAGTACGCGACAGCACAGTCCTTTCCTCCAGCACAAGCATTTATAAAGGCAGCGTACAGGGAATTCCACCTCTACACCAGAAATATTATATATAGATATAAGACAGAAAAGCTGTTGTACTGCCAGCACCAGAAAATGTGTATAATTAAATATTCTTTATGTATAATCTGTATTTATACACATAAAATAGAATATTTTAGTTAAAAGTCATAATCCCCACTGTCAAAACCCTGTGCCGGCCCCTGAATAGTCTAATGATAGTCACATATAAGCGGGGCAATAACATTATTGCAAATAACCTGTTTTAGCGTCAGCTGCATCACGTTGTAATCATGCATCAACATCATCATCATTTATTTATATAGCACCAACATATTCCGTAGCGCTTTACAATTGGGGACAAACCTAGTAAACTAATAAACAAACTGGGTAAAACAGAGAGAGGTGAGAAGGCCCCGCTCGCAAGCTTACAATCTATGGGACAATAGGAGTTTGACAATTGAGGTTAAGTCTACACTTGCAGTCGGCCCAGCCAGACTGCAAAGGTAAAAGTGACTCTTAAGCTAAATGATCCTGTCACACAACAATGTTGGTCAAGGGGTAGTTGTATAACAGGTGGTAATAGGGTAGAGGTTAAGAGGGTGGTTGAGGAATATTATAAGCTTGTCTGAAGAGGTGGGTTTTCAGAGAACGCTTGAAAGCTTGTAAACTAGAAGAGAGTCTTATTGTGCGAGGGAGAGATTTCATAGAGTGGGTGCAGCCCATCTCACTAATGCTTTATAACAAAGCTGAACTAATATGGTTACAGCATAGCTGCAGACTACGTCTCTGTACAGAGCTTCGCGCTTATCATTTGCTATTCCAGGGAGTAAACCCCTGACTCCCATGTGCCAGAATTGCAATTGTCCAATTAAATATTTAGCTTGTTTAATAAAGCTACAAGAAAAGTGTGTGTGTGTGTGTGTGTGTGTGTGTGTGTGTGTGTTAGCACACGCCTCTGCAAAGTCCACGTTTGTGACCTATTTTGAAAAGTGCAGTATGTCCCTGTTTCCCCCAATTTAGTTTTTTTTTTACTGTATCCACCCTCTTCCAATCCGACACAATTTAATAAGTTCTAAAAGAATGAAATAGGAATATGGTATTTACTGAAATATATAAATGTGATCACATGAACAGTAATACATAATCACTGTCTGTAGTACCAGTAGAATAAATGGGTAAAAGAGGAGATGAGATTACAGATGACCGTTGTCATTGACCGAGAGACGAAATTGAATAGCACATGAGTATAGAGGTGCAGCATGTAAGATCCAGGCTGTGTCTAACAGTTGTGACACATCTTGTCTCAGCTATACAATCCCCATACTACAGTACACAAGAAGAGTCCTCAGTAACCTATTATCTGTTGCGGAACAGCACAGGGAAAAGACATCATCTACACTTGGTCTAATGAGTCTGATCACAAACAGCCTTCCAGTAAGAGTAGCCACAAGTCCTGGCTGGGGGGACAATGGACAACACTGATGCAGATCTGCTTGGCTGCAACAGACCCCATTCCAAAATGATCCAGATTCATTCATTGTTAAGAACTGAATTTCAGCAGGTTTCTACAGCGCTTTTAGTCATAGACTAAACCTCTTCATTAACAGTTATGGGAGTAGTGTCCCCTGCAGGGCATAAGATGGTACTACACAACAGTATAATTATAATAAAAGCATATTTTGCTACTGAAAGAATTTACAATACTGGATTATGTCACACAACAAACAGTCATTAGTAATCTTGTACAGCTGTGGGTGAAATGTTTCAAACTGTGCTAAACTCAGCAAAAATGTTCACTTAATATTCGGGAACTTTTAAGTAAAATCTCCTGTTTCTCAGAAGTGTGTGAATAAGTTACACTGTCTGAACACTGATCTGAAACCTCCATGTTTATATATAAACAATGACTTCTTCTATTCAGCAATATGGTTGTGGAATTGGACTAGCGTATATTAAAATTAATATATTTTACAAGCATAAGTGTGTAAAGGATAATCACACATTAAACAATCAATTGTTATGCACACAAAGAAAGTGACTCAAAATTATTTTTCCCAACAGTTCTACGATATTTTACAGATGCTGTTAATGTCTTAAATGTCCCCCGTAATTTTAGGAGGACAAACGTCTGGAGTTTGCCTGTAGTCTGCGATCACTCCGAGTAATGCGGCTGTCAAAGGGATCACTGATCCCTATGTCGACTACTCCTTCATGCTCACACAAGGCTAAAACTGAAACACGGCAGAACTCTGGTGCTGGTTTGGCAAATGCTCCACAAATCTGTCTGTGTGAAGGAGCCCCGAGAAGTTATTGTGCTGAGAGTGATTGTGACACACAAGGAGTGATCACAGGACATCACCAGCAGCACTCACCTGAGGTGTCCTCAGACACGTTTACACACTACAGGACACAACACATCTCCAGGTCCTAATGAAAGGATCAGAGACAGGTAGCAGTGGTCGTAAACAAGGGAATGAGGGTAACTAATGTCCTGCTCACAGATCCTGACAGATAACCTGTATCTCCACATGGTAACTCCCCTGCAATAAACCCAGATTGCAGATAAAGGGCAGGTCTCACTTTGAAGAGATTGTAGTTAATGGAGAGGGATATATTTCTGCTATGTGACCTTCTGTCCTGCAGGCTGACATCTCTCACTTCAAAGCACTCTGCTCCCTCTCCTCCCAGCACAGAGCCACGGGAAGAGAGTGTACGGACGCTCTGCGCTGAGAGTATTGAAGTAATACTGAGTTAGATTCATAGAAGGCGCTGTGATCCGGTGATCGCCACACACTGTATCACATCGTACAATAGGGTACTTCTCAGTATTCCAACAGAGAGCAGGAACACCCTGGAAGAACGGTTCTCCCGCATACATCCTACTCTGAAATGATGGTACAGGGCCTATCCCCAACACGTGCAGCGCAGGAGGCCTGTGCACATCCTCCTATGGGCCTCAGTTAGTGTCAGGAGCAACCAGACATCAGGACAAGGGGGCACATACATTTTCTATTTGCATACAAGGAAAATACTGTCTGATTTGGGGAAGCTTAATCTTTACACTGTCAATTTCTCTAACTCTATCCGCAGATTTTATACCCCTGTGAATCAGGCCCTAGGTGTCCACCATGCGAGTATCCAGGTACTGGAGCACACGGAGGGGATTGTAGTCCCAGCAGTCTATACACCGTCACATTGTGGCCTCCCCATTCATTTCCTTTTTTCTCCTTAAATAAAGCTAGTCTAAGCCTTACTGATGCCTTAAATAAGTCCTGATAGTGAGAGGACATTGGGACAGTCTGATTGTCATACGGTGTGTAAAGTACTCTGATCACTGGATGTGTTCCATACTCTCCCAGCCTCAGTACAGAGTACTAAGGGCATGTACACAGCATTTTCAATTCAGTTTTCTAGTGTGTACTCTGTACTAGTGTGTACTCTGTACTAGTATGTACTGTGTACTAGTGTGTACTCTGTACTAGTATGTACTGTGTACTAGTATGTATTCTGTGCTAGTATGTACTGTGTACTAGTGTGTATTCTGTGCTAGTATGTACTGTGTGCTAGTGTGTATACTGTACTAGTATGTACTGTGTTACTATTATGTACCGTGTACTAGTATGTACTGTGTTACTAGTATGTACTGTGTACTAGTGTGTACCGTGTACTAGTACGTACCGTGTACTAATATGTACCGTGTTACTAGTATGTACTTTGTTACTAGTATGTACCGTGTACGAGTATGTACTGTGTTACTAGCATGTACTGTGTTACTAGCGTGTACTGTGTACTAGGATGTACCGTGTACTAGGATGTACCGTGTACTAGGATGTACCGTGTACTAGTATGTACCGTGTTACTAGTATGAACAGTGTTACTAGTATGAACAGTGTTACTAGTATGAACAGTGTTACTAGTATGTACTGTGTTACTAGTATGTATTATATTTTGCAGTTTCTAGAGTCAAGTTCTCTTTCTTTGCGAATGTCGGCCCAGAGGACTGGCCGGGTGTGTGTGTTACTAGTATGTACAGTGTTACTAGTATGTACAGTGTTACTAGTATGTACCGTGTACTAGTATGTACTGTGTTACTAGTATGTACCGTGTACTAATATGTACCGTGTTACTAGTATGTACCGTGTTACTAGTATGTACCGTGTACTAGTATGTACAGTGTTACTAGTATGTACAGTGTTACTAGTATGTACAGTGTTACTAGTATGTACTGTGTTACTAGTATGTATTATATTTTGCAGTTTCTAGAGTCAGGTTCTCTTTCTTTGTGAATGTCAGCCCAGAGGACTGGCCGGTGTGTGTGTGTTACTGTGCACACTGTACAAACTCTGCTTGTTTGTTACCCGTGTGAGATATGAGATATGAAATACACTTATCTGGTATACAAATATGGCTGTAGATTTAATGCCACCTGTAACCATGAAACCCTCCTGTTCATCATCATGGCACTGCCCGGAACTAGCACCTGGCACTCTGACCAGCCCCCAGGTGTCGTGCCGGCTGCTGCTGAGAACTACAGGTGTAAGATATGGACAGTGTAAGATGACAGAGGGTGAGCTCAGGCTTCCAGTACTCACTTCTCAAGTCCAGACATTATAATGGGAGGTAGAACCAGAATAGGCATCGGAAGGACCACTCTAGTGAGAGCCGTTTCTATCAGCGCCTGGAAAGACAAGATTGGAGACCGTGAGGACGGACCCTGGACCAGTGCAGCTCCCAACATCATCACATCAAACCTTCATATACTGTCTGACATGTACGTACTTTACTGCAATGCGATACACATGAACTGCACAGATAATACACAATAACAGGGCTGGTACTGTACAGGAACAGCGACAAACATCTCCAGAACTAGGGAATTATGGACATATACCGTAGTGCTATTTCTGGGTCTGATAGATTAGATCCTACAGGTGGCGATTGGGATCGTCAATCTTTTTGGGCCCATAAATGCTGAAATTTATGTTGAATTAGTTGTAAAATGACCCAAGTGTCTGGTAATATGGCAGCGTGCGACGCCTTTAATATAACAGAAGAGATTTGTATCTATTTCTGTAGCGAGGTTCTACCGGTCCCCTCCCACCTCCGCAGCGGGCCGACCGTTCCGTATACAGACATAACATGCCCCTACCCAGAATCCTTAGCTGCGGAGCTTTCCGCAGTTTGGAACGGCAGATGTCTTTTCTATAAAGGTTTTTAAACACCCTTAAATAAATTTCATTAAATCTACACTAGAGAAACATTACTAAACCTGGCTGGAAAGTATTTCAATACAAACCGATACCAGTTAGTGGTCCATTTATATTAATAGGTCCATACATTTCTCACACACAGAATAAAACATTCTATGCTGCCTTCAGGCTCATCAGTCTCCTGCTGTATTTGAGATCAGGACATTTGTAATCAGAGTTTCTGCAAAGTTATATTAGATAACGATGAACACAGAAGTGTCCACACGTTGAGGTTAAAAACTTTAATAAAGAACATAAAAATAACAAATTACTAAACCGGTCTCTGAATAATGCAACACTTCTGCCTGGTGCAGGGATTGGGAACGTCCTAACAATGTGAGGAATTAGCGATCGGGTTTATTTAATGTACATAACAGATTTATCTGAGGGGGCGTCTATTGGTTGGATGACTTATTATTATGCAAGAAAACCCTGCTTCTCCATATGTTTTACTGTATGCAGAGCAGTATAAATATCTCAATTATCTCTGCGCTTTTCTCAGGAAATAAAGAGAGAGATTGGTGTAAGAACGCAGGATAATGTTATGCTTCAGACACGGATCCGGTCTGTCTTCCGCAGCTGCTCCTGTAGATGTAGATCTATAGACTCCTCACATCCGGAGGCTTTAGGTGCCCCCCTAATACAGTGTGGGTTTTAGAAACAACTTGTCTATAGAATTGGATGCGTTTGGATAGTTTTGGGATATATCAATTAATTATCATTTGCATGTTCATTTAATACACTTAAAATTTAGTTCCCCAAGATATTATTCTCTTCAATCTCAAAATGCGTGAATTAAAGATCAGGGGGTAAATGTAATAATACAGTATAAAGTGTCCCATCCGCGCTCGTAGTAACTATATACAAAACCAAAATAAAGGAATAAGACAATACCTAATGGAAATGGTCTATGTGGTCAAAATTAGTAATTAGTCCACACAGATATTTGGGATTGGTGGTTGGCAGAATAGACGTATAACCAGCAATAAATCACGGTGTGCAGAAAAAACTAACATCAATTTACATGATATTGTAAACCCAGAAAGGTTAGTGTCCCGAAGGAAAAATACACTGATACATAAACAATGCTCTGCGGATGATCAAACACCAATAATGTGGAATGAACAAGTCATATGTATCATTCCTGGTGACATATGTTCGAGGTCAGTAATCACACACGTCTTGGTAGCTTGGTGGGAAATGTTCCTTAGGAAATTCTATAGTAAGCTCGTGTGGTTGATTCATATATCTCATGGAAACCGCAAGTTGAATGTCCACAAACCTCAAAGTAAACAGATGTAAGAGTCAGAAGACCCAATTAGTGTAATTAAGAGCGCGGATGGGACACTTTATACTGTATTAGATATTTAATCAAGGAGAGATACCTTGCAACAAACATGTTGTCTGGTATTTGAGCGCGTTGCACATATCTTTGGTAAATGTATTAAACTGCGGGTTTTAAAAGTCACCATTATTCAGCGACTGCAATGTCTTTAAAAGCAAATTTTGCCTTTTTAAATTTCCTCTGCAAAGTAGCCAAATATCAGCGACTTGTACAACCCGCAGTTTAATACACTGACCTTCAGATGTCAGATTTTTTCACGTACGTTTAGCTTCATCCATTGCACATTACAGTGACCTCGCTGCTTTACTAGTGACGAGAAGGCTGCGTTCTCAGGAAACATGGCTGAGCGCACAATATGGCTACCTGCGCTGCCAGGAGGGAAGACCTGTCAACAAGCTTACGACAGTCTGTAAAACTAAAAGTAGCAAGAAAATAAAATAATAAGGTTTCCCTCCTGAGGCTACCCTCACTTACAATCCCTGAGTCCCCATGTCCGCACCTGGTGTATGTATAATGTATATTTTGTATGACTTGTTATTCAGACTGTCTGGCAGTGGCGTTTCGTGGCTCTTTATAAACAGATGATGAATACAGCCGCTATTGTGTTATTAGACGGACTAGCTGAACCAAAGTGTCTGTATTTGATGGTATATCTGTATTTAGATTGTGTCAGATATTTTGTTCTTAGTTTATTAACAGGGATTATATAGTATCTGTGTTCACCAGTCATTGCTGAGAATACTAATTAAGTTATATTTCATATTATCAGTGTCTGATTCTTTGTGCTGCTGTGGTCGGGGGGATGAGACGGTGTTGACACAAGTAGCTCTGTGGCCGCAATACGTAAAGTTGAACTGGATTTGGATCTGTATTGAGTGGAAGATCAGGTCAGATCCCCCAGCATGCACTGCACATATCACAAACAACCAGGGGAGGGCTGGCAAATTTTAACCCGAGGGGCAAGACTCAACTCATCATCATCATCAACATTTATTTATAAAGCTCCAGCAAATTCCGTAGCACTTTACAATTGCAAAAAAACATTAATAAGACAATACTGGGTAATACATACAGGCAGAGAGGTAAGAGAACCCTGCTCGCAAAGCTTACAATCTATGGGACAATGGGGGTTTGAAACACAAGGGCACGTGCTACATCATATTGCACAATGGACCAGCTAGAATGCAAAGGTAAAAGTACTGAGTGGGTTATGTGTACCAATGTTGGTCAGAGGGTTGTTGTCTTGTGTTAGCTGTGTAGAGGGTGGTAATAGGGAAGATTAAGATGATGGTTGAGGAATATTATAAGCTTGTCTGAAGAGGTGGGTTTTCAGAGAACACTTGAAGGTTTGGATACTAGAGGAAAGTCTTACTGTGCGAGGGAAGGAATTCCACAAAGTGGGTGCAGCCTATTAGGTACGTTTTAAAGGGAAAAATATGCAGGTGGCTCAGTGACCCAGCTCGAAGTAGCCCACTATAAGACCGGCCTGGGGGGCTGATGCCCCCTGCCTCCCCCCTAGCCTAGTCAGCAGCCTCTGCAAATAACCAATAACAGAGCAGGTTATGGCTCTGAAAGTGGATGGGTCAAAACTTTTGGCCATGACTGTATGTTAGGAGAACAGCAACGTACCACTTCCCTCACTCTGGATCCTGGACATTATTTGTGTGGCTTCATTCTGTCTATGGATGACAGCACAATAATATTTGCACCGTTTTGTATGCTGGATGTATTTCTACCTATCACCTGTTATTCTGGTTTCTGTATAAGTATTTATAAACAAACAATAAATCACATTATGGTCACGTGCACTATGGATATGCAGACTGCATCCTGTGACCTTACTAAAGCTGCCAGCAACACAATCCTAGAACTGTATCTGTTCCCATAAGTAACTGTGTCTCATCTATAACACATCTTGAGAAATTATCAGACTAAACTAAGCGGTTTTGTCCAATTTTACCTGTGAGAAAGTTGTCAATAATCGCATCTCTTTACAAAGTGTGAAAAAGTCTCACAAAACTTTTCCAGAAATCCATTTATAAGAAATAGCAGTATTAGTATTCTAATAAAGCCCAAGGGACGGAGACAAGGAAGGCTCTAAGAAAAACAAGATTTATAAAAAGCAGGGAGCATATGGCCTATGCTGAACGCACGTAAGGTGTTTAAAGGGAAAATGAAAACAGCTGGAGACTTTACAGCAAAGATCTGTTACTGGGAACACGGTACAGTATACACGCAAAACAAGACTATGGGGGAAGCTGATTAACTCAATACTCTGTATATATAGTCACACATATATGTTCTAATGTTATTGTATATAATGGGTTATATTGTTATACTGGGTGAAGAGGTGAGTGACCAGCGATCTTACAGTAACCATTTTATTGTTTAATGATTCTAAATGTTAGCATATCTGATTGGCTGTGACAACATCCCATCGTTATTAATCATTTCTAGTAACACGGCTCCGACTATGTATAAAACTCTTCCTATAAATGATGGTATTTATTATTATTTCTTCCTGCGAGTTCTAGAACACGGAGATCTGTATATTTCCCCGGTGACTGCTAAGGATGAGCCTGGGAAACGGACGCTTCATACTAGACCTATGGTAACTTATCACGTCGTGGCTGTACGACAGAAAGTAGAGATACATACGTGTTTGGCAGCTATTCGCGAAGACCCAACGATCTGTCCGTTGCTGTCTAGTACGTCGATACCTTCTTCCAGCTCGCTGTGCCTCATTAAGACCACGTTGCAAATATTGGCACTGGCTAGAAAAACATAGAAAGGAACAAAAAAGCAAATGACCAAAGCAGGAAATAGGAATAAAAACAAAAGACCAGTACAATACAGAGCAGCGGTGATGTAATTGCGATTAATCCGCAGCGTGCGGCGTTGCTTCAGAGGTGGTACGATGTATGGCAGTGTATAATTACAACATTCTCCCTTAAATAACACTGCCACTAAACCACTGTACAGAGCTCACAAGATAAAAAGTGGAGGGAGAGGAGGTAGTGGCAGGAAAGTGGCTTTCAAAATGTGTCCTGTTGCATTGTGGGTTGTTCTGATATTTAGAGTTAGGAGGGGACTTGTCCAATCTCAACTCTAACTTGCAGTGTAAAAATAAAGCTGCCAGGATATGTTTTTGTACCTCCTTATATCACAACATGGCTTGTACCAGTACGAATATACACTCTTTAGTTGGATTTGCAAAATAATATCCCAAATGGTTTCCTGGTAACCCCTAACCTACAGGATGACCCCTCTTCCCACATTAATATAACTGCTATACAAAGCGTTCTAGAATGCTGCTCCAACCAATCAGGACACCAGCCTGCGTGTGCTTTGCGGTCAATGAAGATGGCAGAGAGTCTGCTCTCTTGTTCTGTAAATGACACCAATTTCATCATTTGTATGCCACCACAATGGTTTTGAAATTGAACAATGGAGATGTAATTGAAGAGCAGACTTTCAGCTTTAATTCAACATGTTGAGCAAAAATATTGTTTGAAACATTTAGGAGTTGTAAGTATTTTTATACACGGTCCCCTATTTTCAGGGGCTCACATGTAATTGGTCACCATAATCGAAATAAAATGTTAACTTTTAATACTTTGACGCAAATCCTATGCAGACAATGACTGCCTGAGGTCTGGAACTCACGGATATCACCAAATGCTGGGCTTCCTCCTTTGTTATGCTGTGCCAGGCCGTTACTGCACCTGTGTGCAGTTGTTGTTTGTTCCTGGGTCTTTCTGCCTTTAATTTTGTCTTCAGCAAGTGAAATGCATGCTGGATCGGGTTGAGATCAGATGATTGACGCGGCCATTGCAGAAAATTCCACTTCTTTGCCTTAAAAACTCCTGTGTTGCTTTGCAGTATATTTTGGGCCATTGTTCATCTGTACTGTGAAGCGCCGTCCAATCAACTTTGGTGAATTTGGCTAAATCTGAGCAGACGGTATACTCCATATCATCCAGCTGCTTCTGTCTTATCATCAATAAACATTAGTGACCCGGTACCATTGGAAGCCCTGCATGCTCATGCCATGAATCTGCCTCCTCCGTGTTTTACTGGTGAAGTGGTATGGTTTGGATCATGAGCCATTCCAAGCCTTCTCCATACTTTTTTCTTCCCATCATTCCGGTACAGGTTGATCTTAGATGATCATCTGTCCATAGATTGCTGCTCCAGAACTGGACTGGCTGTTTTAGATGTTTGTTGGCAAAATCTAATCTAGCCTTTGTATTCTTGAGGCTTATGAATGGTTAGCACCTTGTGGTGATCCCTCTCTATTTGTTCTTGTGAAGTCTTCTCTTTATGGTAGACTTGTATAATGATATGTCTATCCTGGAGACTGTCCTTCACTTGGCTAGATGTTGTGAAGGGATATCTCTTTACCATGGAAAGGATCCTGCGATCACCCACCACTGTTGTCTTCTGTGGACGTCCAGGCCTTCTTGTGCTGGCGAGCTCGCCAGAGCGTTCTTTATTTCTCATTATCTACAAAACTGTTGATTTGGCCACTACTAAGGTTCCCGCTGTGTCTCTGATGGATTTTGTTTGTATTTGCAGCCTACAGATGGCCTGCTTTACTTGCATTAAGAGATCCTTTGAGTTCACAGCAACAGCTTCCAAATGCAAATACCCCATTTGGAATCAACTCCACATCTTCTGTCTGCTTAACTGATAAAGAAATATCGAAGGAATAGCCCACACCTGTCTATGTAAGAGCTTTTGAGTCAATCGTCCAATTACTGTTGGTCCCATGAAAAAAAGGGGACTACATATTAAACAGCTGTAAATCCTAAACCATTTCTCCAATTTGGATGTGAATAATCTCAAATTAAAGCTGATAGTCTGCACTTTAGGCCCATATTCAATATATAACTGTACTTTGAATATGTTTTGGTAAACAGCTTAAATAACCAAATTTGTGTCAGTGTCCAGATATACATGGACCTAACGGTACCTACACAAAAATGCAGCAATGGCACAAGCTGGTCAGACGTCTCGTAGGTTTACACATAGTCTGGAATATTTGGGATGTTCCTGCTGATAGAAGTATGTTTTCCCAGCTTGATATTCCAGACCTGACTTACATCAAGGGGCATTTGAATTAAAGGTGGTGTAACCCATAGCAACCAAACCTATTATGTCATTTGTCTAGTAGATTCTAATCATGTCTGCGCTTGTTCTCATAATTCCATCCCTCCCACATCATTTGCCGGAGCAGCTAAGAACTGATCCCCATATATGTCACTGTCTATAGAAATAAAATACGCTGCTCTTGTCACTTTTATTCTCCGATGACGGGGAACACAGCATTGCAGCTTAGTCACTTGCAGGAATCACACAACAATATGTTTCACTGACCCCAGACAAACAAATGGAAAACAGATTGTTTCAAGATGTAATCACCTTCAATGACAGAAAACCATATTGTTCAAAATATTAATAGATCGGAAGAAAAAGACACTGTACCTTCCACTACATAACAAAATACAGTGTGTAAACCACTGGATGGCAATCACGCTACTTACAAGTCATGTTACGTAATCCTTACACCGCAGGAAGACCGTCATGTTCTCTTAATTGGATCATGTATTTATGTAGATATGTTATAACACAAGACATGGTTCCATTATTGTTCATAGATTCTATTTTTCGTATTTTAAATTATCACACTAATATTTCATTTCAGTGTTTCCGAAAAATGGGTCTATAATAATGGGTCTGAGTTGGACGTACAAATAGTGTATGTAGACCCGTATGTTGTGTTGGAGACATTGCAATTCTTAATTATGTGAACATACTGCTGTACTCAGTTTGCGCGCCCCTTTTCTCCTCTGCTGTGCCTCTCCAAGAGTAAAGAGGCACCTGTCAGATATGGACACGGACGTAGCTGTACGCTTCTTTGCGAGCATGCGCGGTACAAATGTGCGTATTGTACGCTAAGCAAGCGGTCGTACTCCTAACTCAACATCCCCATTGTGATTAATCATTATAGAGATGCAAAATGTGACAAAGTGGAAACGGGATGTTAGTCTGCGGAGAGAATGTCTCTGCACTGAATGTTATGTTCAGCACAAGACGGTCCTTTCATTGCTTCTGTTAAAAATGTACTGGAAGCTGATGTATGAATGTGCAATGGTTAATGGTATTGGAAGGCAGGTGATGTCTAACATATGTCAGCCAACGACCTCTCAGTGAGTGGACCAGATTACAAGACTGGGGGGGCCGTTGTAGAAATATCGTACAGATGGCAGAGTCCCTAGCGAGTATCTCTTCTATAGATTATACAAGTGTATTTATCATAAATACAGCTGTTCACAATGCGGAGCCTGGAAGCGATCAGTGAATCAGAAGATTTGGGGGCAACCTCAGATAAACATTTCCTCGTATTGGGGCACATTTATACATATGGTATAAGCTCCGGTACGGAGCGATATAACGTGGTGTAAGAACACAATTAGGATTACAGCTATACAGCTTTATTACGGGGAAGTAAAGCCTCTAACTTACATTAACATCTCAAGAACGGTGTATCACTGAGCTGAATCATCAGGGCCTGATCAACCACTAGGCTGACCAGGCTGCAGCCTGGGGCGCTGGGTCCCGGGGGGCGCTGCACTGTGGGTATTTTTTTTTTTTTTTTTTAATTTTTTTTTTCCATTCATTTTTTTTTTTTCGGGGTGGGGGAGGGGGGGGGGTCGCCGCGGGGGGGTGGAGGGCTCAACGATCAAAAGCATTGGTGGTCAGTGGTTAGCAACACACAGCCAATCGCTGTGCAGCAGACAGGAAGCAGGACGTCTTCACTTCCTATCTGCTGATCTGAGGAGAGGAGCGACGCTGGCACAACTACAGGTAAGTAAAGGGGGGAACTGCCCTGCATATCTATAGGGAGGGGGGAGAACTGCCCTGCATATCTATAGGGAGGGGGGGGAACTGCCCTGCATATCTATAGGGAGGGGGAGGAACTGCCCTGCATATCTATAGGGAGGGGGAGGAACTGCCCTGCATATCTATAGGGAGGGGTAACTGCCCTGCATATCTATAGGGAGGGGGGGGGAACTGCCCTGCATATCTATAGGGAGGGGGAGGAACTGCCCTGCATATCTATAGGGAGGGGGAGGAACTGCCCTGCATATCTATAGGGAGGGAGAGGAACTGCCCTGCATATCTATAGGGAGGGGGAGAACTGCCCTGCATATCTATAGGGAGGGGGGGAACTGCCCTGCATATCTATAGGGAGGGGTAACTGCCCTGCATATCTATAGGAAGGGGGGGGAACTACACTGCATATCTATAGGGAGGGGGGGAACTACCCTGCATATCTATAGGGAGGGGGGGGACTACCCTGCATATCTATAGGGAGGGAGAGGGGGGACTGTCATGCATATGTATAGGGAGGGAGAGGGGGACTGTCATACAAATCTATAGGGTGGGAGGGGGGGGGGCTGCCATGAAAATCTATAGGGAGGTAGAGAGGTTGATATGTATGAAGGAGGGCAGAGGAGGGGGGCTGATATATGTGACTGGGGGAGTTTTGATGTGACGGGGGGGGGGGGATAGCTAGCTAGCAGAGTGAAGGTAAGGAAAATAGCTGCAAGGGGGATTGATGCAGGGTGGGAGGTAAAGAAAATGGCTGCAGCAGGGGTTAAGGAAAATGGCTGTGCGGGGGGGTTGTGGTTAAGGAAAATGGCTGCAGGGGCTTTTTAAAAAATAGAGCAGCTTTGGGGGGCAGAATCTCATGATTGTGTGGTGGTCACATGGGTGGTCTCAGCAATCACTAGAATACTAAATATTAGTGAGATGGGGCTGGTAGAGGTTTGTATTTGATTGACAACAAATATTCAGATATTGCTTATAAATGCCTGTCCAATGGAGTACTTTTAGCTGGCCATAATGGAGTGTTTTGTTTTAACTAAAGGGCCTAATCATTCAGGGTTTGCATTATAATACATTTTTGCATTTTCAAAAAAGGACGCCAACTTTCCAGAAGCCAACGAGAGGATAACAAAGTTGCAAGAGAGAAGAGCAAGGACAGGTAAGAGACAATGGCACAATCTGTCTAAATTTGAATGCTGGAGAATACACCTGAACATTCATATTCACCTATATATTCGGAGGAGGGGGGGGAGGGGCGCTGCGGCCGTATTAGCCTAGGGCGGCCAGAACCCTTAATCAGGCCCTGTGAATCATATACCGGGAGTAACTGGAGTCTATACATAACTAGGTATATCCATTATGCTGCCGTCCACTCTGCAGGGACATTGATATGATAAAAGGTTGTTACAACTAAGCAGGCAGAGTTTGAGTGACAGTGGTGCAGAACTGCCCTGTGTGGATTGGTGGATTCATACGCAGGACCAGTGATGTCACAGCAGCTCAGATAACAGCATGAGATTTCATTAGCACATCAGGGTCTATTTACGAAAAGGCAAACAGGTATTTATGCCGGGGATAGGGCTCCTCGTCCTATCTCCCTACAGGTCTAATGGAGAAGCCTATTCATCAAGTATTGTGGATTTACTTGATTTGGGTATCTCAGAAACTGTGGACCTCCCAGGATCATCACACACAACAGTCTCTAGAGCTTACAGAGAACAATGCGCAAAACAAAAAGTGATCTGCAGTTCTGTGGGCGAAAACGTCTTGCTAGTGAGAGAGGTCAGCGGAGAATGACCAGACTGGTTCAAGCTCGGACCTTGAAACAGATGGTCTACAGCAGCATATATATGTATGGACCCATTATATAGCCAAAAGTATGTAGACACCATGGGGTAAATGTATGAATGTCCGATTTCTGCAAGTCGCCGGAAATCGGCGACTTTGCATTGAAAATTTAAAGCGGCGATGGCTTGTAAAGGCAAACTTTCCTTTACAAGCCATCGCCGCTTTAAATTTTACCTGCAAAGTCGCTGATTTCCGGCAAGTTGAAAAAATCGGAGCATCATACATTTACCCCCATATGTGCTAGTTGAACATATCATTCATTAATGTGGAGTTGATGCTATAACAGCCTCCACTCTTCTAGGAAGGCTTCCCACTAGATTCTGGAAGGTGGGGTCTGAAATTCGCATCCATTCAGCCACAATAGCGGCGAGGTCGAGCATTGATATTGGGTGATAAGGCCTGGCTTGCGGTCTGCATTCCAATGAGTGTATGGTGGGGTTGAGGTCAGTCAAGTTCCTCCACACCAATCTCTTAAACCATTTCTTAAAGGATCTCGGTTTTTGCACTGGGCATATTCATGCTGAAACAGGAAGGGGCCTTCCCCAAACTGTTGTCACCAGGTTGGAAGCACACACTTCTCTAGAATGTCATTGTATTAAGATTTCCCTTCACTTGAACTAAGGGGCCTAGGACAAACCAGGAAAAAAGAGCCCAGACCATTATTCATACTCCACCAAACTTCCCAGTTGGCAGCACGCATTAGTGTAGGAAATGTTCTCCCGGCATTCGCCAAACTCAGATCCATCAGACTGCCAGACGGTGAAGCGTGATTCGTCACTCACAAAATTACAATTGACCACGACAGCTCTATCAAATCTGATGAACTGACTTGTGTTAGTGTCACTTTGAAAGTCAACAAGATTGACCCATTCTACTTATGTTTGACTATGGAGATTGGATGGCTGTATGCTTGATTGTATCCACCTGTTAGCAATGCGACTGAAATGGCCAAACACTCTAATTCAGGGGTCAGGGAACTTTTTTACCTTTTACCCCCAAATATATTTAGATACGCTGACGTTACCCCCTTGATTTGAAAGGAAGGAAATCATATATTATTGATTATTGGAATTCAAAATTTTATTGAATCTATTTAAAATTTCTTTGAAAGCTTCAACTTCAAAACTTCAGGTTTTGGAGAAATGATGTTCTTTATTTTTGATATGAGAGCATCAATATTGGGGCATTTTGATGTCAGAGCAATTTGGATACAGTCTTCAGCGTCCAATCGATTTCTCTGCTTTATTTTTATGTTCGTTAGAGTGGAAAATCCTTGTTCGCAAAGGTAGGTTGTTGCAAAAGGCAGCAACTTTTTGACTGATTCCTCATGTGCAATTTTGATGCCTTTGCAGCTGTTGACATCCAAAAATATGACAGATCTGCTTTGTTTTCTAATGCAATACGTGCTTCATTATTGCATCGAAGCTCAAGAAGTGCCTCTGCCAACCCTTGAGGCTCTTCTGGTACAACAGCAATTTCACATTTAAAGGGGTCTACAATCCAACTGACAGCATGTGAATCGTCAGCATTACCCCCCAGGAATTTCATTTTTACCCCATTTGGGGTAATTTACCCCTGTTCTCTGACCACTGCACTAATTAGAAGGGTATCCACATACTTTTAGCCATGTAGTGTACGTATTTATTATATACACACAAATAATACAGTTGTTGACAACACTTATCCTTAATATTGCAAATCTATATGTATCTATAAAAATGAAAGTATGAGGCAATAATTAAAAGGACCCGTAATTTGGGTTACAAGCTTAAATGTTTTGATCAAAATATGAATGAATCAATTTGCAATAATAAGGCTGATTTTTGTTTGTATAATGTATATATATTAAGGACAGCTGCCTGTTTTCCTGTGCCGTAGGAAAAGACAGATTTATTAATTAATCCAGGAGCCAGTACTTTTAAGAAAACAATGTTGGCGTATTAACTAATCCCAGGAGATTTCTCGTCAAATCTAATAATCTGTTTACCACAATCCCTAAAGAAATACAAGGCTCACAACGGATGAAAATTGCAATTAGCGGTGAGGTTTTATGTCGAAGCTTCTAATAAGTAGGCAAGTTAGAACACAAACACTTATGGATGGAGAGTGATCATCGTTGCTGCTAGTGTCGCATGCTGCGATTCTATATTTCCTGACAGGTGTCCCGTTTGGGGATAGTGTCTGCAGGGCCATAGGGGGCCTATGCCAAAATATGAGTGGGCGTGTCAGGTTGTGGGCGAGGTTCTGCTACAATACAGTCAGTAAATCAGCAGCAATACTAGACAATGTGCCCTGTGCCCACAAAGAGAGCAGCGAGGGCGTGTTCATGCCAATGTGGCCCAGGCAGACCATCACCTAGATACATATACGCCTGTCAGAACGGAAGCTTCTGATAGGCTGATGGCAGATTCGCCTCTGAAGCTGATTGTAATAGGAATTTGTATTTTCAAAATATTTTTTGCTACTTTCATTCCTACACAATAATGAATATTAGATCTGCTGCATTATACCAAGCCTAATAAAGAATGCATTTATCACTATCAAGACAAATGTTAACAAACTTTTCTTGTGCTTATGACCTGGTTCTGAGTATATGTATGTCTGGTGTAAGCCTATCGCTCAGCATATGGGCGTAAAGACGTTATTTTACGGGTTGCTTTCTTAACATAAATTACGCCCAAGATGCATACAACTCAGCAGCAGCCCTATAGCCTAAAACCGTGTTACTCCCTATTTTCACTGGCCACGTGGAGGCTTAATCCAGTCACCACCATAGAGTTCTGTCTATATGTCCGCACCTGGAGCTGTCTGGTAGTTTGAGGTTCCGCCAATCTCTATCTGTGCCAGTGACACAACCAAAGCTACCGCAGAGGAACTGTACTTCCCATATTTATAGACACAACCATAAAACTCATTACCCAGCCCGAATTACTTATTAATGGGTTAGTGTCACAGCAGACCAGTGCTGTTACCACAAGTGTGTTTACAGTATTTTACTGCTGGAAGTTTTCTTCCAAGCATCTACTACTTTCTGACATTCCCCTGAGCTTTCCACGCCAGTTCCTTCCCTTTGTTTTCGCTCGGCGCCTGATCCCCGACTTCCTCTCCTTAAATGTCCCAGTTGTTTGCCGCTGTCTCTTCCTTCTCCCTAGGCCGTCACTTTGCGCACAATTGTGTAATCTTTGGTTGGTTCTTTTCTATTCCACCAATATCCTGGAATTTGAGGTTTCCAGGAATAATAATCACAAAGATCCGTACAATGGGATAAAGACTTCCTCCTTTCTAGCCCTGGTCCCTGGGCCTATGAAGCCAGGAGTCCTGCTAGCTATACGTGTCACTAGGCCAAGTCTGCCTACGGTTATAGGGCTTACCGACAGCTGGGAAGGGCACAAACCGCTGGATGAAGAGTCTGGTGGACGGGGTAAACTTGTTTGCTCTCTGGACCAGAGCATTAAGGCCGACCTGGAAACAGGAGAAATGAAAATAATTAAATGACTTAATCTCCACTGTGCAGAGTCACTCAGAGTAATCATACACTAGGGGGTATATTTACTAAACTGCGGGTTTGAAAAAGTGGAGATGTTGCCTATAGCAACCAATCAGATTCTAGTTGTCATTTATTTAGTACATTATACAAATGACAGCTAGAGTCTGATTGGTTGCTATAGGCAACATCTACACTTTTTCAAGCCTGCAGTTTAGAAAATGTAGTCCTAGATCTACAGATGTAGTACAAGACCCAACATTGAACATAATGCCAAACTGTAAATACTGGTCCCACAGCTCCGTCCAGATGGCCTCACAGCTTAACCTCACTGTACAGTCACTTAACACATTTCAAATGTCTAAGCAATTTCTGCAGCATTCTGACCGGTAAACTCAGCCCAACCCAGCATTAACGTACAATGATGTAATATGCACCTCACTAAAGTCATATGCATCATTTAAAATATACCAAATCTCTAATAAGCAGGGTCCACACAAATAACACTTAGATCAAAAGTGCTTTTCATATTACACTTATATAATATTTGCAGAGTGTCTGATATCTGGGAAACAACATAAATGGTTTTCTGAATACTACAACTGAGCTGCATCAAATCCCGGCAGGGATAAATAATTATATATATATATACATATACACACACACATATACATACATATACTCACAAGTAAAAAACATATGTTTGTAAAAGTTGCACAAGGCAACAAGTCACAGGAAGGTGAGAGACTGTGTAAGTCATGTATTCGGTTTTAAAAGCTGATCTGGAAACCTTGAATCACACTTCTTAACAGAACCCATTTCACAATAGCCGGTTTCCTAAATAATTAATTAGTAAAAGGCAGGAGCAACATTTTATCACACTGACAAATGGCTCTTTGGAATTAAACAGGGAGATCAGTAAGACCTGCACACACACGGACAACCTGTGACCAAGCTGTACCTGAGGCCAGATATTAGGAAGATGAATTATCGGACAGAAGCCGTTTCGGTGTATTATTATGGAATAGTGTGAGATACAGGGACAGTTCCGTTAGAAGGAGCTTCCTAAGTTCCACATGCTCTGGTCCAGCTGTGAATATGAAATGAAGTGTTTAGAGAGACGTGAATTAAATTGTGTAAATTCCCATCCTCTGTCTGGGTTTGCTGAAGTAATGAGATTATTACTGCGGCCAGAGACACAGTATTACGCTCACACGCTACAACTACTGCACTTTATATTATGGAAGCTCAGAGTCTGAAGGCTCCGACCACCGGAGAAGGTCATGAGGCCATCTATGAAGACCTCCGCAGGCCCTGTAAACCTACGCTGGCTAAGAAGATATGAAGTAGGTTTAAATCTTGTATCATACACGTTTATAATACACAACTGACATAAAAGTCTCCTATAAACTAAATCCTGTGTAGAATGGCCCCATTTCTAAGCAAATGGGCACCTGCTATCAGGCTCTCTTTCTGGGGGCAGAGGTCACGTGACCGTCCCGGCGGCTTATTTGTCTATAAATGTTATATCATCTTTTAAAGTATGTTTGCGATGTATTAACTGCCAAATGGAGGAGATTTCACAGAAATCTCCTCCGTTTAGACAAATAGCGTTCAGCATCGATAGCAGCCACGTAGATTACTATGGGGATTGTGATGTTCTGAAATGCATCAAGCTTTGATAAGCTTTGCATTACGCAGATGCATTACGCAGACAGGTAACGCCATCTCAGGATGACGTTACCTGTCTTTACCTATGGGATTCTGATGAAACCTCTCTGGCTTCACAGAATCTGATATAGTGAAATTGCTGGGCACGTCCTCATAGGATCGCAGGAGAGGGGTCACTACGGCGGATCTCCCAGAGTAGCCCCGACATAATGCATCATAGCGGTGCATAAATCATCATCATCATTTATTTATATAGCGCCACTAATTCCGCAGCGCTGTACAGAGAACTCACTCACATCAGTCCCTGCCCCATTGGAGCTTACAGTCTAAATTCCATAACATACAACACACACAGACTAGGGTCAATTTGATAGCAGCCAATTAACCTATCAGTATATTTTTGGAGTGTGGGAGGAAACCGGAGCACCCGAAGGAAACACGGGGAGAACATACAAACTCCACACAGATAAGGCCATGGTCAGGAATCAAATTAATGACCCCAATGCTGTGAGGCAGAAGTGCTAACCACTGAGCCACCGTGCTGACCATAAATATACATCACTGCGATGTGCAGCGATACACACTTAGCAGCACCGCATCTAATGATGCATAGACCCCATAGTGTCACTGTCAGACACACTAATTCTCTCCCTATGTCCGGTTACATATTACACATATTTAGGACTGAGCAGAACTCTTCAGGGTCAGCGGAGAAATGTTTTATTTATTTGTTATGTTGTTTGGTCTGTGCCAGGTCCCATTAATCCACCAAATGTGACATGAATGACATCTATTAAGGGTGAATATTTTCATAATGAGCCAGTGCATCACAAACTGCAAACAAGGCAGCGGACTAATGAAACAGACATAAAGGTCTATGGATAAACCACAGTACAATAACCCACACACTGCACTTAGCAGCAGAGTCCGAGGGCAGCAGAAGCCCCCGGTGTCTCCATCCACAGTGATTATGGGCAGTAACAGCAGTTTCACAAGCTGTCAAACACGCTCACTCCGCGCGCTGCTCACAATTATCGGGGAGAGGGAGCTGGGATTAAAAAACCCACAGGGGCTTTGTCACGTAGGAAACGGTGAAAAATAACCTGAGCGTATGTTGTGCAAGATGGCAGAGGATTCTATCAGATACATAAATACAGCCAGCGACTGTAACCTCTTCAGTGCTGCCATCTAACTCTCCAATATCAGGGAAACGGCCTCTTCTGTCTGTCGTTGTCCACACTCTGGACATCAGTGTAACAGATGGAAAACAGACTATATAACATAGAAGTATCAGCTACTCTGCAGCTAGAGCCACACAGATGATATCCTGGTCATTTACAGACCAGCAAATCCCGTTTACCTGTGCGCCTATTGTCTTGCGCATTTTAAGATTCACACCCACTTTGGACCTCATTTAGAGTCGGACGCAAAGTCCGTCTAAGAAGTGCAGGAGTGGGAGTGTGCCGCAGCTTGGTGGGGTATTACGAGTGGCAAGCAACCCCAGTTGCGTCCCACTCTTAATACCCTATCGAGCTGCGAGCAGTTCCTGCAGCTAGCTAACCGCTTGCGCCACCTAATTCCTGCCGCACAGCTTTAGCCGTTTTGACCTGTGTTGCGTCTGCGCCTCACTGCGACTAGGATGTATTTACATGGTCACCCCTTCACAATTCCCCGTTCCGCCCTTTCCCTCGTAGTAAGCCGCAAGCTGTCGCAAGTGTTAATTGTGTCCAAAATGCAGGCGGATATGGTGCTTGCTGCGCATGCGTGGTAGTGTTTATTTGTTGGATGCGCCTAAAACTGACTTTGCGTCCGACTATATATGAGGTCCTTTATGTGCAGCTGCCCCCCAGGAAATCAATCTGCATCTATTATCGCGTTTGGGGATATCCCGCTAAATGCACTTAAAGTAAAACGATACACAAACCCGTACCTCCTAAGCGTGCCGATTTGAGGACTCTATCCCGCCATTCTGATCGGGACAGCTTTGCCCCGCAGATGGGAGACTGGAGAGGTCTCTCTCATTTACTGCACTCTGCACTATAACACTGGTCCAAGTGCGACTACAAAGGTCTATTGCAACAGAAGTACAGCGTGAAAGTGTTATTACTATAGGACTGAGGCCGGTTATCTACTAAGCGCATTAACAGCCAAGCAAATGGCCGCACCTCGTCCAAGTTGGTTCTATGGGGATACTTCAGGTCAGAACAGATTTAATGATGGGTCCTGGATGATGAAAATGGTTTATCAGATTCACGTGTATAATGTTGTCATCTTCTCCCCCTTCTCTCAGTCATGATCAGATATTACTAGGACATATCTATCTACCATGACTCTGCTTCTACTGAGAATAATATCAGGAAGTAGATAAACCTATAACCCGCTTCACAAACTGTAGATCAGCTAATGCTGGGTACACACTACAGGGTATTCACCTGATTATCGAGTCAATCACACGATAAATGACCGGTCGGCCGGATATCACATCAGTGTGTACGCTCCAACGATGAACGATTATCGTTCCAAAGCTCATTGTATCGTTTCATCTAATTTTTAAACCAAACTAAAAATCTTATTTAAAGATGGAGTCATTTTGCTCCAATTCTGCAGTGTATATGTACTCAGGTCCATAGATCTCTATGGAGTGTGCAGAGTCACCATCTTTTCAGCCGATGGTTATGACAGAAGAAGAGCACAGATCTGAGGGTAAATTGTGTAAAAGATGTTTAGTGTGTACAGGAATCGGCATGCTGATTGGGACATTTTTTATTTAACGTTGGTGAAATCAATCAGTATATCGCATAGGGAGAAATTTTGTATAGTGTGTACCCAGCCTTACACATAAAAGCCAATTGAGCTCTGTTGTACATTTATTTGATTTAATGTTACTCTTACAAATAATAATAATAATAATTATTATTATGCAAAATGTCACATTGTTCTGTCTAAAATGCTAGAAATAAAGTCGGATGAGTGTATAAGATTATTATAAGATCATACTTCTGGCTGTATTTATGGTGAGCTGAATTGGAAAATTAGTAAAGAAAGTAACAATAGAGACAGTTCACTACTTAGTGTAGACAGTTCCATTGGAAGCTGACAGTATGAGATACAAGGTATCTAATGACTGCGTATGGTCACACACAGCAGAATACAGGGCACTACTATCACATAGAGCCAAGTCCACAGAAGCACAGGACAAAACTGCACACTATGAAATTTCCACCTGGGCACCTGGGGAAGATCCAGCTTTGGGAATGAGGGGTTTACATAAACATGAGTTACAAGAGGGGTAGATGATTTACAGATGGGTGGATGAAGTTTTGGTCTTATATTATTCTAGTACCGTTAGATATGGTCATTGAACCATTGCTAAATGGGACCATTTTGCACATAACATTTGTAAAGCTTAAATGATAATCTATTAATGGCACTACATGAAATTATCATAATTAAGAAACAGAGAGTAAATGAACATATTCTGACTGTTGATTTCAAATGTCAATCAAAAATGCCACATTTGAAGTATTCCGTTTCTTATTCATTAATTTCCACACCGATTTTGTTGCCGTCATCACGTCTCCCGAGGCTTTGTCATGTTATTAAGAAGTGACGACAGGCCGATGGAGAGAAGACGAGGTGCCTTTCTGCAGGCTGTAGAGTTATTTTTAGTATTGGGACGATATTAACTCCTTTACTACTTTCACACGTCCCGTAAGATAGAAATGAACGTGCCATGCATAAAGAGGTCATAATTCATTATTTGTTTGGAGATTTTTTTCCCCAATTAAAACTGAAAAATGTTGCTTGCATAAGTATTCAACCCCACAGACTAATACTTGGTAGAACCCCCTTTTGCTTCAATAACAGCTTTAAGGCTGTACCACCAGACTTGTACACAAGTTGGGAGTGATTTTTGCCCAATCTTCCCTGCAGATTTGCTCCATGTTGGATGACGTTTGTGGATTACAATTATCAAATAGTGCCACAGATTCTTAATTAGATTGAGATCAGGGGGTAAATGTATCAAGCTGCGGGTTTGTAAACGTGGAGATGTTGTCTATAGCAACCAATAAGATTCTAGCTGTCATTTTGTAGAATGGAATGCGCAACCAGAAAAAGTGTGGCCAACTTTGAGAAAGTGCCTTGCACAGGCACGAAACGCGTCAGTGGGGGTATTTTGTGGACTGGATCCGGATGCATGACTGTCTCAGTACCTGAATTCTTACCATTCGTGCATGTCAAGGGGTCATTACCAACACTTACCTTTACCACCGGCCCCGGCACACTCCGATCTCCACTGCCGGCGTAGATATCAAACCTGGAAGTCATCTGGCAAGACTCGTTTTTCTCCGGTGTGTAATTTACGCTAGAGCCGGGATTGAGAGATCGGGTCACTGGTACCGGTCATTTGTCCTTAATACAGTAAGGAGTCCGTCCGTTAATCCCAGAAGGCAGTAACAAGACCACAGGCCGTGTGAGTTATACCCTGACGGACTTCTGCTATTCAGGTGACTGTGCGATTTACTTTATTCATTCATTATCTATCTAAGGAGGAGTTTACATCTGACGATACTACTACTATTATGATTTATGCAGATATGTCTACAGTAAATCGAGACTTTTCTGTCAGGTTCTCAATCTGGATATGCTTTTAGCTCTATGGACTGGATTTATCAAGTGTTGGCCACACTTTTTCTGGTTGCGCATTCCAATGTATAATTGATTTTTAATTTACATCCGCGGTTGTCTACATGTCATTATATACGAGATAGAGTGCTTTTTCACATTGTTTTAATACTGTGTAGTGTTTTTTGGCTAATGCCAACATCCGGTGTTGGATTCATTTATTAAATATTGTTGTATATTACTGTTCAGTGCCTCTTTCCATTTCTCAAGAGATCACCTGTTTTAACAAGGATTCATTTCTGTACCCGTCCAGCAGCGCAACCCTACCTCTTGTTTGTTTGTGTCTGTGACTATTACTGGTGGCTCTCAGCAATCCACCAAGGGTGTGCAGCAGCTGAGGAGTACCTTTCATTTTATTCAATTTTACTTTTTATCATCACTTTATCCCTTCAGCTTTTTATTAATATTTAGAGTCATTCCGCAAGGCTCTCCAGTGTGCGCCATTTAACCCCTAGTGGGCTATTTGTCATTTTGTAGAATGCACTAAATAAATGATCACTAGAATCTGATTGGTTGCTATAGGCAACATCTCCACTATTTCAAACCCGTAGCTTGATACATTTACCCCCTGGACTTTGACTTGGCCATTGTAGAACATTCACTTTTTTGTTGTTGCATTTTTATGTACAAATAGAAATAGCAGCTCCTGTGCTGGTTATAGCAGAGTGCTGGGGATATGTCTCTGTATGTGTTCCTTGCTGGATAACCCCACCCTCTCAAACACCTGCTTGTAACCTATATATTGATCGAGCAACTTCCACTTCTGTATTGTTGATAAAACATGGCAGTGTTGTGTTTGGGATCATTGTACCGCTGAACTTTCTCCCAAGCTTTAGTTTCCAGCAGACTGGAGCAGGTTATCTTATCCCTGTATATTGCACCATCCATCCGTCCTTTAATTTTAAGAAGATGCCCAGCCCACAATGAGGAAAAGCATCCCCCCAAACCTCAATGCTGCCACCCCCATACTTCACTGCTGGGATGGGGTTTGCAGAGGAATGGGCAGTTTTAGGTTCGCACCGCACAAAGCGTTTTGAATTGGGGTCAAAACACTACATTTTGACTTATTTGACCACAAAACCTTATACCACATTATAGCTGGCTCACTCTGATGGTTTCTGGCAAACTCCAGTAATGGCTTCCTCTAGCCACCCTCCCATATAGACCAGTTGTGCACAGAGCTCTTGATACGGATGACTGGTCGCCTTCACTCCAGTCTGTAGCTCCTTATAGTGATAGTTGTGCTCTCTATGGCTTCCACCACAAGTCTCCTCCTTGCTCTGATGCTGAAGTTTGACAGACGGTCTTGTCCAGGCAGTGCCTGGTTTGTGGGTGGTAAAATGCAGCTTCTATTTCCTTACAATTCACCCTACTGTGCTCACTTTTTCCAATCAGGTCTATAACTTTATATTTAAATAACTTAAAATGCTTTTTCACAGCTTTCCTTCAGATAGTATGACCAATGTTATTTGAATTAGGGCAGAGGTGCTTAAACTCACGTGTGCATGATACAGAAACCCCGAAAACCTTAACTGTGGGAAGCTCTTGAACACTGAGTTTGAGCACTTCTGAATTATGGGACCATTTATCCATAAAAGGTGAACTTTTTTAATCCACTCACTAGGAACCAGTGACATCAAAGAGAATGCAGCCTATCCAATCACTAGGAACCAGTGACATCACTGAGAATGCAGCCTATCCAATCACTAGGAACCAGAGACAACACTGAGAATGCAGCCTATCCAATCACTAGGAACCAGAGACATCACTGAGAATGCAGCCTATCCAATCACTAGGAACCAGTGACATCACTGAGAATGCAGCCTATCCAATCACTAGTAACCAGAGACATCACTGAGAATGCAGCCTATCCAGTCACTAGGAACCAGTGACATCACTGAGAATGCAGCCTATCCAGTCTCAAGGAACCAGTCACATCAATGAGAGTGCAGCCTATCCAGTCACTAGGAACCAGTGACATCACTGAGAGTGCAGCCTATCCTGTCACTAGGAACCAGTGACATCACTGAGAGTGCAGCCTATCCTGTCACTAGGAACCAGTCACATCACTGAGAGTGCAGCCTATCCAGTCACTAGGAACCAGTCACATCAATGAGAGTGCAGCCTATCCAGTCACTAGGAACCAGTGACATCACTGAGAGTGCAGCCTATCCAGTCACCAGGAACCAGTGACATCACTGAGAGTGCAGCCTATCCAATCACTAGGAACCAGTGACATCACTGAGAGTGCAGCCTATCCAGTCACTAGGAACCAGTGACATCACTGAGAATGCAGCCTATCCAATCACTAGGAACCAGTCACATCAATGAGAGTGCAGCCTATCCAGTCACTAGGAACCAGTGACATCACTGAGAGTGCAGCCTATCCAATCACTAGAAACCAGTGACATCACTGAGAGTGCAGCCTATCCAATCACTAGGAACCAGTGACATCACTGAGAGTGCAGTTTATCCAATCACTAGGAACCAGTAACATCACTGAGAATGCAGCCTATCCAATCACTAGGAACCAGTGACATCCCTGAGAATGCAGCCTATCCAATCACTACGAACCAGGGACATCACTGAGGATGCAGCCTATTCATTCACTAGGAACCAGTAACATCACTGAGAATGCAGCCTATCCAATCACTAGGAACCAGTGACATCACTGAGAATGCAGCCTATCCAGTCATTAGGAACCAGTGATATCACTGAGAATGCACCCTATCCAATCACTAGGAACCAGTGACATCACTGAGAGTGCAGCCTATCCAATCACTAGGAACCAGTAACATCACTGAGAATGCAGCCTATCCAGTCACTAGGAACCAGGGACATCACTGAGAATGCAACTTATCCAATCACGAGGAGCCTGTGACATCACTGAGAATGCAGCCTATCCAATCACTAGGAACCAGTCACATCAATGAGAGTGCAGCCTATCCAGTCACTAGGAACCAGTGATATCACTGAGAATGCAGCCTATCCAATCACTAGGAACCAGTGACATCACTGAGAGTGCAGCCTATCCAATCACTAGGAACCAGTAACATCACTGAGAATGCAGCCTATCCAATCACTAGGAACCAGTGACATCACTGAGAATGCAGCCTATCCAGTCACTAGGAACCAGTGACATCACTGAGAATGCAACTTATCCAATCACGAGGAGCCTGTGACATCACTGAGAATGTAGCCTATCCACTCACTGGGAACCAGTGACATCACTGAGAGGCACCCGTGGGTGGTCAGCCAGCGTGAAGTGTAGAATTGGGCCAGAACACCCGGTATCTTTACATTTGATTAGCACAAAAAGGGCTTCACAGGCAAGGATATTGCTGCTAGTAAGATTGCACCTAAATCAACCATTTATCAGATCATCAAGAACTTTAAGGAGAGAGGTTCAATAGTTGTGATGAAGACTTCAGGGCGCCCAAGAATGTCCAAGCAAGCACCAGGACCATCTCCTAAAGTTGATTGAGCTGCAGGATCGGGGAACCACCAGTGCAGAGCTTGCTCAGGAATGGCAGCAGGCAGGTGTGAGTGCATCTGCACGCACAGTGAGGCGAAGACTGATGACCTGGTGACAAGAAGACCAGCAAAGAAGCCACTTCTCTCCAGGAAAAACATCAGGGACAGACTGATATTCTGCAAAAGGTACAGGGATTGAACTGCTGAGGACTGGTGTAAAGTCATTTTCTCTGATGAATCCCCTTTCACTTTGTTTGTGGCATCTAGAAAAAAGCTTGTCCGGAGAAGGAAATGTGAGCGCTACCGTCAGTCCTGTGTCATGCCAACAGTAAAGCATCCTGAGACCATTCATGTGTGGGGGTGCTTCTCAGCCAAGGGAGTCGGCTCACTCACAATTTTGCCTAAGAACACAGCCATGAATAAAGAAGGTACCAAAACATCCTCCAGGAGCAACTTCTCCCAACCATCCAAAAACAGTTTGTGATGAACAATGCCTTTTCGAGCATGATGGAGCACCTTGCCATAAGGCAAAAGTGATAACTAAGTAGCTCAGGAATCAAAACAAAAATTTTGGGTCCATGGCCAGGAAACCTCCTGAAATCTTAATCCCATTGAGAACTTATGGTCAATCCTCAAGAGATTGGTGGACAAACAAAAACCCACAAATTCTGACAAACTCCAAGCATTGATTGGGCAACCATCAGTCATACTGACTAATGGCCACCTGTCATAACCATCGGATGATAAGATCTCGACTCCGTAAACTCTATGGAGAGGTGTCTACACTGCTGGTCATGAGTTTGTACACACTTCCGCATTTGCTGACATTGTTCCATCGTTCATGATGAGTTTTAGTCAGTTTATAAAATCAAATCAAACGATACGATAAAACATGATCGTTGGAGCGTAGACTAATGCAAGATTGGACCGAACAGTCGTTTATGATGTGATTGGTGCGATAATCGTCTGCAAAACCTGTAATGTGTACCTAGCTTTAGTCTCCGTTGTGAAATACAATCTCTCATGACCAAGTCTGGTCTTTTCTAAGCAAAATCATTAGTTCTGTGAAGACGATTCTGTACGACACATTAAAAATACAAATAATGTACTAAGAAAATGTATGTGGAGAAGATCAATAGCTCAATAAACAGCCATAAGGCATACGTGCCGACTTTGTGTTCCAGTCCTCTGGAAGATCCAAGAGGAGGGAGCGTGGTGGGAGGGCGTAAGGGGCGGGACCAAAATGACAATTTCGGGGGCGTGGTGAATTGCGCATTGAATTTCAAAGGGGGATGCGGGAGAATTGCCTGCTCTCTTGGGAGTCCGGGAGAACGACCAGAATTTAGGAGTCTCCCGGACATTCTGGGAGAGTAGGCATGTATGCTGTAAGGACATACAGGTAGTTTGTGATGTACTATTACATTATAAAACGTCCCCTCAGGGTAATGGATCCAATGATTACAGAAATACAGTATTTACTAACAGTTCTTACAAATGATGTGTGTATCAGGTACAGAGATAGAAGGCTGCAAGCAGCAGATATTTTCCTTCCATGCAGCAGATAACGCTGCAGTGAGGAACTACAGGCAAATGGTGTTAAATGACCACAAAAAGCTTAAAGGCTTTACTGATAAAGACAGGCTGCAATTATGTGTCAGGGGATCCACCTGCAGCCGTATGAGCTGGATTACAGACGTCGTACTGAGAGTGCAATGAGAGCTCCACGTCACATTAAGGGCATGATTGGCAGCATCCATAGATATGGTAAGAGCGGCATTGATTATATCAAATTACTGCACTAATTGTTTCTAAAACAACCATATATCCAGGTATTAATGGAGGCAGTGTGTTGCTGTTATCTGTGCGTCTTATTACAGGATTACAGGGTCAGTGCATGGAGAAATGAAAGATAAACATGTATGTGGACACTGTGATGACCATGGACAGCTGCTCTCACTCTCAGCTTACACTGTACAGATACCGCACCGTTAGTGGAATGCCTCCGCGGCCAGTGTGTTGCTGCGGTTTGTACGCTCTTTGTTATGTGCAGTGTGGCAGCAGGCAAGTAATAGGGCAAACATACATCGTTACTAGAGGGCATTCATGTAATGCAGGATGATGTGGTGAGGAGCGGAAGAGCAACATGTTGCGGGGTGTTAGGAGACACCCGGGTTAAAACATGTTTCGTGTTGAACGAGGCACCAGGGGTGAAGATCGTTGCAGGGTGTGATGAGGCACCAGGGGTGAAGATCGTTGCAGGGTGTGATAAGGCACCAGGGATGAAACATGATGGCTCCTCCGCCTCTCACTAACATGACTTTTGTCACTGTCCCTGTTGTTTTATGACTGTCCAAGGACATCCTCCCACATGCACACAACGTACACACATAGTATTAGTGGGGTCCGCCCTCTCTACATACACATATTAAAATAATACTGCAATAATCCCCCTCCCCCCCCCCCCCACACACACACACACAATAGTAATGCTGCAGGCACCACTATCCTGCATACACATATAATAGTAATTCTGCAATCACCCCCCACATAATAATAATGCTGCAGTCAGCTCCACCATAATAATAATGCTGCAGTCACCTCCCTACATACACATATCATAATAATGCTGCAGTCACCTCCCTACATACACATATCATAATAATGCTGCAGTCACCTCCCTACATACACACATCATAATAATGCTGCAGTCACCTCCCTACATACACACATCATAATAATGCTGTAGTCACCTCCCTACATACACACATCATAATAATGCTGCAGTCACCTCCCTACATACACACATCATAATAATGCTGCAGTCACCTCCCTATATACACACATCATAATAATGCTGCAGTCACCTCCCTACATACACACATCATAATAATGCTGCAGTCACCTCCCTACATACACACATCATAATAATGCTGCAGTCACCTCCCTACATACACACATCATAATAATGCTGCAGTCACCTCCCTACATACACACATCATAATAATGCTGCAGTCACCTCCCTATATAAACACATCATAATAATGCTGCAGTCACCTCCCTACATACACACATCATAATAATGCTGCGGTCACCTCTCTACATACACACATCATAATAATGCTGCAGTCACCTCCCTACATACACACATCATAATAATGCTGCAGTCACCTCCCTACATACACACATCATAATAATGCTGCAGTCACCTCCCTATATACACACATCATAATAATGCTGCAGTCACCTCCCTACATACACACATCATAATAATGCTGCAGTCACCTCCCTACATACACACATCATAATAATGCTGCAGTCACCTCCCTACATACACACATCATAATAATGCTGCAGTCACCTCCCTATATAAACACATCATAATAATGCTGCAGTCACCTCCCTACATACACACATCATAATAATGCTGCGGTCACCTCTCTACATACACACATCATAATAATGCTGCAGTCACCTCCCTACATACACACATCATAATAATGCTGCAGTCACCTCCCTATATACACACATCATAATAATGCTGCAGTCACCTCCCTACATACACACATAATAATAATGCTGCAGTCACCTCCCTATATACACACATCATATAATGCTGCAGTCACCTCCCTACATACACACATCATAATAATGCTGCTGTCACCTCCCTACATACACACATCATATAATGATGCAGTTACCTCCCTACATACACACATCATATAATGCTGCAGTCACCTCCCTACATACACACATCATATAATGATGCAGTTACCTCCCTATATACACACACATCATAATAATTGCCCAGTCACCTCCCTATATACACACATCATATAATGCTGCAGTCACCTCCCTACATACACACATCATATAATGCTGCAGTCACCTCCCCTACATACACACATCATAATAATGCTGCAGTCACCTCCCTACATACACACATAATAATAATGCTGCAGTCACCTCCCTACATAGACATTATAATAATGCTGCAGTCACCTCCCTACATACACACATCATAATAATGCTGCTGTCACCTCGCCTACATATATAATAATACTGCTGCATTCACCTCCTCTACATACACACTTAATAATACTGCTGCAGTCACCTCCCCTACATACACATATAATAATAATGCTACAGTCACCTCCCCTACATACACATATAATAATGCTGCAGTCACCCCCCTACATACACATATAATAATAATGCTGCAGTCACCCCCCTACATACACATATAATAATGCTGTTTTCACCTCCCCTACATACACATATATTAATACTGCTGCAGTCACCTCCCCTACATACACGTATAATAATAATGCTGCAGTCACCTCCTCTACATACACACATAATAATAATGCTGCAGTCACCTCCCCTACATACACATATAATAATAATGCTGCAGTCACCTCCTCTACATACACATATATTAATACTGCTGCAGTCACCTCCTCTACATACACACATATTAATACTGCTGCAGTCACCTCCCCTACATACACATATAATAATAATAATGCTGCAGTCACCTCCTCTACATACACACATATTAATACTGCTGTAGTCACCTCCCCTACATACACATATAATAATAATAATAATGCTGCAGTCACCTCCTCTACATACACACATATTAATACTGCTGTAGTCACCTCCCCTACATACACATATAATAATAATAATGCTACAGTCACCTCCCCTACATACACACATAATATTAATGCTACAATCACCTCCCCTACATACACATATAATAATAATAATGCTGCAGTCACCTCCCCTACATACACATATAATAATAATGCTGCAGTCACCTCCCCTACATACACATATAATAATAATGCTGCAGTCAGCTCCCCTACATACACACATAATATTAATGCTGCAGTCACCTCCCCTACATACACATATAATAATAATAATGCTGCAGTCACCTCCCCTACATACACATATAATAATAATGCTGCAGTCACCCCTCCCATCTCCCTTGTTAAAATAATTTAAATATGGAGTCAATTTCTGTGATAGTGTTACGCTTGTACATTTAATAATTTACTTTTATTTAAAAGTAAGAGGTGAAATGAGGAATTTCACAGAAAATAACTGTATAATAGAAAATGTGTGCGCCTATTATTACTATGGTATAATATGTATATATAACATATAGTGGTATTTTAAAAGCATTTTAATAGTCGTGTGGAGAAGAGAGGACAAGAGACGGGTATTTGCACATGTAATAATATAATGTATGTGAAGGGAGCTGCATAATCTTCACTTTGATTACTGTGCATTTAATGATCTATCACATCTTACAGTTTTATGGTCTAATTACCAATAACGACCCTAACCTGTCTGATGGGTCCTATTTATCTTACTGATCCAGCCATGAGACCACCTTACTGTACATGTACGTACGTCTGCTGCTCTGTGTGTATCTTACTGATCAGCCAGAAGACCACCTTACTGTACATGTATGTATGTATGTATGTTTGGAACCTACTGCCTGACATTAATCATAAGAGTGAGGAGACATCGGGGCTGATTTCATTAAATGCGGCAATTGTGGGCAGCACGGTAGCACTTCTGCCTCACAGCACTGGGGTCATGAGTTTAATTCCCGACCATGGCCTTATCTGTGAAGAGTTCGTATGTTTTCCTTGTGTTTGTGTGGGTTTCCTCCGGGTGATCTGGTTTCCTCCCACACTCCAAAAACATACTGGTAGGTTAATTGGCTGCTAACAAACTGACTCTAGTCTGTCTGAGTGTGTGTGTATATTAGGGAATTTAGACTGTAAGCTCCAATGGGGCAGGTACTGATGTGAGTATGTTCTCTGTACAGCGCTGCTTAATTAGTGGCGCTATATAAATTAGAGATGGGCGGGCTCGGTTCCCCGAGATCCGAATCCATCCGAATTTAGCCTATCCGAGTACCGAGCTGAGCAGGCTCGGTACTCTCCCGCCCATTCGGATTCGAAATCGAGGCAAAACGTCATCGTAACGTATTCGTATTTATGAGCTCGGTTCTCGCGAGACTTGAAATGCATAAATAGCAGCCTCCACAGCAATCCATCGCCATTTGACAGAGGGAGAGAGCAGGGTTAGGTCACACTGGCTATATCAGCGCAGGGACAGAGCAGTAATTGGACACATTATTGTTTGTATGCAATACCATTGTAATCTTAATACCAGTTGTTACAGCAGTAAGAGGAGGATAGAGGAGGGTTTTTTGTACAGTTTCTGGCACTCCAAGTGCTTTTGGGGTGTTCCCCATTATTTTGCATTAATATTTCTGGCTGTCAAAAGTCCTGTTTGTCAGCAGTCTAAAAAAATAATATTTAGCACTCCCAAGTGCTTTTGGGGTGTCCCATATTCTTTTGCATTATTTTTTCTGGCTGTCAAAACTAAAGTCCTATTTGGCAGCAGTGTAAAAAAATATATATATAGCACTCCCAAGTGCTTTTGGGGTGTCCACCATTCTTTTGCATTAATATTTCTGGCTGTCAAAAGTCATATTTGTCAGCAGTATCTAAAACAATTTGTAGCACTACAAGTGCTTTGGGCTCAGAATGGATTCAAAGCAGTCCACATATGAGCAGATTGAGCAACCAGGTTCTGTCACCAGTCCTGATGGTAGTGTTCCCAGTACGTCATCTGGGAAAGGCGATGTCAAACTACAGTCTTTTGAAATCAGTCAAAAAAACACACACCCAAAAAAAATTTACTGTGTTGAAGCGAAAAAGAAGTGTAACTGAGGAAAAGTTAAGTGCCGATAAAAAAAAAATTGCCAACATGCCATTCTACACACGCAGTGGCAAAGAGAGAATGAGGCCTTCACCTTTGTCTATTAGTGGCAGATCAAAAAATGTTACCGAGCCTACAAGTGGTGCACAACTACTGTTACGCGTCAAAGCCGAGCTGCAAGATAACAGTAAGGCATTAGAGTATAATGTTTGCTCTGAATCACAAATGACAATCCCTGTGGAGAGTCCATCCAACAGTGGTTTGTCTAATCGTGAGCGTTCTGTTTGTTTACCCATAAAGGAGGACCTTTTCAACAGTTCTGCTGATGTTTGCCTGAACAGCCCGAGTGTAGCCGGTGATACACCAAGTGAGGATGCCACATTGGAAATAGAAGAGGATGAGGGGGAGATTTGTGTAGGCGACGAGGGCGCTAATGAGGATGTTGATGATTATGACGCAGACAGATACAAAATTGCCTTTCTCAATTTCTATTTATATTCTACAGTCTATAACGGCTGAATAGTTTTCTATTTTACTCCTAGTGGTGCAGACAGATACAAAACTACCTTGGTCCATTTCTTTTTACATTCTAATTCTACAGTCTATGCACTATGCAGGCTGCTTTTTTTCTATTCAACTACAAGTGGAGGGCGGGGGGGGGAGGGGGGCATAGATAGCCACCAAACGACCTTGGTCCATTTATTTTTACTTTCTAATTCTACAGTCTATGCAGGCTGCTTTTTTTCTATTCAGCTACAAGTGGAGGGCGGGGGGGCATAGATAGCCACCAAACTACCTTGGTCCATTTATTTTTACTTTCTAATTCTACAGTCTATGCACTATGCAGGCTGCTTTTTTCTATTCAACTACAAGTGGAGGGCGGGGGTGGGGAGGCATAGATAGCCACCAAACTACCTTGGTCCATTAATTTTTACTTTCTAATTCTACAGTCTATGCAGGCTGCTTTTTTTCTATTCAATTACAAGTGGAGGGCGGGGGGGCATAGATAGCCACCAAACTACCTTGGTCCATTTATTTTTACTTTCTAATTCTACAGTCTATGCAGGCTGCTTTTTTCTAGTCAACTACAAGTGGAGGGCGGGGGGGGGGGGCATAGATAGCCACCAAACGACCTTGGTCCATTTATTTTTACTTTCTAATTCTACAGTCTATGCAGACTGCTTTTTTTCTATTCAACTACAAGTGGATGGTGTAATATACACCCAAAGACGATGGCTACATTGCCAATAATCAAAGAGGGAGGGGGAAGACAACCAGGTTTGTCTGTATAATTTGCAGGCAAGTGTTAGAATTAAGGACGGCCTACCAGGGATTAAACTGTTTTTTCATAATTTATTAGCTTTAGAATTACCTCACTTATCCAAGAAACTGGTGGAGCACTAAATTAGATTATTTTAGACCAAAAAAATTTTATTTTTTCAAAAATAGCAAAACAAAACCAAAACCAAAACCAAAACACGCAAGGGCGGTTTGGCAAAACCAAAACACGACGGTAACCCAGATCCAAAACCGAAACCAAAACACGGGGGTCAGTGAGCATCTCTAATATAAATAAATGATGATGATGATGATGAATTGTGAGCGAGTGATATCTGTATTACATTGATGGTAATGCATCTAGAAAAGCACATTTCCTCCATAGTGCAACTGGAAGACACAAAACAACAGACTGCGTGGTAATACCTGAGGGCACCACCTCGTACTGGGGGCACCACCTCTTACTGGAGGCACCACCTCTTACTGGGGGCACACTGCATTGGTTTTGCATGTTCTCCCCATGCCCGTGTGGGTTTCCCCAGGTTGCTCCGGTTTCCTCCTAGTATCCAAAAACATATTGATAGGTTAACTGGTTCTGGTGTGTCTGTGGTGGGGAGATTAGATTGTAAGCTCCGCTGGGGCACTGGCAATGTAATATAATTGCTACATGTAGTGAAATGCTGATCATTGTAAGCCACAAACGACGTTAAATTGTGCAGTACTTTGGTTACACTTTTATTTTGATGTGAATAAATTGCCTCTGTAAAGTCTGATACATTGTTGTTATATAATAAGACATTTATAAGACAGTAATCATAACAGTGATAGTAGCAGAACATAGCTTGTTATTGATAAACAGCTGTGGTTTCAGCAAGTTCCTTATTCCTGATAAGACAAAGCCGACCTTTTGTTCTCCTGGTACATCAGTAGTCTTCAACAGCCTATTTCCTTCTATACAGACAGGCTCTGGCTGAAGCCCTGCATGGGGCAGCAATAAGCTCAGGTTTAGTCTTCCTGTGTCACTTCCCCGCACTGCTTGGAGAGGTACTAGGTCATTCTTTAACTAAACGCTACGTCTCTTTGTGTGATGCTCCTCTGGCGTGTAAGGCCAAAGACTTCATTAACTGATAGCTGCTGTCAATTAGCTGCAAATCCCCTCCCAGTGAGCGCCTATTAGAGCAAGATGACCTGAAAACAAGTGTTATCACCCCCAGTGGTCTGCGCAGAGCTGGTATTAATTAAACGGGACCCCTCGGAGACAGCTGCCCACTGAGATGCACAGAGGACGATGGGGAGGCAGAGCACATGTCATTATTAGGGGTCAGACAAATCAGTCTGCCAGGTCAGGCTCCCCGGAATCTAAGCTCTCTCTTGTCCTCATAAAGAGATAATATTTGTAGTGATTAACTAAAAATCTAGTTAACCTTTTGCCATTAATTATTTGTATTCCCACGGAATCCATGTCCAATGGCTGTGACCTCTGCCAGGGTCTACACTTAGAAGTTGGCTTTGATTACTCGGGCGGATAATGCTTTAACTGTTTGTCACAGCTGCGGATCCTGGTTATCCACCCAAAACTGACAACTGCATGGAAATTAGCACAGGACACGTACGGAGATTTATGGGAAAGAGTGTCCCGCTTACAGTATTATCATACATGTTACCAGTTACTCCCAGCCCTCGTACATGGGAAGGTTTATAGGGTCTTCTTTACTCTGTGCTAGTTCTGTCTTTTCTATTTATCATTGTTTATTTATATAGCGCCTATAATATTGTGCAGCGCATACATTTATAACTACTAATGAACTTCCAACTCTATAATTAATCTTATTGAATAAATAACTACATTCTGGTCTTTTTAATGGGACTGGGCTTTATTTGGTAGTATATTGTAATCGTTTCATCCTTGTTTACGTGCATTTTAAAGACAGAGAGAAAGACCTTAAAATAAAAACCCATAACAAAACAAAGCCAAACATGTCAGGTTTCACAGAGGATTGTGTTTTTCTCACCCTAACGTGTGGCTCACTAACTGGTGGGCATGCTGGCATTTGTAGTTCCACAGCAGTGGAGCAGCAACAGATTCAAATTGGCTTCTATACGATGTCTTTACAGGCCATGGAAGGCCAGATTATCAGCTGTGACCCTGAATAACTGTGTTGTGAATGTCAGAAGCCCTCGCACACCCATTTAGGAATACAGAACCGAATTATGAAATTATTTGGTTTTTTGCAGGTTAGATATATAAATAAATGGAACATTATCCCTCTCAGTATTGCATTACTTTATCTTGTGTTTTTTTTAGGTTATTTGAGCTGACCCTTACTAGGTTCCTGCTCTGATATGTTGTATGTGGCATTCTCTGTCAGCACAGTGCTGGGTATATGGCTGTCCTGTGCTGTACCTGTGCTCCAACATGATTATATGACCACACAGGATTACACAGCCACACAATACCCTCTATACAACCATACAGCATTATACAACCACACAATACTCTCTGTACAACCACACAGTACTCTCTATACAACCATACAGAATTATGCAACCACACAATACTGTCTATACAACCATACAGGATTACAAAGCCACACAATACGCTCTATAAAACCATACAACATTATACAACCCCACAATACCCTCTATACAACCACACCAAATTATACCACCACACAATACTCTCTATACAACTACACAATACTCTGTATATAACCATTCAGAATTATACAACCAAACAATACTCTTTATACAACTAAACAGGATTATAAAGGCACAAAATACTCTCTATATAACCACACAGAATTATGCCACCACACACTACTCTCTATACAACCATATAATACTCTCTATATAACCACACGGGATTATACAACCACACATTACTCTCTATACAAGCACACAGGACTACACAGCCACACAATAATCTCTAAACAACCACACAATACTTTCTATACAACCACACATACAGTGTAGGATATACAAGGTAGACAAAATAAATGCCGACATGAAAATAAAGGGCTGAAAGGAGGGGCACAAGTATTGCTCAGAGTGGAGAATGGGACAGTTGTAAGGGTGCATTATTGTGGGCAATATAGCATACTTGCCTACTTTTTAAATCTGCACTCCGGGAGATCGCAGTAGAGATCATATGACAGAGGGTAGGAGGGGGCGTGACAATGTTTTCACGTCACTATAGCCCCATAAAATACAGAAATTCAAGGAATTAAATAGCGGGGGGCGGGGCTTGATAACGCAATTAAGTGTCCCCCTCCACAATTCAATGCCGTGAATTTCGGCATTTTACAGGGTCTGAGAGGTTTGACTACTCTTACAGGAGTCCGGGAGGACTCCCCGAAACTCGGGAGCCTCCCAGCAATTCCGGGAGAGTGGGCAAGTATGCAACATAGGTGGGAGTAGGGTAGGTGTGATGGTGCTTTAATGTGGGTAGTATAGGTGGGAGTAGGGTAGGTGTGAGGGTGCATTAGTGTGCGTAGTATAGGTAGGAGTAGGGTAGGTGTGAGGATGCATTAGTGTGCGTAGTATAGGTAGGAGTAGGGTAGGTGTGAGGGTGCATTAGTGTGGGTAGTATAGGTAGGAGTAGGGTAGGTGTAAGGGTGCATTAATGTGGGTAGTATAGGTAGGAGTAGGGTAGGTGCGAGGGTACATTAGTGTGGGTAGTATAGGTGGGAGTAGGGTAGGTGTAAGGGTGCATTAATGTGGGTAATATTGGTGAGTAGGGTAGGTGTGAGGGTGCATTAGTGTGGATAATATTGGTGGGAGTAGGGTAGGTGCGAGGGTGCATTAGTGTTAGTAGGGTAGGTGTGAGGGTGCATTAATGTGGGTAATATTGGTGAGTAGGGTAGGTGGGAGTGTGCACTAGTGTGGATAATATTGGTGGGAGTAGGGTAGGTGCGAGGGTGCATTAGTGTTAGTAGGGTAGGTGTGAGGGTGCATTAGTTTGGATAATATTGGTGGGAGTGGGGTAGATGTGAGTGTGGGTAATATAGGTGGGAGTAGGGTACGTGTGAGGGTGCATTAGTGTTAGTAGTATAGGTGGGAGTAGGGTAGGTGTAAGGGTGCATTAATGTGGGTAATATTGGTGAGTAGGGTAGGTGTGAGGGTGTATTAGTGAAGGTAATATTGGTGGGAGTAGGGTAGGTGTGAGTGTGCATTAGTGTTAGTAGGGTAGGTGTGAGTGTGAATTAGTGTGGGTAATATAGGTGGGAGTAGAGTAGGTGTGAGGGTGCATTAGTGTGGGTAGTATAGGTAGGCATAGGGTAGGTGTGAAGGTGCATTAGTGTGGGTAGTATAGGTGGGGGTAGGGTAGGTGTGAGGGTGCATTAGTGCGGGTAGTATAGGTGGTAGTAGGGTAGTTGTGAGTGTGCATTAGTGCGGGTAGTATAGGTGGTAGTAGGGTAGTTGTGAATGTGCATTAGTGTGGGTAGTATAGGTGGTAGTAGGGTAGGTGTGAAGGTGCATTAGTGTGGGTAGTATAGGTGGGGGTAGGGTAGGTGTGAGGGTGCATTAGTGCGGGTAGTATAGGTGGTAGTAGGGTAGTTGTGAGTGTGCATTAGTGCGGATAGTATAGGTGGTAGTAGGGTAGTTGTGAGTGTGCATTAGTGTGGGTAGTATAGATGGGAGTAAGGTAGGTGTGAGGGTGCATTAGTGTGAGTAGTATAGGTGGGGGTAGGGTAGGTGTGAGGGTGCATTAGTGCGGGTAGTATAGGTGGTAGTAGGGTAGTTGTGAGTGTGCATTAGTGCGGATAGTATAGGTGGTAGTAGGGTAGTTGTGAGTGTGCATTAGTGTGGGTAGTATAGGTGGTAGTAGGGTAGTTGTGAGGGTGCATTAGTGTGGGTAGTATAGATGGGAGTAAGGTAGGTGTGAGGGTGCATTAGTGTGAGTAGTATAGGTGGCAGTAGGGTGAGCTCTATAAAAGAGATGGGTTTTCAGAGAGCGTTTACATTTGAATGCTGGAGGAGAGTTTGATCGCGCACGGCAAGAAGTTCTACTGGATGTGTTTATATCTGTTGAATCTCCTCTGGATCTGGTTTCATTCATAATATATTAGTTGGACTGAAATGTAAGACATTATATGAATCTTTGAGGCATGCAGCAGAAGTAACCATTTTTTGCACTAAACCAATATTCAGAAGCAGCCGTCAGGTCACTACAAAGCAGTGATGTCACACAGGCAGGTGTGATGTCACTAATTCCTAGTTAATTCTAGGGCTGCATGGTCATAAAATGTTCACGTCCATTGTGTGTAGGTTTTGGTTTATTAACTTATTAAAAACACTGAGGCTTTTATCTTAGTGATGAATGTTGTTCTGCTACAGTAACGGTTATATTGGGGTGAGGTAAAAGTAAAAGTATAAAAGTAAAAGTATAAAAGTACTCTGCGCCCTCCTTTTGCTTTTTCATATTGGGGTGAGGTGTTGGGAGTACTATATAAGGGTACAGAGTCCTGATGATATGATAGAACATCAGGATTGCTGTGTACAAACCTTTAGTGCCGAGTCTTCCTCTATAGGACAGACAACATGTACACAGCGCACAACAAGCAAGTCACTGATATGACATCATCCCAGTATTCTGACTTTCCAGTGATCCTTCCTAAGTACAGAGTAGGAGCGGCAGCGATCCTTCCTAAGTACAGCGTAGGAGCGGCAGCGATCCTTCCTAAGTACAGAGTAGGAGCGGCAGCGATCCTTCCTAAGTACAGAGTAGGAGCGGCAGCGATCCTTCCTAAGTACAGAGTAGGAGCGGCAGCGATCCTTCCTAAGTACAGAGTAGGAGCGGCAGCGATCCTTCCTAAGTACAGCGTAGGAGCGGCAGCGATCCTTCCTAAGTACAGAGTAGGAGCGGCAGCGATCCTTCCTAAGTACAGAGTAGGCGCACTGGTAGAAAAGTTGCAATTTGTGGGTCAGGATAATTAAAATGAGATAGAAGGGCTGGAGAGGATGCTGTGTCCTTCAAACACACCTAATAAATATACATTGACACTTTTACACAGTGCGCCCCTCTGTGCATTGAATCTGTGGAGCGGAGAATAAATGGGCACCTCGAATTGCAGGTTATCTAGATTAACCAGTGCAATAGCAAAGTGATTAGCGAAGGTGCAATACAGGCCCATTATAATGTGCATCATTGTTTATTTACATGGGCAGAATCTGTGGTGCTCTCACGCATGTTGCTTGCATTAGGCACACAATAAGATATCCTGGAACACGTTTGTCCATGACACATGTGGCGGAAGCAGCCGCAGGGAAGTCACATGACTGGACGACCCTGCTGAGGATTGCTCCATGCAGACTGCAGCACTGAGCAATAACTATACAGAGATTACTGCAGAGTCAGAGCCGAGTCCAATTAGGCAGCCATAACTTTCCAATTAGTAATAATTATTTCTTCATTTGCTGAGATGCTGGAGAATGGCCAATGACCATATTGATTCTTTGCCTAATGAGCCAATGTTTGTGTTCAATTCCCCAGTATATTCTGACATGCATTTATTTATTTCTGTAATAAATAGAACTCTCTCTAACCTGTCATTAAGAAGTATTTTCCTCATCCTTTACACACCCAACATCCTCGATCAATCCAGCCGGAGCCACGAGACTTCCCCAAACTGCAGACTGAACATCGTATTAAAACTCCGTTAAAAGATTGGCCATGGGGGGATTATAACACACCTCTGTGAATAAAACAGGAGCACAATAATGGTGACTAGCAGAGCATCTCACTTCCTGACGCTTGGTGAGTAAAGGGAGCAGGACTAGACTGACAAGGGGGTGAAACAGAGACCCCTAGCAGCATGACAATTAGGGAAGGTAAGTAGCAGTCGGTGAGTATTGCTGTTAAGGTGCTCCTGGCATAGAACAAGTGCAGCGGGCTGGTCGGGGGTGGCTCTATAAGTGTGGGCATTTATAGCCATTCATTTCAATGTCATTAAAAAAACTACGCAAATCATATCATACAGGTCTGATTGTATGTAAATAGCACTGAGCTTCCTTAGCTTATCAAAGAGATATCCGAGATAAAGGGAAGATATTGTTGCAGACTTCCTATAGAGGATTGTGGAGCTCACACTATCACACCATATGGGACCGGCCTCAAATGTCATTTAAACACCACTAAACCAAAAGCGGAGATAGAACTAAGGCAATGGAATTGCTTTAATTATAATTTATACGTAGCATTTTTTCATTGTGAGTTCTCTGTACGATATATAAACAGATGACGATGATGATGAGTATTACAACTGCCCCCATCCGGCTACTTGTTAATACCACCCGGCTGTCAAACTTTTTCTGGGGAAAACACTGTAACCTATTGCATTTGTCTGGTTATAGTATATACATTATTTTGTGTTAATATACTCCTTTTACTCTTGTGGTTTTATTATGTACTTCCATTCACTAGTCCCACTGCAGGACTGCACAGGTCATTTACACACTGGCCCACACTGATTTTATATTTAGACGCCTACTTGTCTGCCATGAGCATTTGAGGGTGTACACCCACTTTTCAGCCCCTACAATTGTGGGTTAGCATCTGGTGCGTGGTGTAAATACATCACTACAAAGTCCAACATTCTTCCCCTTCATAACCTCCCTTCATTCATTTCAAATCGCTGTTTATCTCCTAATATGCGGCTCAGTTTAGCCTCATTCAGGTCTAACATGAATTATAGAACCAAGACCTGGGTCTGTCTATCTATATTACATCTGTCACTCAGGAATCAGCCATATGTATCACTGTCTGCTCACAGTGACCATAAGGCACCAGCTACAGCCACCAAACTATTAGTGCCCTAGAGAGATTGGTGTTATGATAAGTGACTGACGCACAATGTAAGTTGGCTGATGCATCCAGAACAGGGGATCTCGTCAGACCACTGTGTACTAGGTTATTATCTGTGCGGATATTTTACTGTTATGTTTTTATATTATTATTTGTGAGATAATTATAGAAAAAACAAATATATATACACGCAGGTATGAGAGCTTTTAACCAGAGACCATAAACCGAAAGCTCCATAAACCAGAAAGAAAACAGTAAATGATCATGTCTGTGTGAATGGCATTCCCCTCCACGTTCCCTTTACAGCAGAGCTCCTCACAGTGATTTAGAAGGAGGAGACTGGAGACCATGTCTGTGTGAATGGCATTCCCCTCCACGTTCCCTTGTACAGCAGAGCTCATTACAGTGACAGTAGGAGGAGGAGATCAGTGACCATGTCTGTGTGTATAGCATTCCCCTCATTACCTCGTATAACAGAGCTCATCACAGTGACGTAGGAAGAGGAGACTATTAATCATTTCTGTGTATACACCATTCTCCTCGTATAGATTGTAAGCTTACAAGCAGGACCTTCTACCCCCTTTATTTATTATTACCCAGTCTTGTTTTATTACTTTGTTTGTTCCCATCTGTAAAGCTTTGTGGTAAAAATTAATATATAAATACATTATCATATATAGCAGTATGTATGGCAATCCCCTTCTTATTATCTTATACAGCAGTGTTCCTCGCAGTGTAGGAGATCTATTCCCCTCTTATTATCTTGTGTAACAGTGCTCCTCATAGTGAGTGAAGGAGATCAGTGCTCACATCAGGGTTAGGAGGATGTCTTACACATAGTCCCTTCCTGCTGAAGTAGCTTTAATAGTCCCCTGACAGGACTCCCCGTGACATCACGGGGACGTGGCGCACTCTCTGTATGTGTACAGTAAGCAGTTGGTGTCTCGCTAGTTACATACATGTGGTCCTGGTGTACTTCTTAGAACGTTACAATAAAGCTGACATTTCTTCTATAACCAACCAACCACTGCCAGGGCATACAGGTACTTGTAGTCCTACAACAGGACAGCTCTAGTGTGTTCCATGTAACATGACATGTACATAATAAAACACACGTGTAACGTACAATCACTACTCACCGCTATAGAGACCGCACTGACGACAGCTCCTGTGTATCCCAGGATGAACTTGGATGTTGGAGAAGGCTGGAAACACACAGGAGAAAGAGTCAGGTTATATATCACTCCCTCAGACACAGTCACTTATCTCAGAAGACATGTATGACACTTAGCAATACTGGGTGAACAATCTTATTTCTGCACAGCCATCCAATAATTACTAACTGTCTGTCTGTCTGTAAGACATTCCGCTGACCACCTGTCTGTAAGACATTCCGCTGACCGCCTGTTTGTCTATAAGACATTCCGCTGACCGCCTGTCTGTCTATAAGACAATCCGCTGACCGCCTGTCTGTCTGTCTGTAAGACATTCCGCTGACCGCCTGTCTGTCTGTAAGACATTCCGCTGACCGCCTGTCTGTCTGTAAGACATTCCGCTGACCGCCTGTCTGTAAGACATTCCGCTGACCGCCTGTCTGTAAGACATTCTGCTGACCGCCTGTCTGTCTGTAAGACATTCTGCTGACCGCCTGTCTGTAAGACATTCCGCTGACCGCCTGTCTGTAAGACATTCCGCTGACCGCCTGTCTGTAAGACATTCCGCTGACTGCCTGTCTGTCTGTAAGACATTCCGCTCACCGCCTGTCTGCAAGACATTCCGCTGACCGCCTGTCTGTAAGACATTCCGCTGACCGCCTGTCTGTAAGACATTCCGCTGACCGCCTGTCTGTAAGACATTCCGCTGACCGCCTGTCTGTCTATAAGACATTCCGCTGACCGCCTGTCTGTCTATAAGACATTCCGCTGACCGCCTGTCTGTCTATAAGACATTCCGCTGACCGCCTGTCTGTCTGTAAGACATTCCGCTGACCACCTGTCTGTAAGACATTCCGCTAACCGCCTGTCTGTCTGTAAGACATTCCGCTGACCGCCTGTCTGTCTGTAAGACATTCAGCTGACCGCCTGTCTGTAAGACATTCTGCTGACCGCCTGTCTGTAAGACATTCTGCTGACCGCCTGTCTGTCTGTAAGACATTCCACTGACCGCCTGTCTGTAAGACATTCCGCTGACTGCCTGTCTGTAAGACATTCCGCTGACTGCCTGTCTGTCTGTAAGACATTCCACTGACCACCTGTCTGTAAGACATTCCGCTGACCGCCTGTCTGTAAGACATTCCGCTGACCGCCTGTCTGTAAGACATTCCGCTGACCGCCTGTCTGTAAGACATTCCGCTGACCGCCTGTCTGTAAGACATTCCGCTGACCGCCTGTCTGTAAGACATTCCGCTGACCGCCTGTCTGTAAGACATTCCGCTGACCGCCTGTCTGTAAGACATTCCGCTGACCGCCTGTCTGTAAGACATTCCGCTGACCGCCTGTCTGTAAGACATTCCGCTGACCGCCTGTCTGTCTGTAAGACATTCCGCTGACCGCCTGTCTGTCTGTAAGACATTCCGCTGACCGCCTGTCTGTCTGTAAGACATTCCGCTGACCGCCTGTCTGTCTGTAAGACATTCCGCTGACCGCCTGTCTGTCTGTAAGACATTCCGCTGACCGCCTGTCTGTAAGACATTCCGCTGACCGCCTGTCTGTCTGTAAGACATTCCGGTGACCGCCTGTCTGTAAGACATTCTGCTGACTGCCTGTCTGTAAGACATTCTGCTGACTGCCTGTCTGTAAGACATTCCGCTGACCGCCTGTCTGTAAGACATTCCGCTGACCGCCTGTCTGTCTGTAAGACATTCCGCTGACCGCCTGTCTGTAAGACATTCCGCTGACCGCCTGTCTGTAAGACATTCCGCTGACCGCCTGTCTGTTAGACATTCCGCTGACCGCCTGTCTGTTAGACATTCCGCTGACCGCCTGTCTGTCTGTAAGACATTCTGTAAACTGACCAGGAAGTTACCATGAAACTGAAACACCAGAAGCCTGTGCCACAGAGTGGATACTATTACTGCATGTTACTGTCTAAAGGACTCCTCTTAGTCCCCAGGAATACTAGGTCCTTTAGTGTTTTCAAATATACCAGTTGTCACAGAGAACAGTGTGATGGGAACGAGTGTGAGAAGTTCTCCTTAATAAACGTATCTACTAGGAAAGACGGATCTTATCCTCTGTGGGATCACTGATCATTGTACAGGTCTCATGGCTCCATTCTGCCATAGAAGATAACATGACACACACACATCACATATAAATATCATAAACAATCCGCACAGTGCTACTTCTTCACACCAGCCACTGCTAAAACTATGGACAGAAAGAGCGAGAGATGCAAACACGTAAAGAAAGTAAGAAAAGAGCAGAGAGCGGGGTCACATGACTATTTATCTAACACAAGTGTCTGCAGGTGCAGGTGATGATGGAGCAGTACGGCCAGGATGCGGCTGGGATGAAGGAACAGTCAGGACGAGGATATAATTAGTTTAGCTGCATGGGGCCAGTGACTGCGCGCTCAGACAATCAGATCCCCGCATGTGGATTCTCACCTTGGTAGCGTTGCGATTTGCATAGTTGACACCTGCGTTGTGGCTTTGATTCAACCACTAGATAATAAAGAGAGGGTAAAAATGTGTTAATGGAAGAAAGGATGGGACAACATACAAAGTGCTCTGTTCACTCCCCGCGGTCACGTGACCTCTGGGATCATACATGGGTGTAAAGGGAACACTCTGTTATAATTGCAGAAGATATAATAAGAAATACAGCTTTGTGTATAATCATCGGACGCTGGCAGACCCTGGACACCGCTTGTTCTGGTCAGTCCAGCAGTACGGCGAGTACAGACAAATCGTACAGACCGCAGCATGCAGGGTGATAGAAAGGAAAATACATTTATAACTGCGGCCATTACTTAGTGTCACCTTGTAAAACAGATGTACATCAGAGTTTTGTGAGGTAAAGTAGATTAGAACAGTTTGATCGGGGTTTATCTCCGTTCTGTATCATAACTGTTTGCAGGATAAATGGTTGTGGTGGCAGGAGGAAGGGGGACAGTTATCGGGATGGGGAGGGATATCTATTGGGATGGGGAGGGACAGCTATTGGGATGGGAGGGGGAACAGTGCATTTTATTTCTGCTATTGGGGTGAAATAAGCTAATTCTGCTCATCCCTCAGGAATAAAGCAGGGAGGTTACGTGTGAGCTGTCTGAGGAGAGACGGAAGTCCTTGTCAGAGCCAGGGTGTTTATTCCAGTGAACAGACGGCCTTCTGAGCCACGCAGGAGTTATCAAAGCCCACGGCTCCTTTCTAAATGTCACCACGGTGACAGTGACAAACACATGTCACCGACTGAGTGGGATCCGTAATCTGGGTATTAACCTCTCTGCTGCCATGTCCCATACGATGTGAGAATAGATCTATCTATTTATATACATAATGACCCAAGAAGCTTACAATTTTTGCTCCCAAACATTGGTGGGTACAGAATTTACCATGCTCGATTTTATGCGGTCATTGTGGACAGATATTGGTCAGGCCTGGTCACTCGGGTCATACAAGTTATCAATCCCAAACACTGTGACTATCACTGGGCAATTGAGGGGACAAACCAGACCCATGTTAGCTAAAAACTACCGAAGTGTTGTTCTGTGAGAGGATTACACACGTGATAACCATTTTCAGCAGAGTTTTTGTAGGACATACCTCCCAACCGGGTCAATTTAGACATGACCACCCCGACTGTAGTGGATCCTCTGCCAACCTGCCAGTCAGAACTTCTGCCCCAACTGCTGAGCTTGGCAGCGGTGAGCGGGCGTTGGCAGCAATGCACAGGTATAATCAAGGGCGGAGAGGGGTATTGGAATGACCTAGTGCTTGAAAAGCACCAGACAGGCCCCCGGTTACCTGGCCATGCCGCCGTCGTGACGTGACCACTTGCTCATTTTGGAAGGGGTGTGGATGTATCCCGATACCAAAATGTAGACTGTGTCCCTTTACATACCTCCCAACAGAGACAAAAAAATGGTTCTCCGGTGAAGCTGAATTAATAACACCTTTATAAAAGCTTGGAATACCCCTGCAATATTTATTATTATACTTACATCTCTTACTATATACATTATACACATACACAAGACACAATAAACAAGGGCTATTACGCCTTTGACATTTTAATCAATAAACCTATAAGAAAAATAAAACCAGTAAGCTCCTCACATTGTGTTAGAGTAAATCTATCAGCTATGGGTAGAAGTACACTGTACTCTGTGTTTCTCCATCACACGGGGTTTATAGTGATGCCAGGTTGTGTCCTGTGCGGTGTTATGCTGTATACAACTTACATCATACAATTCCTTGGCCTTGCGAGCTGGGATAAAGGCAGAAACCTCCCGGGACGGAGTGTATCCGGCTATGTGTCCTGGGTCGGAGGCTCAGTCTGGCATCGATGTATTATATATATAATATCATGGGGGACATATTTTTTCTATGCACAGCAACATTCCTGTCCGTACTCCAATTTAAACGGACTACAGTCAATCTCTACTGGCCACAGTCAGTCTGAACAAGGTTGGTAACAGAGAACAATAGCTAGCACGCGGATGCACAGTAAACAGAACTACAAAGTCCAGCAGGTTCTGTCAGTGAATCAGAAAGTGTCCTTGTACTGTATATTTACTGTATTTTGTAACTTTAGCGATCCTTTAAGTTTGGGGAAACAAGGAGATGATCTGCATTAATATGACAGCACGGCTGTGACAAAGGAAGAGGGGAGAGGATAAGATGGGCACGGTGGGTGTCTGCGAGGAATGGGTGTGAAATACTCCCACCAGAACCAGCCTGCAGACAACCAATAATTGCAAATTACCATGTGACCAGCTGAGTCCTCCCTGGATACAGCCAAAGTGAGCTGTTCTGTCACAGACTGGATGAGGACGGTGAGGATAATGTCACTGTATACTGACATCATTCTGTACAATGGAACCTTAGGACACATGAACTGGGCTAATAGCGGTTATGTACCAACAATGCACTGTAGCAACCAATCAGACACCGGCTTACACTAGACAGGTAAAAGCTCATTGCCGATTGGTTGCTGTGGTTCAATCCAAACTGTGCCCCACAAATCAAATGTTGGTAAATGTGCCCTAATGAACGTGAACTACTGCCAACTACCCCCTAATAGTCCTCATTTAGACCTAGGGGTAATTCCAACTAGGGGAGTAAATGTAAAATATGCAGACAGGTTTACGTTGGGAAGGGGGTGCGTCCTAAGCTCTATATTGCAGTGTAAATATAATACTGAACAACAAGTATCAGCAGCTTGTTCTCCTGCATGGGATAACTGCACTGTCATATGGTTCATCCAGGGGCAGATCTGCACCAGGGACTGTGATATGTTACCCCTGTATCAGTACAGAACAAAACAGGAATCAACTGGACATTAACTGTGATCAGCGCAGAAATGCCGACCACCTACAGTGTAAGACGTCATCCCAACACTCCGCTGCGCATTCTGGTGTCATTCCGGTGTGTGCATTCTACTAGAAGAAACTAACATTTGTTATTGGGCCTCATTCATTAACAAACGTAAAACGGATGCACATCGGACATACGCACGTCTGTATTCAACAAGGAGCAGATGTAAGATACATCTGTGTATAAACACGTGTAGGTCCGCTCTGCTCTAACAGATAGTACACTGCAGGATACCTCCAATGTGGAAAATAAAGCCACAAAATCAATGTCACCTGCTAATAATATAGTCATTAATAACAAACCATAAAAAAAAAAAAAAAAAAAAAAAGTTTTTTCCTTTTATTCTTACATAAAATACATTTATGAGGATGTTATTAATATGTATTGAATATAAATACATTTCGGCAGTTGTTCTTGATTACAAACACATGTTCTAGCTGTATACACGGCTGTCATCACCATCACTCGGCACTTACACCTGACCTGTAGCTGGTGCAAGTGATACGACTGGACAACACGTACTTTTGAGATGACCAAGGCTTGGCGCGCGGGTGAGGTTGGCACGCCCGTACTGTACAATGACAACACGCATACGCCCAGTCCCCTCCCGGTGTACCCCTGAAATCACAGGCTGTAGTAAGGCTCAAAGATGATTGGACGTTGCTGCGCTCACTGGTGTATCGTCCGGTTCTGGGCACGCGCAGAGGGATTGTAGACAAATCACAGCACAAGTCGGCATTAACCGTCCTTAATCAATCAGTCCCAATGTACGTTACACATGAGAAAGACTGTGCTCCTGGTATCAGAGTGGGCTTGTCTGGTTCTTCTAATAAAACATGTCTCGGTGATGAAGGTAATAAAACTCTAGTAAAGTCTGAAAGAGAACGTAAAGAGCCAGTTCTACAGACTGCCCGAGGGGCCTAGAGAATAACACCCATTACTATCAGTCTGAGCACATCGGGTGACATATTGCTGCTTTCTATCAGCTACGTTCTCAGTTACCTCCCGCCGTACACACCTACTGGGGGGGACCTAGAGACGTGGGACTGTATAATCTGTTGTACAGACAGGGCCGCTGAGAGCTTCCCGGGCCCCGGCGTGTGGCCCTTCTTGGTCACCTCCCCCTCGGCGTGAAGAGTCTCCACAATGGTTCACAACCTAAGATCGTTATTTATTTTAATTGGATGTGAGGGGAGATTAATAATCATTTTACAGAGTTATATTCATTTGGTAAGATGGTCAGAGTGGATTTATGTAATGTTATATTCTGGAATGCGTATTATGGAATGTGTATTATGTAATGTAAGGTTAATATTAATCTGGGGCTTATTTTATGCCTGTCTTTTTCTTATTTAAAACGTTATAACATATATATACATTGTACTTTTCTAATTCTATTAATATGCAGCAAGTTTTTGCTATATTCCAAATCAAAACATTTGTAAACCCCCCACATGTGACAAATCCTGCGTCTGCCCCCGGGTAAGTCACTTACCTGCCAGAAGACAGTGGATGACAGGGTCTGATTTGGCAGCAGAAGACCTACTACCTGCAGAAGAGGAAACAAATCACATCAATAAGCGACGACACTGCGGACATCAATAGCTGCCCATAGAGGTGAAGACGGACAATTTAAGTAGCCAGACCTACAACTGGAGGAGGAGGACGGTTCAAGGCCCTACCCATAATGCTCTGTGTCACAGTGTTGTGTTATGTCCCTCTTCTGCCCTGGATACAGATATAAATGTGCATATACCCCACACACTACCCAGGTTACTAGTACAGAATGATGGCTAACACCAGGCAGTTCATCTACTCCAGTGAGGTATGAAAGACTTATCCTAATAATGTCATACAAACCATTAAAACACCATCTTTTACACTCTGTGCTTAATCGCTTCACTGCTGAGACAATAGAAATGAATGGAGACTCTGATCTATAGACTATAGAGTCGATAACCGCTAGCTCTCATTCTCCAGTAATTGCTGTCGTCGGAGCTTTGTGAGTAAATAGTATTTAGACGTCCGTGGGTTAATGTCTGCATCATTTAAAAACAACACTGACTCCTGAATGACGAGAACAGGCTTTATATTAAAAACTGCCTTAAATTTATAACAATTCAAAGAATGCACAAAGTGTAATGGAGATTTCTATTTTTTGTAGTACAGTCAGCAGGGCCGTCTTAACAACATTATGGGCCCCCGGGCAAAGTAGTGCACTGGGGCCCTATCTACACAACCACTCACCCACCGATGTACAATTAGTATGTGTACGTTGTTTTCATTAAGGTTAAGATACCGTATATACTCGAGTATAAGCCGACTTTTTCAGCACATTTTTTATGCTGAAAAAGCCCCCCTCGGCTTATACTCGAGTGAGTCCCGTTCTCTCAGCTCTTAACACCGCAGTGAAACGCACATGCGCTCCACTGCGGAAGTTAAGGGCTGAAGAAAATCCCTCCCTCCCAGGCACAGAGGAGAGTAAACACAGGGGGACACATCCAGAGCTCCTCGTCAATGAGACAGAGATGCAAGATGTGTGTACTGTCCTATAGACAGCCTAGTAGGAGACGGGCGCAGTACCTGGGGTGAGCAGTTTATCTAGTAATTATTAATGACAAACATATCCTCTGCAATATTTTCAAAATTGTGGCATCTGCTATCCCATGTGAACGCTATATACACTATATATACACTATATATACACCTTACTAATATGGTTGCTGATTTTTTGGTACATTTGGAGACATTTTGGGAGCCTAAGCTTATTAAAAGAAGCAAGTCATTTCCCACCCTAGGCTTATACTCGAGTCAATAAGTTTTCCCAGTTTTCTGTGGTAAAATTAGGTGCCTCGGCTTCTAAATGGGTTAGCTTATACTTGAGTATATACGGTAAGTATTCGCAACAGCAAGACTACATGTACAGATAACAGCTGATACTGAGGTGATTAGTCCAACTAAACATTTCAATATAGAGGGTTTGAAGGTTCTGAATAAATCTCCAGGAATAATATGATGAAAAGTTTGCAAGCCAATGGGGCCCCCATGCTCGTGGGGCCCCGGGGCAACTGCCCAGCGTGCCCATGCGTTAAGACAGTCCTGACAGTCAGGTCAACAATCCAATCCTAGCTTTCCTGACTTAGTTTTCCTTGGTTGTAAGCGAATCTGGGATCTTTATACAAAATATCCTGAGTTAGCATTCAATAATCTTGGCTGAATTAACTCCCAACTGGAATTAAATGTATTCAATTATTTATTTGTTTACACCCCATAACTCATTTAGTCTAGGTGGGGAAATAAGTGGGGGAAGCAGAGGTGAAGTATCATCCCACTGTAACAGAACAACACAACACTTGTGTGAATAATACTAGTGGGGCAGAGCAGGTCGGAGCCCAGAGGGGGCTGCCTGGTAACATGAATGGAATGTCTGCACATCAGTTCCTGAGGCCGACGTAAGGTGATTACACCAGAAAACAGTTCACAATCATCAAACAAATGGCATCTAGGATCTGAGGTCTGAGACGTCAATGGTTCTCTGATAGAAGGTGAGCCAGCAGATCGCAGGTGTGTGATCACGCTCCGCTGCCTCCAGATACCTCCACTGGACTCTTTGAAGTCGTCATGTCAGGTGTAGTGAAAGTTTAATTGGGACAGTTATAGACCAATTAGAGATATTGCATAGGAACCATGTTAGCGCTGACAAAGCAAATGCAGGTTAAAGACCCCTAAGCGATTTGGAGTTGTTTTAATCATTTACAGTGGAAGCAGCTATGTTGCCCAATTTACTAGAGAATATTGGGCCTGATTTACTAAGGAAAGATAAGCAAAAGTAAGCAAGTAAGGTAAAACCATGCTGCATTGGAGGGGGAGGTAAATGTAAACTGTGATGGCAGATTTATAGTTGGGGTAGGTCATGTCCTAGATCAACTTCAAATTTCAGTGTACAAATAAGCTATCAAGTATTTGTGTGCTACATGGTCAGTATTTTCCTTATGTGCAAAATAATAAAAACTCATTTGCACCCCTTGCATTGCAACATGGTTTTGTCCTGAAAAATTAAGTAAGAAAACTCACTCAATTTTTTGCTCAACTTTCCTTATTGAATCAGGCCCATTGATATCAGCCATATTAACCCTATCAATTGACTAGGGATTTGTGACATCACCTTCTCATAATGCAGCCATGGTGGGGGAAGGCATGCCTGCTGTAAAGCCATAGCACTGTGAACAACTACAACACCCATCATCCATTGCAACATTGCAAGCATTAAAGAAGCACCAAACAGTATCAGCCGCTCTCTCGTGACATCATCACCCAACAGCAGCCAGAATGGTTGCATCAGCTAATATTTGACTCCTGTAAGCCAATGCCTGCAGAAAAGGTAACACAAAATGCAGTTTGAAGTTGGAGGAGTAATTAAGGCGGTATTGTAGTGTTCAAAACCCAGAGGAACCAATCTAAACACAGCAACTCCTGTGGAGGGATATTATCTTCTGAACTGGAGCTCACAGGCTTCATGGCAAACACGTATGTTTATCAAATATATCTAGTGGAAGCAGCTTGTCTGAACGAGGGACCATCATTTAAATACATCATACTTAGGGGAAAAAAAATATCCTCATTAGAGGAGAGGTTATATGGCAAAGTGCAAAGCTTCAGCCCTGAGTTATGTTACTAAGTGGGCTTGAAGCTTCAACACCCTTTGAAAATGAGAGCAATTGAAGTGAGAGATATGAAAACATTATCTTGTAGAAGAGTGATGGGCTGACTGGTTAAAGGAGGTCAGTTTGTACCCTGGAGGGATACAGCTGGATCCCCAAAGAGAAGCATCCCGCACTAGAGGGAAGAGTGGTCTGTCTGACGGGGGCTGGAAGGCAGTTCTGTGTTTACAGCTAAATGATGTTCATTTCATGTGCTGCTGCTGGAATGTCGCTTCCTTAACCCAGCCCAATTCAAAAGGAAGCCTGCAAAGTAATGAAGCCACTTGTCTTCAGCAGCCATAAAGCTGTCCGGAGAGAGACCCTCAGGAAATGAGGACGGACTTAGTGTCAGCAACATTTGTCAAATAGGAGTGTAAGTAAAGTGACTCACACACACTTCACCGCAGTCATCTTAAAAGGTTTCTCCTGCCCACGCCTGCTCATTACGTGTTACGATTAATACTGCGCTCATCTGTATCATATTAATTCTTTATCTGTTGGGGAGAAGAACGACCTGTTCACATCAAGCAGCCGCTGACCGAGCTGGGGTGGATGGGGGGTAAGGGGCTGCATAGGTACCAGCTGGTTTCTGAAGAACGATGTACACGTCATTGTGTCCTGTCTGGGAAACTTTAACACTTCTATTTTCAAATGTATTCCTAAGTTGACCTCCCTCGCCAAAGTCATGATAGGAAGTGGTTGGCAGATTAGCCCCCCTCGTCTCAAGGCTGGATAAGCCTGGTTAGCGATACCATGAATCATGGAAGCCTTATGCATACAAACTGGGAAACCATGAATAAATATAACATTTGGGGCCTCTTGTTTAACTCCAAATTTGGCCTTGGTGCTTCATAGGCAAACCGAGGAGGGGGGGGGGGGGGGTTCCTAGTGCCTGGAAACCCCCCCGCCCCAAGCGGCACTGTATAATTGAGGTGGCTGGGCCCTGCCCCCGCCTCACACAGCTCTGCTTGAAAAGGGAGAGCTGCGTGCACCTAACAGTAGTCCACGCAGCATTGCCCATGAATGTTATGGGGATAGGAAGAGTTGGAGAGCAGCCAAACACTGTCTAAAATTATAGCCACGTCCCCATGCATGCTGGGCACGCCCACTGGTGGCGTGGTGTGGAAACCCCCCCTCTACAAATCCTGCGTTTGCCCCTGTGCGTGTATGTTAGAGATTTAGACTGTAAGCTCCAATGGGGCAGGGACTGATGTGAGTGAGTTCTCTGTACAGCGCTGCGGAATTAGTGGCGCTATATAAATAAATAGATGATGATGATGATTACCACACAGAATGGGGACAAGGAAGACTATTAGGAGAGCTATATTCTATCATTTATATTAGACCACTGTTGGATATCCAGCCTCACGCAGTACACTGAAACCCTCCAGTGTTCAATCTAATAAAACTCACAAACTAATCTGATTAAGTTAACTATTTTTTTTGTATACTTTCAATAGTGACAATGAGATTTGTTGTATTTGAGGATGCTTCTTACTCTAGTTATTTTCCCAGCTATTTGTGGGTTTAACGCACTCTCTGCTCTTGTTAACGAAAAGTTTGTCTGTTTTGTTATGTTCACAAAAATAAAATTCAATAAAGAAACATTATGATTTAGTGATTTAAAATAAAAAAAAATGATTGCGCCCCGTGATATCACCGTGGCCGCCCAGGACTTGCACTGAATGGCGGGCGTGTTGTGCCAATCACCCTGACATTAAACCTCGGACAATAAGTATTTTATATGTAGTTTCTCATCCCTCACTGAGAAGACAGAAGGGCCCATTTACAAACGTTGTATTTACGTACAAAACTGGCGCTGAACCAGCAACCAATCAGCAATTAGCTCTCATCTGTCTAGCGGGGCAACCAAACCCCTGCACCCACATGCAGCATTAGTAAATTAGCCCTGTGGTCTCCATTTGTCATTCAGCTGAATCAGGCTCAACTCTGAAATTTGCTGACAGCTTAACCCTGTTGTGACCAGGTTGGGTGTTTGTGAGGACACATTTTCCAGTTGTGTTATAACTTTATTACGTGTCGTCAACTGAGCGTTACTTTTATTTACTACATTTTAGTTTAATGTTCTTGTCTTTCTGAAAAAAATAAATAAAGCACTAGTACTCTAGTACAGAGATACCAGCTATGTGTACTAAGGAAGGACTGCCGTTCTAGGACCCGTAATTAAAGATTTATTTTTAACATTTCCTATACAGCAATGGAGACTGCCTGAGGCAGATCCTCCTATGATCTCCAGAAGTGGACTTGTCACCACACGTAAGACTAATACACAGTGCTCGTCTCTGTACCACGGGCTGTATGGAAATGCAGCACATGTATTAATGCTCTCATGCTGCATGTTAGGCCTTATAGCCACCGGTGTTTGTATTGCTGTAAGTAATAATAATTAGTATTTTATTTATATAGCGCCTCTCTCAATAGGATTCCAAGCACTTTACATTGGGTATGAGATGAGGTATGAAGGACACCCCCCCCCCCCCCCCCCCTGAAAGATCATTACAAAAGCTCATGATACTGGAAATGTAACTATAAAAGAGGTAGAACCGTTTATACTTACTATAGGAGTCCCAAAGGGAATATAACCTGAAAATAAAACCAAGCAATCATTAGAGTTCTGTGAAACGTACAATTAGAATAACCTTTTGCTCTGACATTCCAGTCTAATCCACTAGGGGGAGCCCATTAATGTTGCCCAATAAAGTGTAAATGGGACAGATCTCTCTATCCCTAATCTATACCTATTACCGACAAATTCAGCTGGAAGACACCAAATCGTAAAGAAATACATAGGATGGATTTGGGGCTGAAGGCAAAGGAATGTGACATTGTAATTATACCTTCAGTAATCCATTACACCTTCTCCTTACAGATCTTTCCTCATGAATTAATACCGTATATCACCTGTAGAATTCCTCCCATTGTGAGATGTGTCTCAACAATAATGAAAACAATAATAAATGGATTTAGGGGGGTGGCTACATGTGAGATGTACATATATATATATATATATATATATATATATATATATATATATATAGTGTTCCAGTTCATTCCAAAGATTCTTTTTCATCAGCCACAACTAGAACCCCCCTGTGATTTTATTCTTCAATGTACTAAGCTCCTGCTCCTTGTCACCTCTGTATATGTATGTAATCCACCTGTGTAATGTACTTTATACATGCCCCCAGCTGTATTCTGGATTGGGAATTAGTACCTGACATTCGGAAAGGCATGAAAATCTTCTCATTCGTATCGGGGTGTATGATCGCCTGCAGCAAAGAGAAACAGGTTAGCTGGCTTGAATGATGAGAAGACGCTCAGACATATTCTAGAAACACACGGACAACAAACTTTCTATGTATGATGACATAAGATATATGTAGCCTCCACATGCTTCATCTGTACACCATGGTCCCCCATGAAGATCTGTGATCCATACCCTACAGTACCTAATGTATGACCTCCTCTTCATCCCTACAGTATATGTACCTAATGTACGACCTCTTCTTCATCTCTACAGTATATGTACCTAATGTACGACCTCCTCTTCATCCCTACAGTATCTGTATCTAATGTATGACCTCCTCTTCATCCCTACAGTATCTGTACCCGATGTACGACCTCCTCTTCATCTCTACAGTATCTGTACCTAATGTACGACCTCCTCTTCATCCCTACAGTATCTGTACCCGATGTACGACCTCCTCTTCATCTCTACAGTATCTGTACCTAATGTACGACCTCCTCTTCATCTCTACAGTATCTGTACCTAATGTACGACCTCCTCTTCATCCCTACAGTATATGTACCTAATGTACGACCTCCTCTTCATCCCTACAGTATATGTACCTAATGTACGACCTCCTCTTCATCTCTACAGTATATGTACCTAATGTATGACCTCCTCTTCATCTCTACCCGATGTACGGCCTCCTCTTCATCCCTACAGTATCTGTACCTAATGTATGACCTCCTCTTCATCCCTACAGTATCTGTATAAAATGTACGACCTCCTCTTCATCCCTACAGTATCTGTACCTAATGTATGACCTCCTCTTCATCCCTACAGTATCTGTACTCAATGTACGACCTCCTCTTCATCCCTACAGTATCTGTACCTAATGTACGACCTCCTCTTCATCCCTACAGTATATGTACCTAATGTACGACCTCCTCTTCATCCCTACAGTATATGTACCTAATGTATGACCTCCTCTTCATCTCTACAGTATATGTACCTAATGTACGACCTCCTCTTCATCTCTACCCGATGTACGACCTCCTCTTCATCCCTACAGTATCTGTACCTAATGTATGACCTCCTCTTCATCCCTACAGTATATGTACCTAATGTATGACCTCCTCTTCATCCCTACAGTATCTGTATAAAATGTACGACCTCCTCTTCATCCCTACAGTATCTGTACCTAATGTATGACCTCCTCTTCATCCCTACAGTATCTGTACCCGATGTACGACCTCCTCTTCATCCCTACAGTATATGTACCTAATGTACGACCTCCTCTTCATCCCTACAGTATATGTACCTAATGTACGACCTCCTCTTCATCTCTACAGTATCTGTACCCGATGTACGACCTCCTCTTCATCCCTACAGTATATGTACCTAATGTACGACTTCCTCTTCATCCCTACAGTATATGTACCTAATGTACGACCTCCTCTTCATCTCTACAGTATCTGTACCCGATGTACGACCTCCTCTTCATCCCTACAGTATCTGTACCTAATGTACGACCTCCGCTTCATCCCTACAGTATATGTACCTAATGTACGACCTCCTCTTCATCTCTACAGTATCTGTACCCGATGTACGACCTCCTCTTCATCCCTACAGTATCTGTATATAATGTACAACCTCCTCTTTATCCCTACAGTATCTGTACTCAATGTACAACCTCCTCTTCATCCCTACAGTATCTGTACCTAATGTACGACCTCCTCTTCATCCCTTCAGTATCTGTATCTAATGTACGACCTCCTCTTCATCCCTACAGTATCTGTACATAATGTACGACCTCCTCTTCATCCCTACAGTATCTGTACCTAATGTACGACCTTCTCTTCATCTCTTCAGTATCTGTACCTAATGTACGACCTCCTCTTCATCCCTACAGTATCTGTATCTAATGTACGACCTCCTCTTCATCCCTACAGTGTCTGTATAAAATGTATGACCTCATACAGAGTGTTCATGATCCTCAATATAAATGTACCCTCTACCTGATGCCTTTATAATAATTGACCATCTTTGGCCCTGTCAGTGATCTGAATTTCCCAGTCCTCTCTATATTCTACATAAGGTGCTCATTATCTTAATAATCATCTGTAAAAATCCAACCTGGTGAGTGCACCGCTGGGCATGGCATACATGTCTCACCTCCGTACTAAGGTAAAGGTGGCAGATGTTAGCAATGAATAGCACAATACAAAAGCCGCATTAAATGCACATAAATTGTCAGACCTTATGGTTTTGCTATCCTAAGGCATTCTTATTGTATTTATTTTCTACTGTTTTAAAAGTGTTTAACACCTAATATGCAGATCTTACCTGCATGTTCTCTAAAACCCAACTGCTTTCCAAATCACATCCCTCTGAGGCGTGTAAAGTAACACAGAGAGCAGAGAGACAGGGAGCAGAGGTGGGGGATAAATACACTGTCGGCCTTTCTCTAGTTATCCTTCCGCTAGTTTGTACCATGGAGCGGACTGCGAGATATAGTCATACTCTCCGCACATCACTGGGCGTCAGATTCATCCCATCTCTCCTCTACTCTTCAAGGTTTATATGATCCCACCAATCAGCACATACTTCACGATCCAATCATTAGTTGTCTGTATGATTTGCGCGGTGCGTATAGATGTATATTTTTACATTAATGGTGTCACGTTTTCCTTCAGAGTATGGGAGGTTTTCAGAGAGATGTTTTCTGGACATTACAAACTGGTTAAAGGGTCGGGGAACTTCCCATATTCTAAGATATCAGTAATGGAAACAATGACATATATCTTGCCCTCTGTACGTCGCTGGCTGAGTATAACCTTTGAATTTGGCCACACGGATATAACAGGTGCCGCACTCAGGCCACGTGGCTGGTTGGCTGAGGGCTTTAGCGAGGTTGCAAGATATTAGTGGTCATCTACCAACTGCATTACTGAAACTGCACAATAATAATTCAGGCGATTTAAATTATTTCTTGTGTATTATACACGAGGGACATAAAAATAGAAATCATGCAAAACCTTAAAAAAATATTTCCTGCAATTTATTATTTTGCAAAATACGCTCCTCCCCCAACAAGATGAAACCGGGACCCCTGGGATTCAGCTGTAGCGGCAGTACCAGTACCGTGGTGGTCCAGACAAGGGAGGCTTGGAGCATCGTGTGACTGTCAGACAGCTCTGCTTGTTGCGGGATCACAGCAGAAGGAAACACTTTGTTCTGAGCTCTTAGTTACATCTTATCACCAGCAGTGTGCGATGTCTATGGCTAAGGGCGGTGTGCGATGTCTATGGCTAAGGGCGGTGTGCGATGTCTATGGCTAAGGGCGGTGTGCGATGTCTATGGCTAACGGCGGTGTGCGATGTCTATGGCTAACAGCAGTGTGCAAGGTCTATGGCTAACGGCGGTGTGCGATGTCTATGGCTAACGGCGGTGTGCGATGTCTATGGCTAACGGCGGTGTGCGATGTCTATGGCTAACGGCGGTGTGCGATGTCTATGGCTAAGAGCGGTGTGCGATGTCTATGGCTAAGAGCGGTGTGCGATGTCTATGGCTAACAGCGGTGTGCGATGTCTATGGCTAACAGCGGTGTGCGATGTCTATGGCTAACAGCGGTGTGCGATGTCTATGGCTAACAGCGGTGTGCGATGTCTATGGCTAACAGCGGTGTGCGATGTCTATGGCTAACAGCGGTGTGCGATGTCTATGGCTAACAGCGGTGTGCGATGTCTATGGCTAAGAGCAGTGTGCGATGTCTATGGCTAAGAGCAGTGTGCGATGTCTATGGCTAAGAGCGGTGTGCGATGTCTATGGCTAAGGGCGGTGTGCGATGTCTATGGCTAACGGCGGTGTGCGATGTCTATGGCTAACGGCGGTGTGCGATGTCTATGGCTAACGGCGGTGTGCGATGTCTATGGCTAACGGCGGTGTGCGATGTCTATGGCTAACGGCGGTGTGCGAGGTCTATGGCTAACGGCGGTGTGCGAGGTCTATGGCTAACGGCGGTGTGCGAGGTCTATGGCTAACGGCGGTGTGCGAGGTCTATGGCTAACGGCGGTGTGCGAGGTCTATGGCTAACGGCGGTGTGCGATGTCTATGGCTAACGGTGGTGTGCGATGTCTATGGCTAACGGCGGTGTGCGATGTCTATGGCTAACGGCGGTGTGCGATGTCTATGGCTAACGGCGGTGTGCGATGTCTATGGCTAACAGCGGTGTGCGATGTCTATGGCTAACAGCGGTGTGCTATTGTCTATGGCTAACAGCGGTGTGCGATGTCTATGGCTAACAGCGGTGTGCGATGTCTATGGCTAACAGCAGTGTGCTATGTCTATGGCTAACAGCAGTGTGCTATGGCTAACAGCGGTGTGCGATGTCTATGGCTAACAGCAGTGTGCTATGTCTATGGCTAACAGCAGTGTGCTATGGCTAACAGCAGTGTGCAAGATCTATGGCTAACAGCAGTGTGCAAGGTCTATGGCTAACAGCGGTGTGCTAGGTCTATGGCTAACAGCGGTGTGCGATGTCTATGGCTAACAGCGGTGTGCGATGTCTATGGCTAACAGCGGTGTGCGATGTCTATGGCTAACAGCGGTGTGCGATGTCTATGGCTAACAGCGGTGTGCGATGTCTATGGCTAACAGTGGTGTGCGATGTCTATGGCTAACAGCGGTGTGCGATGTCTATGGCTAACAGCAGTGTGCTATGGCTAACAGCAGTGTGCTATGTCTATGGCTAACAGCAGTGTGCTATGGCTAACAGCAGTGTGCTATGTCTATGGCTAACAGCAGTGTGCTATGTCTATGGCTAACAGCAGTGTGCTATGGCTAACAGCAGTGTGCTATGTCTATGGCTAACAGCAGTGTGCTATGGCTAACAGCAGTGTGCTATGTCTATGGCTAACAGCAGTGTGCTATGGCTAACAGCAGTGTGCAAGATCTATGGCTAACAGCAGTGTGCAAGGTCTATGGCTAACAGCAGTGTGCAAGGTCTATGGCTAACAGCAGTGTGCAAGGTCTATGGCTAACTCATTTATAGTAGTGAATGTGCTGCACTGACAGCCGGTATACCTCCGCAGATCCCTAATAGGTTCTACATGCAGTGTCTGTGCAGTGATCGGACCAGCACCAGTGTTCTCCCCAGCACCTATATCCTGGGTGCTCCACCCGGCTGGTTTACTTGTCACCCGGCTCTTGGAGCCCAACAGAGTCCTATTATAATACAATAAACCATTGTTTCTCCTATCATAACAGGCACTATGTGAGCACTACAGACCACTGACCACTGTCCTGGCAGGTGTGGGCAGTAATCTCCAACATTTTATTGCAAAGTATTACACTGCCCCCACTCGGCTACCTCTTAAAGCCACCCGGCTGGCAAAATATTCTGGGGAGAACACTGACCACTCATCTGTTGTCCTGTGTGTAGCAGTCGCCTCTTACTGGGGTCATCGTAACTGGGACAGGCGCAATCATGGGGGACATCAAAACAGCGGAACACAGTACAGTATATATAATGACACATCAGCCGATATAAGGAGATAACAGACAGAACTCACCTGTTTAATCTTCTGAGCCGCCCAGAGCTGAAAGACACAACAGTAAAGGAAATGAGTGACGACCACAACTCCGGCGCTTTCAGCAGAATCACATACATTACACGGGATCAGGCAGGACGTTATCCTCTACTTAAACCCAACACAACGCGCACTGGCAGCAGCTCCCCCCACTGCGCCAGCGAGTGTAAGAGCTGTTCTCCTGCCAGACTCTGCCCCTTACTCTGAGGCCGATCCAAGACTCCAGAGCAGAAGAAAAAGTAACATTAAAACACAATAAAAATACAGCTGTGAACTTGTATGAGCGGTCGACCATCATGTCCAGGTGGGTATTGCTGGGAATGACACATTCTACCATTGAACGCTTTCAGGAACGCTAGGTCTACACTGGTCCTGCAGGACAGTCTGCGATTAATCACCCAATCTAAATGAAATGATCTGTATGAGACCATAATCATCGATTCCCGTCTTATTTTAAGTTAGTTACGGAACAGTAAAAAAATTATGGCCATATGGATCGCCCCTAAAACTAGAAGTGTGAGTTTGCACCAATTGTAGTTATTGTATGACTGCAACAGCCAGACACTGACACATGGGGATTAAATGGATTTAAACTGACGCGTTTCAAAAGAATAAGGACTGTATGAAAGCCTGACCAGTATGGACCCCGTAGGACTGGTTGGTGTTCGGTGATTTGCACCTTATACAGCTGCCACTTGTTGTGTCATTGTCACAGCATGTATCAGCGTACTTACAATAATCAGAATGTCCTGGAGCTTATGTAATAATACAAACATATATTCCTGGTCCATTCCAGCGGGTGCTATTTTAAAGTCAGTGGGCTAGATTTACTAAACTGTGGGTTTGAAAGAGTGGAGATGTTGCCTATAGCAACCAATCAGATTCTAGCTGTCATTTTGTAGAATGCACTAAATAAAGGACATCTAGAATCTGATTGGTTGCTATAGGCAACATCTCCACTTTTCCAAACCTGCAGTTTAGTAAATATACCCCAGTGTTTCCGAAGAAGACAGTACTGTAATACAGTGTTATACTACAACTACACAACCAAGTAAATGTTATTCAGGCAACAGCAGAATAAATATTATATAATATAATAAGTCACACCATAATGATAGAACTTAAGCGACTTGTAGCTTCCTCACCAGACCAATACCCACATTTATTTGATAAGATGATAAATAATTTGTGTTGTGGTGAACCATACGGCACTGCCATCCAAATAATACAATAACTAATAACAAAAGCCTGGAGGGTGTTTACAACAATAATGCAATCATTGCAAAGTCTTTACACTCCGAATACTCCATGCAAGATGCATTATCTGTATGTCACTGAATGCGATAAACAGGTAATAAATTCTTACTCTATTTAAATATATATACACACACACAGACACGCACACACAGACATGCAGCACAGACACACACACGCAGACACACACAGACATACACGCACACACACACACATGCAGACACACACATACACGCAGACAGACATGTAGCGCAGACACACACACACGCAGACAGACACACACACACAGACACACAAACACACACACAGACACACACACAGACAGACATGTAGCGCAGACACACACACACACACACAGACACGCAGACAGACATGTAGCGCAGACACACACACAGACGCACACACACGCACACACACACATACACGCAGACAGACATGTAGCGCAGACACACACAGACTCATACACAGACACACACACACAGACGCACACACACAGACACACACACATACACGCAGACAGACATGTAGCGCAGACACACACAGACTCATACACAGACACACACAGACACACACACACACACGCAGACAGACATGTAGCGCAGACACACACAGACACATACACACACACACAGACGCACACACACGCACACAGACACACACGCAGACAGACATGTAGCGCAGACACACACAGACTCATACACAGACACACACAGACACATACACAGACACACACAGACACACACACACACACGCAGACAGACATGTAGCGCAGACACACACAGACACATACACACAGACGCACACACACGCACACACACAGACACACACACATACACGCAGACAGACATGTAGCGCAGACACACACAGACTCATACACAGACACATACACAGACACATACACACACACACACACAGACTCATACACAGACACACACATGTAGCGCAGACACATACAGACACACACACACACACACAGACACACACAGACACACACACAGACACACACATACACACACGTGCCCAGA